>NW_008751678.1:1391652-1414102 GCF_000715545.1 Opisthorchis viverrini
TTTAAATGCACGGGTTTACAGGACGACCAGATAAGCCGACTAGCTGACTCTCCTAACCCGTTTGTCTGCCCCAGCTGCCTCTACGTTAAGGGTGCAATGCATACCGCGGCCAAGAGGAGAGCCCCAAAAACGGTACCCACTTCCCTCTGCAGATTCAGAAAGGCCGATGTCAGTGTTTCGCTTTGACCGTGATGCTCGACGCGAAGTTGGAGCGTCTCTCAAAGGCACTGGAGGATTCAGACACTAAGAATGCAGCGACTTGAATGAAAGTTGGCAAGGAACTTACTTCGCTGAACGAGCACATCGCGATATCCACACCGGGCCCTCTGGCTGCGAAGAAAGTAATACAACTCTCTGACGCTGCTATAAGGACCGCCACAGCGTCTTTAGTGGACAGGCGTCTTTAGTGGATAGGCGCCTAAGGGAAAACAGATTGATAAGCTGTGGGCCATTCTCCGGAAAAATCACGCCAGCAAAGCTAGCACAATCAATCCTGAGCAATGTCCTCACCAAGCCTGACCAATCGCTCCACGCAGAACTGTTACGCCAGAAGGGAAGCAGGCGAACTCTTGGACTTCTCGTCACCCTTTCTTCCCTATATGACGCACAGAAGATCCTGGAGCGGGCGGACCGCATTCAGAAGGCCAACTCACTGATCAGGCGTTTATCTGATTGGGATACTTGGCAAACGGGTTTTTCACCGCTGACACAGCAAACACACGACGATATAGTAAGAAAATTTTCAAGCTCATAGCACCCACATTCATTAGACAAAGTTTTTTCTCATTTCTCGTAGTAGATGCGTGTAATGACCTTCCTCCGAACCTAATGTAAAGCACTATTAGACACTTATTTATGCGAACCCTCGCGCTGGCAAGCATACTGCCCCGCGCTGAGAATACGAAGAGCAGTGCTACACCCTTTTTTACTTGTGCCTTTCGGGTGAACGACAGCCACCGACCGACAGGAACAAAAGCGACCCGTTAAACCTGAGCAAAACCTCGATCTTTCGCATCAGTCAGTGAATCAGTGAAGGTGGGTCTGTCCGAATTGCGCACATCAATTTCACACGCAGGTGAAAGCTTACGTATTTATCTTTTATGCTGCACAGTTTATCCTAACAGTCCCGTTATGACTGTCTCCTTTGCTTGTAGCTGCTTACTCCACCACGGAGAGGCGAAAATAACGCACCTGGCTCAAGGAGCATTAGACCTCTAGATCAAACGCTCCATGAACTTTTTTGAACTAAATTCTTCGTTTTACCTCACCAGCGTTGTAAACTCATTAGAGGAGGATATTTAAAATTCCACGCATTGTTCCTTCAGTCGTACAGTTTTGCAAGTATATTTGGAGCCTCAAAGTCCAATTTACATCATAGAATGAGTGGAAATGAAACAGAAGAATGCACTCCACCTGACATTAACCTATACAATTTTGACGACACCCAGTTTCAAACCTGTCGTTACGTTCTGACCAGTCCCCGTTCTCTAGAGGCATGCGCAAAGCTGAATATTAGGGTAACTTCCAACTGAATACAGAACAATGTCTCTGGCAGCCAGTTGAGTTGTTATTCAAGTCCAAAGAGGAATTTTCTGCCACGTATAAGAATTTTCCGGATAAGAAGTTGGAAGAAATGTTTGTTCAGCATGAAAATACAAGGAAAGGTATTGTTTTATCGAATGTTTATTTGCTGTAGAAAAGCTAATGAAAGCACGGCTAGAAAGAGCTCGGCTGATTAAAAGGTACACCAACAGCTCCAGCAGAAATTCCACTGATCCTGATCGGAAGCCTTCTAGCGTTGAACAGTGTAAGTCGTTTGAAGTGGTCGAAAAATGCGGCCTAATTTACGAATTTCAACTTTTGCCAGGTTGATGATTAATTGTTCTAGGAGGAGGTGAGCACACTGCGGTAACCAGCTGCTAATTTAATACTTCAAAACAATTGTTTTGAGTGTTACGACTATTGGTGTGCGGCGTGCGGCGACAAAAATTTCAGTGCGGACGCTTCCAAAAGTTAGAAGTGAAGCCTTTCTGGATACACATAAACCATATCCATTTGAAAACGTTACTTTGCAACAGGCGCGTGCTAGATGGAACTCGTGTCTTAGGAAAGCCAATTAGACCAACATGGGTCTAAGAAACTCGAGTTTGGAGCTAATCTCGCTTAATGGGATGGCTTTAAAAGGTCGCGTATACACAGAAGTGTTTCACTTATTCTTCTGTTCGCATAGTGATGGAGTTATTGATCACTTTTTTCGGTGTTAACTGAAAATTTTAAATCATCATTATGAGCTTTCTGCAACACCTGAGGTCTCCGGTGTTGTGCGACATCAAACTACCGTTTCTCAGAATCCCTTGACGGGAAATCCAGGCGTTCAAGTTACAGTGTCCATTTCCAATGAGCCGATGAGAATATTGAGACAAAAGTTGTTGAATCTTTCTGATGCTCTTCCGCATCACTTTTATTGGTATAATTGTTTGTAGTCCTGTTTTTAATGATTTCTGATCAAGCGGTTAAAATTTATTTCTTATTCGTCGGGACCAGCTAGTTTTTTAATGGCTTCTGTGCGCGTGCCTCTTTGTGACCCCCCCTAACAGCAAAATCTACGATAGGCTTCTTGCGCAGTCTACTTTACCTGATGTTCTTATGCCGTAATCTCGCCGCTAACATTCCAGTTGCATCGTATCTAATTTGGTTCTAACTTTTATGGCCCCTTATCTATAAGCGTTTGTAGTGTCCTCTGCTCTAAGAGGCAATCTATATAGCCCACGAATGTTGGTATCCTGCAACGTCCAGATTCTATTTGGTCCACACAAAGCAGGGGTTCGTCATTTTATGGACACGATAACAGTAGCGATTGTTTTGAACAGAGAGAACACACAAACAGTATCTGTCATTCACCACATTCAATTGCTTAGAACTGGGGGTAATTTTAACTGTGACTAATGGCCGAACACTCCATTTTCCCCATTTGTTGTAGCGATCGAGCCGAAGAGCGTTGTCTTATCATGCTGCTAACGCATTTGAAACAACTGCTGTTGTTGGTACTCCTCAGTGTATTGGAATAAACTGGCTATTGAAATGAATTACCAACATGCTAAAACTTCAGCCAAGACAAACCAGGTGAATATATTTGGCACAAAACACTCATGATAGCACTCGGCTCAGACTGTACAGTGAGCTTAAAAAACATAAATTGACAACAAAAATTCGGCAGAAACATAGTAACTAGCTGTGGCACCGCGGGCAGGGGTTTAAGCCCCGTGCTTTCTTAAGTATAGTGTCTGTTCGTGGATGTGGCTTGCTTGAGGAAACCGAAAGCAAGTTGGTCCTTCAGCACGCCGTTGTATAAGGCAAATAAGTACACAAAATTATACCTCAAGGCTCAATAAATAATATGAAAAATAGTGTGTTTCACTATAAAATGTATACAGATTTAAGCTGCAACTACCACGGTGAACTTATCATACCACGTTGGACTTGGATACTGTTTCAAAGGACAGAAAAACAGAAACTTAAAAACCAGGGCTAAAAATTCTATAAAATTTTCTCGGTTGCACTATGGATTATTTCTAACGTCTCGGACATTGTCCATTGTGGAGAAAACGAGTGGCTCTTATACATAGAAACACAGAGCAGACTCGCAGAAACATCTTGTACTGTCTTTCAAATCCCCTCGCCCTTACGGCATGCTGTCTGTAGACTAGGTGGGTGCCTACAAAGGCAAATAAACAAATTCCACATCAGACCTAAGCTTGAGTGCTCGGTTCGAGGATGGGTCACATGGCCCCACGAGATCAAATGTCTAGAATCTCCGCCAGAAACACCTCACAGATTACCAAAATATTACTTTGAGATCCTTGATCAACAGACGTACAAGTTAACTGCGGTGAAAACAGTCGCAGAGTTAAAATTTTACTGACATGCTACCAATTCAAGATCAGGCGAAATATACAGAATGCAATGTTTTAGAGTGCACAGAAACAAAAAACAATATACAACTGGCTACACGTACTATGGGGCTGGAAATTCATTAAGTTCTACTTTTTTAGTGCACATAGAGTATGTAGTGAGGTAATTCCAGCACATCAAACACAGTGTTAGTGATAATTGACTAGTAGCTTAGAATCAGACTCCTGGACATACTTCTACTCACTATTTGTCAATCGTATGCGGGACTTCCTACCCACCAATGTTGTCTTTTCTTCAATGCCATCCGATTCTAAGCGCAAGATGAACCGCAGAATTAATAAAACCTGGCTCCATATTGATATTACGACCCAGCTCAGAAGACATGAAAGACGAGAAGAGGTAAACTGTGCCAGGTGATCTATCTGTAAACAACAACCAACAACCCAGCATGAAATACCAACTTCTCAACTGTAACCGGGAACCGTTTTGTCAAGCGTTTAATTAGGCAACAGAAGTTCGATCAATCAGTGGGGGCATGTCAGTCAGGGAAATCATGTATTCAGGAGGCGGGAAGATTTGTCACTTATAGGGTACAGTTAAGCAAATGGAGCTTCATCCTCAGGTTTATCGTCTTAATGATGCAGCGATTTTATGCAGTTCGGTCAGTAGAACCGTTATTTGGGGAGGCTGCTTTAAGCAACAGACAGATTTACACACAATGACGACAGTACCGGACGTCTATGAAATTGCTACACATTGATGGGCATGAAAAATGGGATTGTCATTCAACTTCAACTGAACTTCTGTATGGTTCTATTTCACAGGTGATATACCCTTATTATAATATCGACAAAGTTATTGATACCGCATTTTCTACCCCCCAGGAATTAAACGGTCAGATGCTACAGCCCACAAAAACTTGGAAGGCTGTACTGGTTTAACTAATTCTACGGCTCGTAAAGGATTCGGAGTTGTGTAGTGAAAGTTTGTATAGGTGAGAACACTCTAAGATAAGGGCGGCCGAGAAGTTGCAAGTGCGTATGCTTCAAATGTGGTTCACTAATAGCGATAAAGTGCAAATACAAATGTATCAAAAGAACGCTGGCATCAAAGTTTTGTGAGGTTTATTCTAAGTGGTGTTGTAGCATGCAGATGTGGATAAAAGAGCCATTAATTTTCTTAGTACCAGCTGCGATGACCTTTTTCTTTCGAAGTAAATATGCTAAGAAAGAAGCTTCTGGGAATTCTCTATCAGTAAAGGAGGCGTATTCCTTTTTTGTGGGCTCTTCTTATCAACAGGTAATTCTGGTAGAGGGAGAGGTATGTTAAAAAATCACTGTTACAGTTCTTTTTGTAGCAGTGTGTCCATGATATATGTTTGGGGCTCACCAGTCAGTTACTGCTGCCGGGGAATTTTAAATAATGGACCTTAGTGCAAAGAATCTCGCATTTCTAATCGCTCCGTATTTATAACCTTATGGGCTACTAAGTATGTGCATGACTTACCGCCTTAAACGGACCAACAGCAAATGAGGTGCCGCTAACTGGGAGAACTTGGCCACGTAATTTTGTCAAGAACGGGTAAAACAAATGCTACTGAATTCACACATCTCCTGATCTTATGCAGTTTTGTATGTTATGAAATGCCTTGAGCAACAAGAACCCTTCCTGATAATCACTTTCATTGGTTCACATCGTTTTACAATCAGGATGTACTTCAGAAGCAATAACTGAAAAGTAAGCACACTTTGAATCCACCGTCTTCGTGAATAATTGGTCTTTCAACACAATAGGCCACCCAAAGAGTGAATGAAACAAATTGGTCCTGGTTTTGGGCTAGCTGGAAGGCACACTTTTTGGTTTTTGTAAGATATATCCAAATGTGGTTGTGTGATGACTGAGTCTTTTTACTGAACACTTAAAAGGAATTAACGTACACATCTGTGTACAATGGAAGAACACTGACTAAAGCATGATTATCAATTATTTTACTTCTTCACTTAAAGATGCCCATCGTGCTGCCTGAGAGTGTTTGTTTTCTTTCTTTTGGCTAATTTCTTAACCGGAAAAATGTTTGTCTCTAATGCACATACTTTTAAAGTACGCAAAGTTTGTTTTCTCAATTTTTCCAGCTCAGCAGACAGAAAGTTCAAACAAGGGTGCAGCCATAAAGTGAGTGATGGGATAACAAATCCTCCAAATATTTTTGGTCACAACTGAGGGGGAAAATATGTTGCCACATGTTTTTGTTGACCGCTTATCCTTGCATAAACCTGGGTTTTTTGGATGAAACAGGTTCGGAGCAGAAACCTCAGTCTGCAGGCTCGACGTCACAATTCTAAAACTGACTAACGAAAAGGACTCCAAAGTGATGCGCTATAAATGCGCGTGTACAGCAACTTGTGAAAGAGTTTTCAAATTTGCAAAGTGTATTTCGTGTCCCAGTTATTGTCGCCAGCCTTTTGAGGCCACAAACTATTCAGCAAACTTAGGTGTCGTTTATTTCCAGACTGGTGTGCCGCTATGATGATCTGTTTATGATGTGTTTTATTGCACATAAGCCAATGTGAACAGTTTACAAATTGCAACCCTTTGTATAGACGTGAAACATTGCCCATAAGTCTGCTGAAAGCTCTTCGACATCACAAACGTGAGTTTCGACTGGATCCAGCTGAGCCTGTCATCAAAGACAGATTCACATGTAAATGGGAGTATTTAGCACAGCACTGCCTTCATGTATATGGCTTGGAGAGCTCCGTGCTCTTTATTTCAACTTGATTAAAAAACACATGATTTGTATGACCTAAGGTAGAGTTATTGTTACAGAGTTTATTGGATCTTTTATTTTACCAAGACCATCAATGAAATTGACCAGTTAACTACCACAGCAGCGGTCTGTGGGTTAAGCAGCCCAGGATAATGTGGCCCTGGAGGGAATAAGTTTATGAAAACCGGACGATTTCTCCCACGGGCTGCTTCTGTTCGACAGAATCCTCCCAGAAATTGGCGACAGATATTCTGTAGTTGACATGTGTTTCATCATATAAAATGTCTCCTGATAAATGCTTAAGGTTTTGATTATAATTCGCTACCGAGTTACGTGGTTTCATTTGCAGCAGGTTTACGAAAACGGTCAGCAAATGCATGTTCATTTGAGGAATTTCCGCTTTTTAAATGACAATTACGTGAATAAGTGATCTGGATTCAAAACTCACCCTTAAGTGGGATTCCGGGTGCTGGCGGCTGGAAAACTGCTTGGTTGTTCAAACATATGGTCTCTAAATCGCTTTGAATCGCTTGTTTCCTATATTTTTTCACGGTGCCTTCTACCCACATCCTATAATGCGTTGCCACCATTTTCAAGCCTTTCAGCGAGTTAAACTGCCACCGTTAGTTTGTGATAGTAGTATTAACCGTGTTTCTTCCATGGTGCGCATGGGGTTTAGATGGGTATGCAGCCAAACAATAAGGCTAAGAAGATGTCAACAATTACTTGCTAATACTCGTATCACTACCTCAAATACAGTGAGCTGATGGATCCAAAACCAGCATATATTAAAGCAGATAGACTTGGTAATAAAGAAGTCGGTAAGAGTAACCCATCCAGGACCGTCAGTTATTTGAGTCCCACTCAAAATCACCTTAGGGTTTATGGCCTAACAGGTTACTTGTCTTGCAACAAGGGTTTCTCTTCTGGTGATATCATATTCGTTTCTCAGACGGTGAGCCATATGTGAGGTTTCTTGTCTGTATATTTTTCCGTTCACTGTGCCACTCAACGGAGCCATTCATATGGATGGAACTAGGTCCATCTCATCCATTTGATTCATTGCACTATACGACTCGTTGAGAAACTGTCCTGCCGTTTATTAGACACTTTTGTGGGGCAAGTCAAGTTTCATTTGCTTCTTTCCACTGTATGTGCATTTTAGATCAAAACCGAGCCATCAGGTTAGGAAAAGCAGAGGTAATTCTTCACCAATGCTTTTAACAAGTTTAAAATTAATCAAATAGCAGCAGACGTTAATTTTCGTTCCCAATGTATCTTTTCATGTCAAAGTATTTGGAACGAACTTGAGAGTGAAAGTCATAGAGAACACTCCTCCGCGTTCTCTCAAAAAGGACATGGGAAGAATTCGCCACTGATCAACGTGTTTGGTAAATAGGGTGAAATGAGCATGCTCTCATTGAGGTTTATGCACCCTTTGGATAAGTATTATCGTATCAACAAAAAGGTGTAATAAATTAATAACTTGTTCCATTTGTTACTCATATGCGTTTTTCAGATCATTCGGGACCACTTTATTTGGGTCAGAAAAAAACGTACAGCAGGAGTGACCTTTTACGTTCAAACCACCACCGATCCAGGGGATGGGCCTATCGAGTGACAGGCGCATATGCCCTTAGCGCGCGAGAGGAACAACAACAAATCTATTTCCGTCCTTACTGTGTGTGTGCTAAACAGTGATACCACACAATTAGTATGTATTACGAACATATTCTCCATCGTCGATGAACAAGTGGTGTCACCGTGCCAAAGTTCAATACGACCAGTCGCGAGAAGTGTAGCATTAAGCTTTAGACCACTATTGACGGAAACCATGTTAACGTCTGTAACGTGCTGCTCTACTTTGAAAACAGCAGTGAAGTAGTGTGGCCTGAAGTAGGTTTCCGTCGAGAAACTTGTGATACTAACAAGTGCCTTGCGTACTGTGGCAACGTTTAGGAACATCGCAAACATTCTGTGAAATATCTCCACATTGAAAATGTAATTCATGTAGGCAAATGAACACTTTTATTGGTTTAGGGAGCGAAGTGGTAATTGCGTCTGACCATTTTTTCTCAAGCTATCCAGCCGATTCATTTTCATTTAAAAGGACAAATCTACCCAGGTCTACATTTCTCCACCAAACAACATGGTTTATTAGGACCAGTGAAACATTCAAAAACCGGTTTTCCATCAATTGACCCGGTTACTGTCTAGTTCGTCGAAGTGTCAACACAGAGATCCCCCGTTTCGTCCAGCCGTATTGTTTTCTCCGCTCTAGTTTAAAAATCACAGCTAAAAGTCACTTCATTACAAAAGGGGCACAAATTTCCTCGGTGTTGTCGATTTTAAAGGTAACTGCCAGTCATCTGGATGAGTGGATGACATTCCGAAGCTCCACAAACAAGCGAACTCCTCAGATAATGACAAATTATTCTTACGGCGTCTTTTCATTAGTTCAGAAATCATATTTTGGCGAAACATAATAAAACCCAGAAAGAGATTTATTCCATTTCAAACCGTTCCCAGTGAATGGTAGGGAATTTTTGAACTTAGCTCAGAGTCGTTAGGAAAGTTTGAGGAGGGACACCATGCAGGAGTATTTGAAAAACGCAGTCTGAGGCTTGAGCATAGTGCTGCACTATTGGACAGTCATGAGTACAGCTTCCGGTGGAACCGATTTCTAGGCTGCGCGTGACAGCCAATCAGACCAAAAACGAGTTATTTTACTATTGTTCACGTGAGTCTTACTCCCTGCAGAGTCAGGGAGCTAAAAAGTACTCTAAACAAACCACTTGGTTTATCATCACAGAGTATTACAGCTCATCAATAGTGTATACCTTTGGTTATCATAAAGTAGGGAGGACTATGTACAAAGGTAAATTCGTGTCCTGCAACTATCTGCCAGTTGGCCTTTATTCGAAAGCCAGATGTCATCTCTCAGACAGAAGCTCAGAAAGAAATATGTCTTATACTCAGATGTGCCACGTATAGATTTTCTGTTGGCTGTGAATTTATTCTATGTTTAAACTTGATCATGGAAACAACTAATGATGAGTGTTAGGTTTTTGTGTGACCTGTTGCTTGAAGCCACATGTAATGATTGATACGAGAAGTATCTCCCTTTGGGATATCTATGATAAAACTAGTCCTCTGGCCTAGGGAGAATCTTGACTGGTTCGTTCGGGAAAAACAAAAGTTGTCTGTTTTTCCGTTCTGAGTAGCTGGGCCGCGAGGGAGCAAAATACCGAGCTACCCAAATTATTTTCTCAACTGGAGTGCTTCTATTTTACGGGTTTCCTCTTGAATGCTTAACATATTTTCAAAAATATCACTGTACGGTACCACTGATATGTATGTTCTTGCTGACGTTTATGGAAGTAGGATGCAACCAGATTTACAATCTACCAAGAAACAATAAAATGCTATTCAAAATCGGGATATCAAAGTCAACCTCACTTGATTCAAGCGTCACTTCAGTAAACCCCTCGTCTCTCCTGCGTTTTTTAGAGCTGACCTAGTCCAGAATTTGCCGGACAGATGTTATTCAGCCCAGCAGACCCTGCCAGAAAAGTACCAGAATTTGCTGAATAAGCTTCCACCTCAAGTGAGTGATTCAACCAATTTTCTTAATGAGCAAGTCCAATACACTGACGCCGGTCGATGATCAGCCACTGATCAAATTCACTTGATTTTGCCAGAGTCTGGGTTCAAATGGGAAAATTCATTTGGTGTTTTAAGGACTTTTGGACATTTCGAACCAGTTTGACAAACTTGACCAAATTTTAAGCCCAACAGAGTTTTACCGGAGACGACACAGGAGTGTTCCTTGGATTTCATCAAAGAAATTCAAACTGATGATATGCATTGCAAGTAAACATTATTGAAGCACATGTATAATGTGCGACACTGTTAGTCGATTACACTGCGGTCTAATACGTTTGAAAACACAGAACGTTCAGTTGACGATATCACCAACTTCCCCGGGGTACTGTAATAAACTAGAAGGCAAATGAGACACTGGTTATCCTATCAAGCTGAATAGCACTGTGAATAACTCCAAGGTTTCATGGCTCTAGAGCTTAAACAAGTTTATTCTTTGAAATCAAGCTTGCTTAAGTTTAAACTAGTGATCAATGTCAATATAAATGTTGAACATTAGTGTCTGTCAAAAAAGTATGGAGCTTGTATGTAGCGTGGAATTTTAGCTCTTGCTTTATTGGAAAAGTTAACCCTAGTGAGCGATTTAGCCTTTATGACCATCGTCATCAGAACCACTATATCTTTACCATAGCATCTTTTTATAGTGGCTGTTTTGGTAAGTTTTCTAGGTGCGTGACACAGCTTCAGATGCTATTCATTGGCGTCAATGTGTCGGAGAAGCCCTCCACGATTTTCCTAACTCCTGTGGGAAGCACAACTATAATAAGATATCTGAACATTCGTCTAGACCAAGGGCATGAAAAATCTGAGTGCGGCAGGCTCAGTGAATCCTCACGGATAGGGTCTTAATTAGACTGTATGCGCTGGCTAGACACGATGTTTTCGGATTCCAGCCGGATTATAGGGCTGAAACTGACAACTCCATTTGCACGACTAATTTTATTCCAGGTCTTCGATTAAATGATTTGACTTGGTCGTATGGAAAATCGAATGTTACTGATTAAAGATGAGCTATACAAGTTTCCGGGCTCACCTGTGAAATTAGTGGATGTGCACCCATCAACTTATTGCTTTTTCCCATATGCACCTGCTCGCTGTTTGCAACATTCGATTGAGTCAAGCGATGGTCTATTTGAAGCATACTCAAAGAATATGCCGACCTGACTGAAGTAAACTCGAGATTTCCAACTAAGCAACGCCTAAAAGGAGGAAATACTTGTGACCCTCCTAATTTTCTCTTCCTGCGGATATGCGCTCTTCAGTAACAAAAGACCCTCATCTAGGGAATACCATTAGGTAGGTTAGTGCTATGATCATTTATACCTTTTCACTAGAGGTAATCATCCTACATATGTGATGAACTACTTCGAACAAAACAGTGTAGTCCAGTTTACCAGCAGTTGGCTGCCTCACTGGAACAATTGAACCAAATCGTTTACTAGATAAGTTGGCAGTACGGACTTCTACCGCCATTCCCAGCAATGTCAGAACTAGATAAGCTGTTATCCTCCGTTTTTGAATGTGCATATACAGTCTACTGTTCAGCAAGTGATTAGATCGTAGGGTAATTTCAGCGTTGGCCCCGAAACAGAGGAGTTTAACGATGGTCGAAATCATCAGGCATATATATTTCAGGAACGCAGGAGTAATCAGTTAAAATTCTGTGTATGTAACCGGTGTTAGACATTATCATACGTAGTTCGCTTCGAAATAGATACTACTCCAAAAGAACCGATCATCCTGTGGTCGAAAATTTTATGTAGCGGTTGCTCACAGAAAAGACCAATGTTGTCTTGTTGTGGTCGGTGTGTTCTCTCTTAATAAAGAGTATCACTTTGACCAATTGTACATGCAAGTATTAACACGCATTGTTCTATTCACTAATAGAACTGAACATTGAATTTTGTGGAGTGAATCCATGACGTTGTACTGCAAGGCTTCAAAACAAAGACCACTCTCTGAACAATACCACTAGTACCGTGCACAATACTAACTCCCAGGGATTACTGCGCTTGGAATTCCACTCCAAAAATGCGACCCTAGAAATCATTCGAAAAAATCAATTTTAGTAGAACCCTATAAGCGGTCTAATCAGTGACACTTTAACACGCATCAAAGCATTATTGGTAATAAGATGCTCCTGTTCGAAAGGCTAATTTTTTCAAAGTACTGGTCAGAAGGTCGTGGGTTCAAAACACCCTGGACCCAAGAACTCCACAGTAAGGACAGCAGATCACCATCACCATTATTATCATCTTCAGGTGTATTCACCAGTACTTGTACAAAGGTTATATATTGCGCAGTTTTTCTCGCCGATAATCTTGAGAAGATAACGAAAAACCAAAAATCGAGAACTCAACGGATACCAGCATCTTGTTGGAAATGAATGAATGAACAGAGCCAGTCAGTGCATCGGATCAGTTTGTGACCGCAAAGGCTTACGAGAATCATGCAGGTAGTAGCGACGCCTGTAGAGCTGAACGGATGAACACAAAGAAAGAGAAATTATTCAGGAAGAAGTTCAGTCGCACTTAGTTCCCGGCACCAGAACGCAAATCAGTGCACAGAGTTCGCGTTCTGATCTTTTCTGGGGGAGAAATCTGAGTCTTGCTGACACCTAGTGTTGATATTTTGGAGTGTGTTGGCAGTAAGTGACAGTCCAGAGCCGATCCTCATGGTATTGCACAGAGGTGGTCTTGGTTGCGGGTATCTCCATAGCAGAGGAGCTTGGTGACGGGAGCTTCTGTGAGTTCACCCAACAACAGACTGGGTTTTTTCGGAATTTTTGGTGGGTAAAAAGCTGGCACAAGGTTCAAGTTAATTCTCATAGGTACCACATCTGGAATAGGGAGTCAGTGGACCCGCGCTAGGTGGCAAAATATCTATTGAGTTGTAGCCAAAAATTAGCTTGCGAGATCTCCCAAAGAGGAAGATTTTATACTATCAGCTACATTGTGTTACAAAAGAAACCAATTTCTAATAAAGGGCCGAGAAGCATTGTACAAATGTTTCATATTCATCATCAGTGCGCATCTCACGACACTCCAGGGGGTCTGGAACCCGCGATTTCCCGGCTGGTAGTTTGGACCCCTAACGATTCGGCCACAAGCGGTTGATCAGCTGTGACTGACTCTACCAATAACCTATAATTAGCTAGGAGGGAGAAAAAATTCACCCGGTGGATGAAACCTCCATCTGAGGAGAAGTTGCTCAAGCGGCGAGTCAGCACGTGTAACCACGTGATATGGATACCGTGATTCAAGGATCAGCAGCGCCACACCCTGTCTAAGTGCGAACTAAGTGCACTGCTGATCAGCTGCTCGCTATCAGATGGTTTGGTGTTCAAACTACCAGCCGGTAGATCACGGATTCGCGACTTTCTGCAGTTTTGCGATATGCACACGACTGATGATTCCCAATAAGGATGAAACGGTTTTATAATGTTTCTTGACTTCTTCACTTACGGGGCAAAATTTCCAACAAAACAATCAAATCTCCTCAGACTACGAACAATAAAACAGCTTGCGGAGTGCTAGAAAGAGACACAATGATATAAACATGGAAATAGTAAATAACCTGAGTGGATGAACAGTAAAGGTATCATATTGTTGACTTGTTTCAACTTTGGTTTGCCTTGAAGTTTCAAGGAAGCAGTAAGTCTAAATGTGACAGTTCTTGAGCAGCCTGTTGGTATCTTTTAGGAAAAAAAGAGCACGATATTCCACGAGGATCAGTAATTAATCAAATCCGACTAGTCACTAGTTGTAAAGTTGTCCATCTGAGTCAGCAGCCTGTTACAACACGTTGCACTCTCATTTAATACAGCTCAATTAATATACTCCTCTAAGTCCTAGTCGCACCTTTTCCGTATGAAAACAGTCCGCCGTTCACAATGAGGCAAGCCCGTTTTTGTTTGCAGGAAGCGAAGAGGCTTCGGCTGGCACATCAGCGCTGTTTGCAGCATGCGGCACAACTCCCGAGGACACAATCACTCGATCGCGTGGAGAACCGTAATAGCAACATGAGCACTCCCCGTGAGGTGAGCTACAAGTCAGTTCGAGCGAATGGTACTTGTTTGTTCTGAGGTACTCCTAATACTTCTCCTACGGTTGAATACTAAAAGTATCAATCAGTGATCATGTTGCTTCGCTGACCATCCTTCAGGAGCTAATGTTACACGGGCAACAAAAAACTGAACATCTTCGAATTTCCATTGAGTTATTCTTGGTTTTAGTTTGATCTCTAGATAACTAGGAAGTTCTGTTGATGAACGTTTTTTGTTTAGATACACTAGTGTATATTGCAATGCGTTCAATGTTGTATTGAATAAAACTGGAATAGGCCTTTAATGGGCCCATGTAGACAAAGAATGTCACAAACTAGCAATTCAGTTTGGAGTCATTTGAGTCTCTAGCCAACATTAAGTCAGTTTGTAAATGAGTGTATTTAACCAGTAGCCTTTGGTCCATTTAATGTTCTACAGAATTTCTACGGGTTTTCTAACGTGCCTGCTCATTGCTGACACCTACATATAGTCGAAGGGAGATTCGAAAAACCTTCCAAAATAGCATCTTCTAAATGGGAGTTTCTTGCTGAATTACAATTCAAGAAGCCAAGTGAATGTGTAGTTCTCCCAGAGGAGGGCAACTATAAATCCGGTGGCTTGTAGTCCTTGTGCTCCAAGTTTTCTGCATCGGCACATAACAACGGAAAAGGGAAAAGCCAGAAACTTCGTGCAACAGGGGGAACCACTGGTTATATCCACCACCCGGATCAGTTAAATTATGGAATTTGCCAGTCGGGCGATGATATCCATTCGTTTTAAGTAGAACACTGTGACCCAGATAAGGGTGCTAATTGTCTTGCTCCAGATTTTCACTTTCATTTTGTCGACCTTCAGAAAAGCCGCAGACGATCGTTGGTGCGCTGGATGCCAAAAGGTTCAACCAGTCCCACGGACACTAGGACTAGCGACGGTCCTACCAACGTAAGTTGAGGTTACCATAAGCTCGACCGATGTCAGGGTGTAAAGCACCAAGCGACAATGTCATCGTCCGTAGTTATATGCTCAACAACATACGTTCAACAATGAGATACTTTTTCACTCCTGCTGAAAAAGTTTACCTCTCCTGATGGATTCATTATCTTGATCTATATGACGGCGAAATTAGCACGCTATTTTGAGACGTTTGTTAAGACTTTATTTGCTCATTTATCTGGAGGCAAATGAACTCCCCAACTATAATGCATTTAATCCGGGTCAGCTTGAATACAATTTGATTTCTGTCTGGATTTCCAACCGACACCCAGCGTATACACACTATCCATCTAACTCGGCTCCACCTTTTGTAATCCGTGTGACGGACGAATAAGTGGGTAGGTCAGTAGTTCAACTCAAGTAAAATGCATGTATCTTCACTGTTAAGTTTCATCGTTCGTTTAGGATCCCTCATGCAGGTCATCGACAACAAAGGATGGTGAATTTTGGCTTCGAAAATGTCATGAAGAAAATGAGCAAAGGTAAGTTCGACACTGTTATATCGTAAAAGAATTGTCCCGGACAGCTTGGTGTAAAACATTTTAGACTTCACCGATAAAACCTAAGAACGGTACAGATATGTTTTTCAGCGCTTTATACGTACCACAACAAGCTCAGCAACTTCCCGATCGGTAAGACTCGTCATGGATCTCAATCTGTGAGGATACTTTCAAGGAGGATGAGACGAAGGCCGTAGGCATGCAGCCTCTCAGTAATGATTGAAAGTCCGTTTCAGTTTGTGTCCTTAGTACTTCAAACTCACATGCACTCTTTATAAGTTAGGTGCGGGCAATATGAGAACAAAAGCAGGTGATCCGTGCGCTGGAAAAGGTGCATCAGGTGGAAACCACTAAAAAGTACCGCTAAATGCTTTTCGTAAAAGGCACGCGTAGTGCCAGGGGCCTAGTTCTCTTGATTGAAGGCCATATTGACAATCATGGAAATGAATTTCTGACGTACAACAGTAAGAGTGGACCTGCTGTACACGGCTGCTAATCCGTTTAACAAGTTGATCTAGCTTCACACGATGGAATCGAATATTAAAACTCGAAAGAAATCACACTACTTACACGATAGAGGTAGGATACTTAGAGAGGGAAATAATCCGTCAAGTCAAGACGAGCCATTACCAAGTAACGCGAGATGCAGCTGATTAGCCAATCGGGCTGTCACGAGTTTTTTGCTGGGAGCTGTGTTTTAGTTCTTCGTTATTATTTCCAGGTTTTTAGCACACATCAGATTGGCACGGAACAGTAAGCACCTATCCATTAGTTTTGATGAGTAGTCACTTAATGATACAGTTGCTTGGGTTATACTGTCCTCTTCCTATCATTGAGAAAACCAAAGAACGACTGAGCAAAAGTTAACCAAAGAAGTGGTCACCTACCTGTAGATATTATGGAAAGGCCCACATGTCTGACTGGATTATATCACGGACTTCCATTTAGACGACAGGGGTTCGATCCACTAAGAGTGCTCTTCACCTGTCTGTCATGCACTATCCCGATGATCTGTACGTCGTAAGGTGTAAAAATGACGGTTTGGGGTTTAAGGTTTGCGATTCGAGTGGCACTTAAGGAAGCCCATACAGGGCTTTTAGATTGTTTGAAACAGACTGATGTAACTTCGTAGCCCGGGTGCCAATTTCACGGGCATCAGGGTCTTTCGATCCGCATCAATAGTACCAGCATCAACGTGGATTCTTGTTCTAGTGTTTATTTCTCCATGAAGTTGACAGACCAGTGTTACACCCATTGAATTTCCGTTGTTCACTGTGCAGGGTGTACAAGAACACGCATGTAGTCAGATCGCTTCTACCACCATCGCTGGTTGGCAAGGCCAGGAGTGGCAGCTGAAATAAGTTTGAAACAAACTCCTGCGTAGAGGACTCTCTGTATGAACGAGTTTTGCGTGGATCAAATAGGTGCACACGTAGAGCACACCAGACTTTTAGAAACCTCTTCCAAAGGGTACTGAGACCGCATACCAAGCAAATAATTCAGTCTTCAAATCAAAAGAGATGAGAATGACAATGATCTTGTTCGATATAATTTCAGCGATCGCTTGAAATACTGTATGGAAGAACGTGAGCGTAAATCAGAGCGGCTTCTTGAGAAGAATGAAAGAGAACGGCGGAGGAACCTACGAAATACCCAGTGGGTTTACTCTAGATCCATATGGTCGTTTAGATACTTTTGTAAAGAGCTTCAGTTACCACTGTATGATTCAAGATAGGAATGTTTTAACCAAAACGCATAATTTTCTTCTCCCCGTTCACAGTGAGGAACGCGAGCGGCGATTAAGACAAGCGCAGGAACGAAGGCGCGAATTGGACAAGATGTTGGAAACCTACAGACGTGAGCTGCAAGAGGCTAGAGAGATTGTAAGTTAATTCGTGTGGCAATGTATGGTTTGTGTGATGAGTGAATAGATGGTCAGTATTTGTCTCTGCTTTGTCCCTTCGAAAAGCCTGTGTCTTGACTCTAGCCATTTCTTTGGTATACTTGGTTTTCTTTGTGATTTCTGATAAAAGACACTTGTCGTCACATGTTTTGCATTTGTATACCCGGTAAACGAATTATGCTTTTCTTAGAGTTATATCGTTTTCGGGGATTCCAAATCATTTTCAAGGCAGGTAAAATCGGGAAAGTGAAGTTATTACTTTTCTAAACGTCTTCTTTACTGATAAATTGGGTCACTGCAGTTGCTAACAGTAAGTTACCTTAGACCTTCACTTTCGACAGGTCTGGTTTCTACTTGATTTTTCTACTACTAAGAAGTAATGCTGGAAAAGCACATAGCGGCGACATCCAAACATTTTCAGCTTTTTCGGGAAAGTTTGGAAAACAGTCGATAGATCAATTGCTGGGTAACATTTGATTGTTGACACAAAAACTGGTCGAGGTTCAAGGCGAAAGAGGAAGCAATAAGCTAACTCAGGCTAAATCGGTGTTAGTTATCTGCTAAGGAGTTTTGTTTGTTAAGATGGGTCAGCAAGTGTTAAGACCGATGGGGAACCTACATGGATTCTGGTTCAGTTCCGGTTCGCTTCACGTGAACGTCGTTTACACCTTTTATACGTTTGTGCGGATTAGTTAGTGCTACGATAGTTGTGTAAGGGAGAGGGATTCTGGGAATTTTGATCGGGTTGGGATTACTACCCCCTGGTTTTGCTAATTATCCTGCCCCTATTGGCAACCACACACTGTCACGTGTCAAATTGGCCTACCTAATACACACACTCATTCACCAGTTTCACAAGTTAGATTCTACCGACGCCGTGATGCCCGGTGGGTTACACCGAATCGACTATCAGCCGCCGGGGCGTAGATCCCAGTCCTCCTCTTAAGACCTCTACACTCTCCAGATCTATTATTTGTACCGTGTTCAACGAATGCCTCGGCATCACCGCGGCTTTGACGAGCACAATACTTGGTGATTTTACTTGTTCTTACGCTTGCCAATACTGGTGTGCAGTTCTTGGCTGTTTGCCTTATTTAAACCTTAGAGCAATTATCGTATTACATCAAGTGCCCAGCAATGTCCTCCAATACATATACCGATTGTTTTCAAACGTTTTCCGAAAACGATGAATTCTTGGTCGGTTCTAAGCGTTTTCCAGCTGATGTGTTCAGCTTATTTGTACAGACGGAATAAGCAGCAAGCGTCAGAGTTGAGTACTTATTGGAAATCGGCATGGAGGCCAGAGGAGGGCCGAATAGAGCTGGTACAGGATAGCACTGCACCTGAACAGAAATGCGAGTTGACATTGACGGAGTACTGCTGTCCTAGTCCACCGAACAAGCCAAACATGAACCTAGGCTGCATGAGTGATTATCGCCCGGCTCCTTACTCAGCAGACAGAAGAATACTTTATCAGGCGTTTTCAATAGCTGGGTGTTTTTATGAGAATCGATTTGTGAATTTATGCCATTTCATTTTGGCAAATTAGTCACTGAGGGAGAAATCCAAGTAGGTTTTCCTATTGATACCACATAGACTACTACTGTATTCAGTGCGACTGTACCATCAAGCAAGATTCAGCTCTAATGTGGTCTGGAAGTATTCTGAACCAGTGATTGTAGTTCCATAGGATCGAATGAAAAGAGAACACTCTTAATCGCGATACTACGGTTTCGCAGGCCTACCGCGTGCTTCTTCTGATTGTCAAGGTTCGTGATGCTTCGACAGGAAGTACTCGATGATAATTCAACATATGCAATGATCACTGAATATAGGGTGACTACTTTGCTCTGAACACGATCTGAGCTGATGTATAGTACTGATCAATCGGGTTAGCAAGGCTTTTGTCCAACTTTTCAATCGATTGCATGTACTTTGGGCTATCTAGCATTATCACAAACCACATTTTTCATTGCGCTTTCATGGCAACTATTCGCCAGAAACGTGCAACAACTGGATCTTTTCAAAGATACAAGTACCAGGAATCAACTGAGAAAAAGTCGCCTATTCTCTATGATCCCACTGAACTATAGTGCGCTTGGAAATCAACAAGCTAGAGATAAATTACTCCAAGGCATCGTGTTTGCATTCACTGGCGTACAACTCAGCAACGCTGTGGCACATTGCCAACGCTATGAACAGCTATTCCAGCCAACCATATTGACACCTCCAGAACTTTGGGATCCAAATATAGGTTGTAGGATGAACAACATGACTTCAATCTATTCTCATTCTGGCCTACTTTAATTTTGTTCCGTCTAGACCCACCAGCGGGCGCGTGAGCGAGCATATTTGCGAAGCAGTGAGGAGCAACTCCGCAAAGTGCACGACCGCCAACAACGAGAACAACATATTAGAGAGAACGCGAAGATGTATGTTGACTTTATTTGGTCAGATATTTCTCTGATGTGCTTTTAATCTTGACGTTAAAGGTGTATGAAGCCACTCCTCTAAAGACTTGCGTCTTTGTCGGAGGTTGTATGTGCCGTTAATCAGGTTGTGCTTCGAAAGTTCACTTAAGTAGGTTTGGAAACAACTAGCTATTATTGGCGGAAAGCCAAGATACAACTAGAGTAGAAAAAATCAGAATGAAAAGATTTCTTCTCTGAACATGGCTCACGCGTTTCTATAAGAGGAAAGTTTTCGAACATTTTGGAGTTCAGACCAGGTTTTGCAGGTCACAAACATCGACTGACCGAACGGTTGGCTCTGAACACCATTGTCATAACATGAATAAGGTCAGTGAAAATTCTGGACGCTCAATACCGGTTTTTTCCTTTTGAAGCTCACCAGACATGCCTAGTCAACGAATTCCCGTCATTTATGCTCAACGTCCAATTAAACTCCTGTAGAGCTGAACACATTAGCAACTTAGGTTGGTGTTAACTGGAAACCCAAATGAAATTCAATAAAACCCTCGTCTACGATATCTTTTAACTGAATTTTCTTCCAAAAGGCTACTTTATTTTATTTCGAAATAATACTCACTGTTTCACAGTATTTTCCTCCACATCACTGATGGAGATAAGGGGACTAGGCCCATCTGATGGGCCCAAGAGAGGTAGAAATCAGTAGTGTGCCGTACAGAGTTTTCATCAGCCTTAGAAGTAATGTCACTTCAAGGGAAATACACCGATATCCTGAACACTAGCCATTATGTGTGTGCCACATGCGGGCGAAGAACATCATAAACGAGAGATTAAAGTGGATTTCAGTTCAGATCCCTTAACACTAACCTAGTCTGTTAATAAGTGTTTACCACTGCGTGAATATCCAGCTGTATACTATACATTTGTCATGTATATCGCACTTATGAAGCAGTTCTTCTATCACGTGATTGCAACCAAACAGCCAAAAAGCAGTGTAACTCAGTTGTGTGCACTTTTGAAGCGCGAGAGTGAATCTCTGAAATAGTGCAAATTCACCCTGGTCAAGACATGTGATAAATGTACCACCAAATAGAGCTCTCATGAAGCGGGGTCATCATCATCATCGACAACATAACATCACTGTTCAGCATCGATCCTTCGCTGCCGTACAACCATGATTTATCTGAAAGCCTTATTGTGAAGAGAAGAATAAAGGTGGACGGGGAAGGGACTTAGTGCTAGCTTACTACAACGATTCCGAGGTCCATACACTTCCAAATACTCATTCAGGCAATCTGGATAGAAATTGACAACAAGATCGCTACTGACATCGGTTGGAAGCCATGTCTTACAGCGTCTCCAACCAGGTTCAGTGAAGATCATGCGGTCCCCATCCTGGAAGGCGAGTAGCACCGACAGCACCCAAGCGTTTCGTGGTCTCCTTCATACTCCTCTGCCAAGTCAAGGGTTGACCACCTCTCTGTTTACGCCACTCTGAATTGGGAATGGAAAACAGCACTCTCTTCGGCAAACGATGGTTCGGTATTCGCAACACATGTCCCAAACAACGCAGCTTGTGGTGCTGGACACATTCTTTAATGGAAGTACCCGTCGCACAACCGGAAATTCGCTTTCTAAATGCCTCAGTACGGACACGCCGGCACCAACCCGCACGAGATATGATCCTGAGACAACGATTATCGAACACCTGAACACGTCTCAGTTCCGCTGCCCGAATAGACCAAGTCTTACAGCCATACAACGAAACAGCCCGCACTGTAGTTTGATACGGACCTCCTTTGAGATTCAGGGATACACTACTTTGACGCCATAGGTGTCTCAAATTAGCAAACGAGACCCGATCCATGCAGTTTCATGCATTGACCTAATCCGTCACACTACAGTTGGAACTAATACAACTTCCAAGATATGTGAAACGCTCCACAACTTCGAGTGCTTCCCCCTGGGTTGTAAGTGGCGTGTTCAGCGACTGCATGTCCAGGAGCATGACCTTACACTTTGTGGGTGCAAAGTGCATACCAAAGGACTTCGCTTTCTAAATGCCTCAGTACGGACACGCCGGCACCAACCCGCACGAGATATGATCCTGAGACAACGATTATCGAACACCTGAACACGTCTCAGTTCCGCTGCCCGAATAGACCAAGTCTTACAGCCATACAACGAAACAGCCCGCACTGTAGTTTGATACGGACCTCCTTTGAGATTCAGGGATAC
>NW_008751678.1:1414402-1426591 GCF_000715545.1 Opisthorchis viverrini
GTTAGCGAACGCGGCCCGAGCCTTGCAGATTCGTGCATTCACCTCATCTGTCACACTGCAATCAGAACTAATACAACTTCCAAGGTACGTAAAACGCTCCACAACTTCCAGTGCCTCTCCCTGGATCGTAAGTGGCGTGTTCAGTGACTGCACGTCCACAAGCATGACCTTACACTTTGTGGGTGCAAAGTGCATACCAAAGGACGGGATGACTTTGGTCAGTTCATCCAAGAATACTTGCGCCTTCTCCTCCTCTTCGAAGATGAGAACGGTGTCGTCTGCATATTCCAGAGTGGTAAGGTTTTCGTCACACGCTATCTGAACACCAGGGTTTTCGAGGCCTTCCAGCGTTCACCTTATGATTTCATCGATCACGAAGTTAAATGGGAATGGGGGATATGAACATAATAAAAAATGTGAGCTGGTTAGAAACAGGTGTCTACTCTAGAATTAATCTTCCACTACATACCCTCATAACAATGTGATATTTTCGAAAAATATACTCATTCGCATATCAATTTGGTTTTCACGGAGACAACAAACTGAGAACTGTTTTAAGGACGGGTTATGAGGGGTGATTAAAGTGTAGATAACAACTTCTAAACACTATTTCCTGTGCACATATGGTTCTGAACGATACTCTTTCACCGAACACTAGAAATCGCCTGTTAGGGTAGCGTAATGGGATCGAGACAGAAGCATGAATCACATCGGCTTCATCTGTATGGCCACGAAGGCCTGTGATTGTCTTTTGTGTGTGGTCATTGTTGAGACCTTTTTGAGAGACGCTTGGCCACGCCGTGAGCTGCCCGCCCAAGCTGATATGAACATAATCAAAAATGTGAGCTGGTTAGAAACAGGTGTCTACTCTAGAATTAATCTTCCACTACATACCCTCATAACAATGTGATATTTTCGAAAAATATACTCATTCGCATATCAATTTGGTTTTCACGGAGACTCAACTGAATCTCTCCTTCATGATATTTCAACTTTAGAATACAACAACGCCAAGAAGAATGGCGAAGGGCGGCTGAAGCTATGCAGAAACAAAAGGAAGAGCATGTTCAAAAGTTTCTTGAAGAAAGGGAGGCAAAAATTCAAGAGGTAAGTCATATCATAGAGATTTTTTTGCAAAAAAAACGCCATTCAATTAATTCGCAACAGTGACCTTAGAGCGCAACACCGTATTACGCACAGCATCACACTGCTCTTTCTTTTGATTGGGCAAACGCTATTTCAACATTTGTGTAACCTGCCTTCAGTCTAAATTCTTCGTGCCGTCACAAGAACAACCTAATTGGGATAAAGAATGAATATTTCAAAGAGGCACAACGAACAACTCGGGCCCGGTTTTCCCATCGACAGTGGTACACTAATCTGGCGGAGCTTTCCAGGCTTTTAAAGAATACCAACCCCCCCGAGGACGCACATCCTCAGAACTGACCTTCTTGGAAGTGCTCTGGCTGGGGAAGAGGGGGCGCAAACTCTTTGAGTAGTCTTTTTGCAGCCGAATTTTGGTCAGCTAAGGCACTGTGGAGAGTGCATGGCAAAAAACACTCAAGCACATCGATCGCCCATCACCTTCGTAAGAAATTTGACGGTACATGTACTCGATCAATGAAATAACAAGGGAGCAAACAGAACAGAAATGCAGAATGCTTTCCACGGATGCTGCTAGTTGGTGCTGATCGTGATTTTTTGAAGAGGGTTCTCTACGTTTTTTACTCTAGCGAAGTGGTTTATTTTCTGAGTAGTTTCTAAGCAACTGGCTTCGCCATTGGGCAAACTAACTCATCAGATAATACCCGAGAACACCGGAAATTGGCTCATAGTTCCCATAGTTAGACACAAACTTCTCATTGACGTCTCCTTCCGGTAGTCCTGTCTTGTGATTTTTGAAGAAAGCAGCGAAATAATAGCAATCTCATTTACTGAAAGAGATGCTCGAGCATGAAGGTTCGCCTGTTATGAAGTGCAACGTACCGTTCAACAAAATAAGCCCACACATGCCTTGTTGCTCTTCTGTGTACGTATAACTGCTCCGAGATATTGGTCCTCAGGGATGAGTGATGAATGTCACCAACAGTTGCAGCATAGAAGTCACTCTGAAGTCTGCCTTGGTATTCATGCCACGGTACCAATGATAATCAAAAGAACGGATACAGAATGGAGATCCGTCGCTGTCACACGCTCCGAATAACCTGCACCGTAGTTTTGGGAACGGGATGCTATGTAAACGGAATCGTTCTTCTGGATAGCCATGTTAGAGATACCTTTGCCGTGAGGCATCCTATATCCTGTGATGCAATAAAATTGAGACTAAGGCAGTTCGTTCTCATCTTGAAAGCACACTCTCTCTGGGGAGTGTTCCTTTGATAGACAGCCCTGAATTTTCTTTGGCTTTGTGAACGAACCGCGGAAACTGTGACAAACCACAAACTGAGATTAAAACACCTAATGACCTGCTGAAAGCCACCTAGCAGACCGGATGATTAAATACCCAGTAGTTACCGACCGGACACTTTGTGGGGATGGTAGCCGAAAAGTTGACCACGCGAAGAGCGATGAGTTACCCGTATAACAGAGAATTTTGGTGCGAAGGTTTTCTGAAATGGCTTATTCTCAGACAAGTTCTATCATTTGATGAGCATCTTAACGAATTGGCTGTTGATCAACTGGTCGTTGATCTGTCTGCGGAGCTTGGCACTCGGCTTGCAAACGTTTCTTCAACATGCGGGGAGTCATCAGTGCAAGCATGGTCCGCAAAGATATTAAGTTCATACTTCGTGCGTGAAACGGTTAACTCAAAAGGAAGAAAACCTATCGCTTAGTAGACGTAACACAGGAACCCTATGAGCAGTGTGTTAAGTCTATACGACGTATTTCGATACAGCGTACCGTACCAACTGAAACATTAGGTGGTTTGGTGCAGTACATTCAGTTGAAGACGATCACAAACGTGAGACTCAGTTGGTTCACTCGTGAAAACCACATTGACATACAAATGAGTATATTTCGTTGTTACTCAGTAGTTTTCGATTGAGGTACTTTTTGAGAGGGGATGTCGTCTTATTAAAGAAGAAAAGTTGAATACCTCTGAGGAACCAACTCCAAATCAGCAAGAGACTTCATCCAGCCCCGATGACATTTCCTTTCGAGACTGATTATTGGCTTTTTATGACTTGGAATGTTAACAGTAGGCTAGTGGAATACTGTGTTCAGTAGCACCAAGTGTAGCCGTCGGTCTGTTCGCTGAGTTGGGCATTGTGGATGCAAACGCTTCATCACCAGTCGAAGCGCATTTCCAATCACAACATACAGATGATGTCACCTCGACTGGTGATAAAACGTTTGCAACCAAAATACTCAGCTAAACGGGCAAACCAACAACCAGCAATGAAACCTCAGTTACAAATGTTCTCTTCAAATACCACTAAGTATGAAGGAAATGCACACTGAGACCTGTAAATCTTTTAGGGTATCTGCTGTCGAGTTAAAACAGTTGAAATTCGCTTTCAGGCGTTGGAGTTACACAGGTACGTTGTTAGCCGTTACCTCAAACCTCAAACCAGCTGGTATAAATCAAGAACGATGAGCAACTGTGGCAAACAAACATCTCCGTAGAAGTCTACAGTGCCCATGTTTTCAGCGTCACCTTGGCTTCTTCTTCGACAGTAAACCAACTGTGTATGATATGCACCCCATTTTTGTTCAAAATGACCGTAACGGCGTTCTTTCAAAAATTACCCTTCTAAAAATTTCCACCTATTTCACACTCATTTTTCTCATACCATATCGTGCCACTCTAGCAAAGCACTAGCGTTTAATCTGATGATAGCCGAGCTAAAGCGGAAAATAATGATTAACAGAGTGGTGTCTAGTACGGTTAATTGTGCCACGCAAGATTCTGTGGAGGCTGAAGAGGCCAAATGGTCCGAATTTCCGAAAAATCGATATAATGCAATTCGCTAGGTTTACTCCACATCTAGGTATTCGCTAGAAGAGATACTGAGACGATGATACTCAGTATGTTTGTGTACGATAGTGCAGACGATCTCTGTTTTTTTTTAGAGTCGAAACTTGGCGCAGGCAGCAGAACAATTACGGGCAGAAATGCAACGCGTGTACAACCTTGACAGTTTCGATAAGAAAGCTCAGCATGTGGCCTTACTTAACGAACTTGGACTGGGTGGTGCAAGCACCTGAATGGGGATACGCACTGGACAAGATTTCCATTCTTCCGGAATCCTTCAAGGTTTCTTTATCGTCCTTTATTTTTCATTTTGTGGAGAAAATTGCACCTCTCCATATCTATGCGCTTTGTATTGAAAATTTTCAATGACATGAATATCTGATTTTGTGGTGGGGACAACGAAAAATCCCTTCTTCGAAAATTCCTTATGATTTGCTCTCAACCTAGCACTCAAAGTATGAAATGAACTGAGATTTCAGGATGATATTCAAAGTCTCCTTTAGAGTAGCAAACAGCTTGTAACTATCTGAAAAATTACTTCCATGATATCCAGAAGATGTCGTCAAAGTGGCTCCGGTCGTAAGACCAGTAAGCCATCTCATATGCAGAGGCCTTTTCATGAACACACTACTTCCAAACCAATCCCACCAAAGGTGCTATTCTAACACGAATTGAATTTGTTATCAGAAGAAGGGTGTTATGAAATTGTCGGACGATGCTGCCCACATGCAGGCTTTTTCATTTTCAAGGGAACAAGGGGCTCAGCCACCTTAGTCGGTTGTAAGGTATATGCTCTTATCTCGTTAAAGAGAGCGCACAGATGATAGACTGATGTGCTGTAGGCTAGTCCCACTCTTATCAAACTACGTATCAATGTTTAATTGTCATATACTTCAGGCGTTGTTCCAGTATCGCGTATCTGTGTACTGAATCAAATCCTCCTTATGGAGATAGCGCAAGAAGAATTATTTAAGATAAAAAAGTGTGGGCGAAGAAGACTGGATGACACCCGAAGCAGACCACTCATGAATAACGCAGGCGAAAAGAGGTGTCGCCGACAGTGGATCACGCTCTAGCTTTTTTGTTTCCGTTTTCTGAGTGGCCCCATTCTAATGACTAAGTTGACCCGAAGCTTGAAGGAGACTGACGATGCGAAACTTAGGTGAGTGTGACCACTGAGACTAAACGTAGATCGGTGTCTGATTTACGCTTTTGACTGAAAATGACTTAGCAACATTCCATTAAAACTTCCACAAGAAATCTCCCCGGAGGATTAACAGATGCACACTGATGAGTTCCAGCGAGAACGAAGCAACTCAGAATAGATTGTCTTCAGTTGCGCGATAAAACCCACATTAAAATACTTCGAGTCCGAAACACTATCCCCATACTGGTCCCACTCATTAGCCACGGTACCACGTCCGTCATTTTCGGTCCCAGGGTTTTCGGGCAACTGCTATGCAGAAGCAACGATTTCGAGCAAAAACGTGCTATTTGGAAAAATGACAAATTATGACTCATAGATGACTCCCGTCGTGGTAGCACGGTAAGTTCATGCAAAGAAAAATTCGAGCGCTTTCGTTACATGTCACGATAAGATTCTAAAGACAACATTCTTGAATTCAAGTTGTCCGAACCTTTCGGCACATTTGGTTGACATGGAATGTCAGCAGTCCTACTACTCTGCAGCGAGAAGTCAACCAGACAAATAACGTGATTTGAACCATGGCAGTCCGTTGTTTTGCATCCACACTCCCTGTGTGCACAGAACTGATGGACAGGCGTTTTCAGCCCTGGTCATAAGACGCAAGACTAAATGTTCGGATCGGTCCAGTGGCCTGTTTTTTCGAAGACACTTGGTGGTTGCAGACGTTGGGTCACCTTTTGACTTATGACACTTGAAGTGCGTACCGCTGCTCTAAGGATGAATTGTGGTGCGTTCAGTTGCGCCTTTTGATAGCATGGACCTGAAAAACTGGGAGAACTATCACATTACAGACGCCTAACAAATTATGATTGAGCTAGTAGGTACAATCATGGGGTTTAGTTGATACCTGATGTCAGGGGTAAAGGACTGCCTTCAAACGATGAGAATAGATAACCAGGCTTTTGTCCGGGCTTATGGGTTACAGATTTTTAGGCCTAATGGGTGTGTGGATTTCCATGAGCAGCGTTGATTCCTCATCAGTTAACACGAGCCGCGTCAAGGACTCTTTCTATCTTTCGATTTACTTAGTTTGCGGATTCTTCTTGCACTAGAGAATATGGTTTCAACCAGACCCCTTAAACACAATAGGTCGAAAGCTAGAGAACCGTTACACTGTCGTACACAAAATCGTGATAATGAGATGGGACATCATTGAGCCCAACGACAAACTGGAAAAATACCAGATGCGTTCATTGGTGGTTGGTCAGGTGGTCGTTGATCTGTTCGCCACCTGATCAGCTATCAAAAGAAGAAATGGATCCAGTCTGACATTCAAAACTTTCGCGTAGGTTTCTGTGGATGGAATGGAGAATATGACAAAAGATCAAAATATTAAAGAAGTAATTGACAAAATACTGTTGGCATGGTGCTTTTACCACAAGGGTTCCCTTCCGGGACACCTGCGATGGAGTTGGCCATAAGCAACACAAAAGTTCACCTCCAGTACTTTTATGATCAAGTAAGAGGGCGTAAGCCCAAACCGACTGATGAAGACTAACGTTGGAAAGAAAGTGGATAGTTCCCATCCACAACATCTGCACTAAAGCGAATTTCCAGTGTCGCAAAACTGTACCAACACCAAACTATCAACGGCATTGCTGCAAGACAACGAAAGGATAGTTTGCCAGAATTGTCTATCATACATGAAATTTGGCAGTCCTCCCGTGGTTGTGGAGTCACCCCTATAGACTAAACAGGCTGGTTTATGTGGAAACAGCAAACTAAACACATCACAATTCATCTTTCAAACAACACTATGAAACAAACAGTGCAACAGCCAGCTGATGCTCGTGAGTTGAATCCTTCCTTTTTCTTCTGTCATATCGGAATGCAAGATGCAGCAATCGTAACTGTGCCGACTACCTTCATTATCGTCCAGCTTCCACTTGCGCACCTCTGAAGAGGCACAGGAGGCTGTAACTGAATATGCAAGAGTGGGCGCCGCGTTGACGAGTCCAAAATCTGTTGTTTAGTGGACAATTAGGTCCGAACAATGGTTAACACGCGAGCTTGTTGATAGGAACGTCCATGGTCCGAACCTAACCTCAGCTTCTCGAATGCTGCTGTCTATGCTTGGGGAACTTGAAATTACCTCAGTCCTCGTGGTTCCTTCAGGTGGCATGCCAGCTAGTCACTGAAAGGGAGTTGCAGTTGAGCTATTGCGTCCGACAGAACTATATACCTGAGCTTGACAAACACAACAGCTATGAGACTCAAGGTGTTCCTTGGCGAAGGGCTACAAATCCATGAGTTTGGTTACTAGTGAGAAACGCGCACTTAGAGTTGATGAGTCCAAACCGGTGCTAGGCTGGGACCAGGCATGGGAAACGAGGACATGCGCTGATCAGGCTCTCGTCACAGTAATGACTTTTATAACAGCGAAAGTCATTAGGAGATATGCTGCTCACCACTGATTCCATGGATCCAGGTGGACAACATGAACATCAGTCATCGGCGGTGAGGAGTAATAATCGCTACAAAGGTTCCTGGAAAAATCCAGGATCATCCGTTATCGCCGTTTATTTCACTTTTTGGGTTAACGCAAACTTCGTGGACTCCAAAAACAATACACCAAAGCCTTGTCAGCAGACCGGATTTCGTAAGTTAGCTCCCACCGGACCGACATCTCTAGGATGACAGAACTGCTCTTCACAGCACAACTTCAGTCTCATTCATACATAGAATTTTTGGTAAGGCGAATTTTATAGAAAAAGATGCGTTCCGGATACAACCATAACCTAACGACAAAGTAATTCGAGAGTCCATGCGGATCGGGAGACCTGTGAAGTCGAGAAGGTAGAAAATATCTAAACGAAAAAAGCCCGAAAGGTTAGCACGTTGTTTCAATGGATCCGACCAACGGAGCCTCAGAAACCTCTCTCCAGCAGACAACTGGCTCGAACAAAAGCTGCTGCCTTGTCGTGGCGATCGGGCTTCTAGGCTGCAATGAACCTGTGGGCTACGCGGTCTGGAACTTACTTCCTCAGGATCATGGAACAAAAGCCTACCTTGTCCCGCTATATTGTGGGTCAGCATTTTGAGTCAAAGGCTCAAGATGGGGTACACCAACCAAACCTCGTTCTTCGGCCCGGGCGACCGGGGAGCATCGTTCCCAACTGTAGCTCTTCATTCGTCAGCTTTCACTCACATCCCCTCCGTAACCTTCAGGTGATGTACTACGGTCAATCCCAACACAATTGTCCGTAGTACCCCCAGTGTAGGAGTGGCACCCAGTCCCAAGGCTGGAAGCGCTGGATCCCGGTAAATAGTCGCCTTTACGCTCTAGGGTTGCCTGGTTTAATGGGTAGTGTCGCCACACCCACACTACCCGTCATCTGTCGTATCAGTATAAGCCCCAACAGAGTTCAGTTTTGAATTTGAGGACGGGCCTTACTGAGATTTGTTGTGACTGTTTCGGTCAACAAGAGCGGATGTAGTCATTCTGGCGAATGATGTGAGCACCTAGGTTGAACGACTTAGCTCAGAAGGAGTAGAGTTAGGTGAGGTCGATGTTCAGCGTACGGATGATGCGGGCAACTTCTTCAGTTGTGCGCGGAAGATCATCGGTTGCTGGCCAGTCCGAACTCTCAGCAAAAACAAATATCGAGTTACTTAGAGGCCACTAACCGCAAAACAGTCAAGGACACAGTTGAAACACGTGCCAGGCAGTTGCCGACGGGGAGTCTCAATCAAACCATTTAACTTCGACCATGCCATTATGAGGGACCAATTATCACTTCCATCAGCATTATGCGTGCCGAAGCAGAACAACTCCGTTCATCAACTTCGACAAGTTTTGGTAGCTCAAAAGTATCAAGCTAACATGGTTAGAAGGCTGTTGGAAACTGATGACGAAGACTGGATGGAGATTGAATGGAACCGAATTAAAGTGGCTATGCTCTAAGCTTTTAGAACAGCCTGTCCAGGTCATCAGACTCTAGGAAATGAACACTGGACATAACCGAGATCAATATATCTTATTGCTAACAGAAAGGCGATAGGACCAACTGGCCACCATAATGGCGCATACAGATCCCTCAAGCACCGGATAAGCAACAGCTTGACAGAGAACGCTAGTGGATCAGGAGATGAAGAAGACACTCACTACATGCAGAAATCGCGCCCTATTTCAGTTGATTCGATCGGCGAAGCGATATGCGAAAAAGACGGAGCGGCAATAACAGCTCAGCTGATCTTTTTCAATACAACCGCTGGAACAACGCAAACGGTCCGAATAAAACAACGACACCAGCCCGCCATCAACAACAGAAATCGAGCGTGAAATATCACTCCTCTAATGCGGTAAGTCACCCGAATCGGATGATCTCCACCCGACACTCTTTAAAGGTGGTGAGCAGCCTGAAGACCCTACTGCGCAAGAATAAAAAAAACGGAATACCAAGGGAATCGAAAACCTCAGCTGTGATCTCAGTCTTCAAAAAAGGGCACGAGAACGTCCGGCGAAGACCACCGTGGTACCAGCCAGGTATTTATCACATTTAAGGTGCTCCCAACATTACTCTGCGTAGGTTCATCGGTTATCGGGAGAGAGAGATTCGTGAGAATCGAGCTGGGTTCGACTCTGGCCGAGGATGCATCATCATCAGTGTCGACACTGATGCCTCACTGCCTCACCACAAATTTCGTTTAATTGTGTTTGAAGCCTTAGAATGAGAAAAATAGTTGACGAGGGAGGGGACCTGGTGATGCCCTATCGCAAGCATTCTGAGGTGCCCAAACCTCCAAGCATCCAGTCAGACAACCTGAAAGGAGACTGATTACAAGAGTTTCATTGACACCGATCAGCCGCCGTTTCTTGCAATGTTTCCAGCCAAGAGAAAGAGGGGTCACGGGAACCTTACTCTGGAAGGCGAATCGCACCAACAACACCCAAACTCTTCGCATCTGTCACACGATTCTGCCAAGTCATACTTTGTCCACTTTATGGTTTAGGCCATTCCGAAAGGAACACGGAGGATAACGCTCGTCTCCGTAGACGGTGTTTCGTCATGCGTAGCACATGGCCGAGCCACTGTAGTTGATGGTATTGGATGTTTGCCACAAATGAAGTACCTGCTGCACAACCAAATAATTCTCCTGATGACCTTGCTACGACGCCAGCAACACTTGAGGCATCGGTGGTAGAAAATCTGAAGACATTTCATACTATCCGTCCACACAGGCCATGTTTCGAAACCATACAACAATTAAGTCCTTAATGTAGCCTGGCACACGCGACCCTAAAGATTAAGCGATATGCATTTTTGACACCACAAGTGATGCAAATCAGCAAAAGTGACTCTGGCCTTTGAGATTTGTGCACTGAATTCATCTAACACAATTTCACCAGAGCTAATGCACCTACCGAGGTATGCAAAGTTCTACACAACTTCGATTCATATTGAATTGTGAGGAGCATGTTCAGAAACTTCATGTTATAAATCATGGTTTTGCACTTTGAAGGCGCAAGGTCAAAAGATGGTATGACGGTGGTCAGTTTAATCAACAGAACTTCGTCTTCAAAGATGAGGTTGTTGTATGCGTACTCCTGACCGACAAGGTTCTCACCAGCAACAACTTGAACACCATGGTTCTTAAGACCTTCCAGCGTCCGCCTCATTATTTAATCAATGACGAAGTTGAACAAGAATAGAGAGAGTGGACATCCTTGCCGGACACCATTTATTGTAGGGTAGTTTTGGAGAGCTCACCATGCACTCTCACGGGCCTTGAAGTATGCGAATACAGGGACCAGACTATGCTCACAAAATTCTGAGGCATACCCTGTTGAGCAAGCGTGCTTAACAGCACCAACCGACCGACAGTTTCGAACGCACCCTTAAAGTCAAACAATACCTAGATTGTTGGTCGTCTGTACATATCGCGTTGCTCTAAGACCTGACGGAGTGTAGAGATGAGGTCGAAGCAGATTCTATCAGGTCGAAACCCACTTGATGCTCACGGGTCAAGGATTCACGTGCCGCCGTAAGACGCCGAAGAATCCGTGGAGCCTGGAAGCCTTGTTTCAACGGGAGTCAGACTGACACATCTGTGGTTATCACATTCACTGCAAGTACCCTTTTTGAAATTGAGAATTATTATCGACTCACATCAGTTATCTGGAACAGTCTCCTATTCCCAGATAGACAAAAATAAGCTAGACAGGCACTGACTGACTGAGGAATTTGCGGTCACCCTGGGAACGTTATCAACATCATAACGATTGAGTAGTGATATACACTGAAGTGGGTTCCATGTTTACAGTTCACCTTTCTGTTAAAGTTCGGCAGCCCGAATTGGAGGTAGCAAGTGGCTATCTCAGTTGTTGTTGTACCCAGAGGTTCAAACGTTCTCTGCCGGATATCAGTGAGCCATTCCAGTCCCTGATAGTTTCGCTGAGAATAGGCTTCCGAGGACCGGTCGAACGAATCAAGTGGAACCACCGGCGGAAGTCCCGACCTAAGGCTGCCACCTTGACGTACCCAGAGGTACGTTCTCTGCCGGATATCAGTGAGCCATTCCAGTCCCTGATAGTTTCGCTGAGAATAGGCTTCCGAGGACCGGTCGAACGAACGAAGTGGAACCACCGGCGGAAGTCCCGACCTAAGGCTGCCACCTTGACGTGGTGGTCGGGCTTGAGTTCTGTAATGATCCCGCGGGCTACACTGGCTGGAACTTCGTTCCACAAGGTACAACCATGCCAGGAAGGCCAAAGGGGAGCAGCCAGACCAAGAGCAGCGAGACCCCGCACTACGAGTAATCGTGGTACGAGGCGGTCCGGGGGTAAAGTCGTACTGTCCTCTGCGACAGGAGTGTGAAGGCAGTAAGGTGTTTCCCCCAGGCGACCAGCATGTCCATATTTATGGAAGCAGCGATGCTGCCTTCCCCCGAGGAAGGACGGGTTAGAAAAGGTCGGCCCCAAAAACCGCACACTCCGATCGCCCAACGGTTGACCGTGACCGCCAGCGCATTATCCGATACGGTCGAAATACTTTTAAAACCAAAG
>NW_008751678.1:1429654-1436505 GCF_000715545.1 Opisthorchis viverrini
AGGGTGGAAGAGAGCCACAGGCGGTCAAACAATGACTTGGCAGCGAAGTATGAAAGCCATTACCAGCAAACTCAGCTGCGCTGGTCATCGCCGTCTTCCTGGATGGGGACTTCGAGACGGGCCACATCAATGGCTAGAGACATTGTCAGATATGGCCCAGTCGCGCCCTCAATGGCGCTCGTGCATCGAAGCTATTGCTTTCAATGCATAGCTCCTTTTCCAACTCCCTCACCACTTGTCAGCCCACTGACAGTGCTGGATTTATGTACCAATTTATCAGCTCCCGCCTGCAATGCGCAGCTACCTATCCCTCCCCCCCCAAATCATCGGTGAACGAAACTGCGGCAGCTACAACCACTGTACGACGAGTACGCGGTTAGTACAGCTGACGATGATGATGATGACCGGCGGAAGTTTCCAGCAGTTTTCGCCTCCTTCATTTCTTCGGCTTTTTGGGTCCACCAAGCTTCGCGGTCTGTACGGACATGGTTTTAACTGGCGCCGGGTTGAGTTGTGGTTGCGGTCAGGAAATTTCTGTCACGAGCCTCCAGCACGATCCTATGAGATATGTAAATTTTGGATGAAGTTGGCTATGTTGTATCGAAAGTGGAAGTTCAAGCTGTAAGTAGCATTGTGGATGTCTGTTCCCAGGGGCCGTTAATATCCGGCAAAGGGCGATCCGGCAGGTATTCAAGGAGCCAGTTGCGAAAGTTTCGTTTGATTTCGGAGTTCACTAGTTCCTCAATGGCTGGGAAAGTTGTGCGGGTTTCACGTAGACCTGAAAAGCGCAACGAAAAGCAGCAGCGCATAAGCGTATGTTCAGAGCCTAAGCTGGTGTTCCAGAAGAGGTGCTTGGTAGCGATCCACCCTCCCAACCGTCAACTGACGGCGATGTGGTCTACTTCAATTCAGGACTGGTTCGTTGGTGGACAAAAAACGGCCAAGCGACTTCCTCTGTTCCGGAAATTGGTATTGCAAGGGAACAGTCTGTGATCGGCACACATATGTGGTAGACGATTTCCGTTGTTCGTGCGTTTCGTACCCAACCCAAGACGACCACCCAATTGGGCCTCAACAGCGCTTAGTAAACCTACATTGCCTAACTACAAGTCAACAAACACAACGATATCTGTGCTTTCAGCTCGATGTAGAAGAGCACCTGGGGTGCCACAAGAACGGTCTTTAGAGATTCAAAGATAAAGACTGCTCTCTCTCGCCCTTCCTCTTCAAATTTGCTAATGACGTCTGGCATGAAATTTCCCTGCCTGCTTCTGAAATGTCGGGGGTCGAAATGCTCTACGGACGTTCGCCCACAGACATTGCTTTACTTGGTTCAGATCCTTAAATTTAAAACGTTTTAAACAACCTAAATACTCTTACCGCACGGTTTGGTATGCACTCCACATTTGGAAAGTGCAAGTGGCTACATGACTGCGTGGGATCAAACCCAAACCTTATGCCTGCAGGCGAGAAAATAGACGCGATGGACAAATATGTTTACCTGGACGGTTGTACATGTTCCGGTGGACTGGTTGAAGATGGGATCAATAATCGAACAGAGAATATCAGCTTTTGTCAACTCCGACACCAAAGACACCCGCGTGACGTAAGTTTATTTGGCGAGGGCAGAGTATACAGTGCTGCGGTGATCCATACTACTTTATGGATAGGACGCATGGCCTATACGTTCAGAAGATATAGGAAAGTTGAGTATCTAACCATCGGTATCTTCGAAGCATTGGCCAGTGTCTGGTGAGAACATCGGGTTAGGCATACTGAGGTACGCCAGATGCTCTGAGGAAAGAGGAAATCACCCTCTAAGGGTGGGTTACTTATGGACCATAGCTTCCACTGGTTAGGACCCGAGTACTAGCAAACTCGCAGAGCTCTTTTCGCCTGGCCTTGTGTTGTGGAAACGACCGAGAAGTGGACAGTGTATGACTTGGCAAAGGGGCATGAAAACAATAACCAGTAAAATCAACCGGGTTCCATAAATGGGAAACCCGGGTCCAACCTAACCAATGTTCAGTGACGCCGGTAGATAGGACTCGATCAGGTAGCTAGTACCACTAAAGAATCACCTTCAATGCGTAGCTGCCCAGCTTTTATAACTAACTGAGCATGCAATCGCATCTGGTGTCTGGCTATATCTCTTGATCTCTCTCCCTCTCTCTCTCATAACCGAGTCTTTTTCAGTTTTTCTGATCGGACTGCTACCACTTACGCCATAGGAGGATTGTGTGCACCCACATACGTTAACGAACGTTTGCAGCCTCAGGGTACACTCTGCCAGATACTTTTACTCCTACTTTAGTTGACACTCGCAGGTGCTAATCCGATCGACAGATTGTGATGGAGGCGACCGTGTTTGGGCCACTTTAGGCTGCCTGTAGGTTAATAAAGAAATAGCTCAACCATCCAAAACAAGCTAACAAATACAAGCGTCCGGTACTCTTGGTGTCTTGTCTTCTTAAGGTTTCCGGGGGCTCAGAGAATTGAACCGCATCGTGCCAATCGCTGCATACAATACGAAAACAATGATATTAAGCGCAACCGCTAAGTAAAGTGGAGGGGAAGGAGATCTTCATTCTGTTCATGTTACAGAAAACTGGCCAATCCTTGGGAGCCTGGTAGAATCCCCCAATATATGTATGGCCCTGGACTTACCTAGGGTCAAAGTAAACTGACATCAGCACATTACCGACCTTCACATTTAGGAAACCTCGTGACCCAAGTTGCCTCGGTGACAGATAACGACATTTCATTCCAGAATAGTTGTGCTGCTGAGTAACCTTAGCAAAAAACTACAGGACGAGGAAAATCTGAGCTTATAGAAGTCTGTAGTCCACGAACTTCAGCCGGTTTCAAATTTGTAGGTTTGTTAGTGCCCAAAATCAACCCATAGACGCACCGAACAGTCAAAGCGATCAAAACCGACCAATGGTTAAGAATTATACTCGAAACAAGAAGCTACACACGTCTGCATTGCTTATGACGGTCAGGTTAGTCAGTCCGGAGGGATTTGATTATTTCAGTGTCCGGTTTGCGCAGCCTTGCGGTGCATTCGTTTGTTTTCTCGGTTCGCCCACTCTATGACCAGGTAGCTAGCAATAAAGGCTAAAAAGCAACGATCAGACATTTCGAAACCAACTCACGTGGAGCTACGATCCACACCTTCTCTCGGAAACGTCGCATCAAGTTCGGGAATCCATGTTTGAAGAATCCAGCAAAAGCATTTTGCTCATAAGGCGATAAGCTGTAAGTTATCACACCTCGGCGATAGTGCAAATTCCCGATCTTCATCCCGCGGAGTTGGCAAAACACAGAGACAAACTAAGCGATCCGATTGGTTGTTGAGCTTGACTGTCGTAATCCATTCATCCTTCATACACTCATTCGATCAGATGGACAGCCAACCAGTCAACCATTCGGTCAGATAGTCAGCCAACCGGTCAGGCATTTAGGCAGCTAGTGGTTCTGTCACTCAGCCATAAATCCGACAGTTTTTGGGTCAGTCAATGATAGAGAGCGAAAATCATGCAAATGCAACCTTGGTCCCCTTTCGGCCGACTAGGCTGCATTTATTCAGCAGGGTTCCCGGTGGGCTTTGGTAACACGCGTAGATAGTGGCAGGCGCATGACCCTATCCAGAGTGGAAATATATACGGATTCAGGGATTGTTACACAGTATATGAGGATATGTTCTTGTTGTCAGGCGGCTGCCGTTCACCTGAGAGGCCCAAGCAATAAAAGACTGCAGCACTGCAACTTTGGTTATCAGTGTAAGGGCTTGCATAAAAAGTGTCCAATGGCACCTTGAACTGGGTATTCGACGCAGCGTGGACAGCCATTTGTTAGCTGGGTGAGCGGTGAAAGGCCTGTTGACCAATTCTTGTTCAGACCGAACGTAGGTCAGTTTTAGGTCTGATCTGGGGCAAGGTCATTGACTTGGATCAGAAACACAGCCTTGAACGGCGCCGAGAAATGTAGATCAAGCATACCTTCACCAGGAAAGTTCTGTTTGATAGGAATGTTCTAATCAAGCGTGGAATTTCCCACTGAAACTCGTCAGACCACCTCCTGGGTATCGCTCTATGAAAAGCATAAAAAATTAAAGAAATCTGCTTGGTCAGCACAAGACGTTATGTGCGTTCTTGTGATGCTTCGAACAAAATCAAGGTCACTTAAGCTTAGATGATTTTTCGGTAAACTGTGATGAACGTAACTGATACTCTATTCATTGCTCTTTTCGTTATTCTCTTGTTTTAATATTCCGTATGCTGAACATATACGCCAATTCGAATACATGTTGTATCGATCTGAATTATGGATTTCTAGTTGGTCTGGTTATACCGATATACGTACGGCACTTAATTCTCACATTTTGGCGTCGCGATTGGGACAGTTCATCATGCCTGCCGAAATGGAATCATTAGATGTTAATTCAACTGCGCGTGACGCAGAGGATTATTTGGAACCGTTCGACATATGGTGCCTCGCAAAGTCCGATATGGATGATAAGAAACTCACGGCATATTTCCTACATTTCGTTGGCAAGGAGGCGTATACGTTGATAAAAAATTTAGTGTATCCTGAATCTCCAATCAATTTTTCCTGCACTGCATTGAAGAAAAAAGTTCTTCAACTCTTCAAGCCGATGAACTTCGTAGCAGCTGAAATAGCTGGGTTCAATATGTTGACCCGCTCTCATTCTCAGTCGGTTCGTGATTTCGTATTGAAGCTGCAAACACAGACAGCCAAATGTGACTACGGTGCCCGATTGAAAGACCAGCTGCGTGATAGACTTATTGCTTGCATTCAGCTGCCCAAATTACTGCAGAAGCTGCTACTGTATCCGGACCAGAAATTTCAAACTATTCGGAAAATCTGTCAACAATATGAAGATGTAAACCATGTAACGAAGTCTGAGGAGGCAGTCTTGTTAAATTATTATGAAACAAATAATTCTAGGATGCAGACAAACAACAAATTCAAACCTCGAATAGATTGTCGTGCCCCAAATCCATCAACATGTCACTTCACAGATCGTAACCCTAATCCAGTGGCTCAGAATTTGGGAAATGTGAGTCTTATGGGCGAAACCATTCCAGATATTCATGCCCCCACAGACGAGCGAAGTGTTTTATCTGTGGTAAAACAGGACACATTCAACTTGTCTGTAAGTCCAAGAAAGTGTGTCACTGAACTTCTGACCCAAATACTGACGTGAAGGTATTATCTGAAGATATTTCCACTCTTGCACTATCCGTTTTGTCCAAAAATTCGTCGCATGTTTTTAAAACGTTGATATCCGCTTCTGGTCAAAAGCATGACTTCATTGTTGACACTGGTATTGTTGAGTTCATTATTCCACGAGCAGATCTAACTGCATTCTACCCCAGTGCCGTGATAGTGACCACGGATTTTACCATTCGCGGTATCACTGGACATTCTGTACCTCTAGTTGGTAGTTGCGCGATCCCTCAAGGTACCCCAAGGTACCTCCATCGATTGTAATATTTTTGTTTCAATGTCGGGACCAAAGTCGGACTCAAAGTTCTGCGCTCACTGAAAACCAGTATCACCTTCCTGACTTCTGTGAACGAGAATGAACTCAAACAATTGATTCCTAAATATTCTAAGGCTACAGGTGGCATGCGGATTCCCAAGGTGAGGCTCGAAGTTACAGGAGAGCCTATATTTCTTAAGAGACGGACTATTCCATTTGGCTTACGCGAGCCTGTTCTTCAAGCAATAAGATCAATGTGTGCGAAAGGAATACTGACTCCTGTCATATAATCGAATTGGGCTGCTCCGATAGTTACCCCACTGAAGGCTGATGGTATTACTCCGAGAATTTGTGGTGACTACCGGCTTACGCTAAATACGCGGCTTCTACAACGTACATGCAACACGGAAAAGCCAGAAGATGTACTGTATCGTTTATCAGGTTAAAGAGTGTTTTAAAAAATCGATCTAAAAATGCATATCTTCACATCCTGCTGGACGAAGCCTCTAGTAACCTTACAGTGATCAACACACCCTTTGGGTTTTTCCGATACAATTTCCTTCCCTTTGGTCTGAACGTTTCACCAGCTGTATTTCAGCAAGTTATGAAACTATTTCAAAAGTCTTGGAGGGAGTTGGGACGTACCAAGATGACGTCATTGTGCACGCTGCTGACACAGCTCCCCATGATATGCGTCTGTTGTCTTTACTGAAGAGATTTTTTGAGTTCAGTGTAGCTATTCATCCTGATAAATGCACTGTTTGTGTCCCATCATTTTCATGCCTTGGCTACATTGTGGATTGCAGCGGTTTTAAACCTGCTAACAGCCGTCTATCCCCTTTAGTGAATGCGTCATCACCAAACAATCTAAAAGAACTGCGTTCAGTTCTAGGAGCACTCCAGTATTAATCCCGTTTCATTCCTAATTTTGCCGAAAATGCGAGTTGTCTGTTTGATGTCATATCTTTTAATCAATTTTCTTGGTTCTCCAACCATGAGAAGACGTTTCGTGCACTGCTTGGTTATCTTCAGACTTCAGCTGTTTTGAAGCCATTTTCCGCCAAACATCATTTGGCGATCATTACTGATGCTTCTCCCACTGGAATAGGAGCAATCCTTGAACAGTGATCTGCATTCCTCGTCGACTTTCAAAAGCCGAACGTGGATATTCTCAGACACAACGAGAAGCACTTGCTGTATATTGGGCTGTCAAACGGCTTCATAAATACCTTTCTGGACCAACACTTACCATTGCTACTGATCACGAGGCTTTGAAGTTATTGTATCATCCAACAAAGTCTCTGGTGCAGTCATCTACCGCGATGGTGCACTGAGGGATTAT
>NW_008751678.1:1437280-1442960 GCF_000715545.1 Opisthorchis viverrini
CATTCCGAGAAGATCCGAAAGCTTGCGGTCAAGACCGCCACTGGACTATCTACATCCACACGCTCATTCAAGGTGTGGCGGACGTGATGAACATGACTGATACTCTATTCATTGCTCTATTCATTATTCTCTTGTTTTAATATTCCGTATGCTGTACATATACGCCAATTCGAATACATACGTGCTACTTGTTGCGCTGATCTGAATTCTGGATTTCTAGTTCGTCTGGTTATACCGACATACGTACGAAACTTAATTATCACGTAAACTCAAAATAATAGTTCCACAAAATAAATCCACGCACACTTGTTCCCACAATAGAGTCAACTTTTGCACACACCCAACCCTGAATGAGAACTAGTAGCGAAGGATGCAAGTGTCAAGTTTCAAATCTTGCACTTTTACGGAAAGATGATGACAGCGTTCTGTGGCTAAACGGGTAAGCGTTTTCACTGGTTTATGCTAAATGGAGCTTGCTAGATAGCTAAGACTACCGCGCACTCAAAGTGTACGAACTCGAGGCAAAATGTGTCACGGTTGGTCCTTCTTCATCCGATTAGTATGTGCCTTCCACGGTTGCATACATCTTTGATAGTTGGATGACTGGGAAGCCGGACACGCTGCTCACGAACTCCGAGCCTAATCGTAATGCAAATTATTATACATGTGTATCTCTTTACGGTTCACAGTATTCCGGTGGCATTCAAAAATGTGTCCAGACATGGGCTAAACTCGACTGTAATCCTAGGCATCTCTGCTACGTTCGTAAGGCCGACATCAACTTCGGACGCCGTAGCCAAATTTTAGCTAATTTGGGAGCTCAGTATTCGCACAACGGAATTGAATTTTCGAAGGTTATGACGTGTCCCTGATAGACTAAAGCAATCGGGCAATTGAATCGAATATAGGTTTTCAAACTCTTAAACCCCATTTAGGTGCTTGGAAGTTATCTCGCAAGACTTTTCAGCTAGCCGCATGGTTGCTTCAGTAAAGAGTGAAATTTGGTGAGCTGCAAAATACCAACGTAGATTAGGACGGTTTTCGGTTTGAGCACTTATGCAAACGAATGCAAAATTTTGACGTAGGAAGTTTCACCCCACTTGTGAAACTTTGCAGCTTCCAGCGTTGTGCCGATAACGGGTACCGCTAAATTTGTTAAATAACTTTGTAACGCAGTTGAAACTCGACTGTATCTGTATGCACGTCTATCACATGAGCTTATGTGTCTCTCCCCTCCCTCTCTCCCTGTTGCAGGTACCATGGTCGAACCACCACGAGCCATGGACGGGAAAGAATAGCCGCTTGTACAACCCCCCCGGACTGACCTTGACCGGCCCCCCTTTGATTGTACTTTTCGACTCCTTCCGGTTTCGGTTCGGGTTAATACACGTGCGTTGTTGCTACACTCCGGTCTTCTTCCTTGTTCCACCCGACCTGTACGCATGTGTACTGTGTATACTGTGTGGATTCATTAATACCAGCCCGTATATCTGCACATTTCAGAACTGACGTGTGCCGTCATCTCGAACGTCGAATACCGCTGACTTCCTGACATCCCACGCTACAACTTAGTTTACGGGAATTTTTTCATGTAACTCATTTCGGCACAGCGATACCAATGACCCGCTGCCATTTTTGTTTGTGTTGCGGCTGGGTTTGTAATTACTGCACTGCTTTCGCACTGCAAGTGTGCCGGGCAATAAATCGAGCTTCGAGGGATTCGATGATGGTTCCAGGGGAACCCATTTTCAGTTCGCCAAGTGCAGAAGGTGGGTTGTGACTGGATAACAAATTTTTTGATGTTCAGCAAAAACAATGCTAACTGACCGAAATGCAGCCTGAAGCGCGCGGTGGCAACGTACAGTGAAAGCTGTTCCAAGCCATGGCAAAGAAGCACCACTGGACATCTAGCTTGCTAACTTTCAGTTTGTTATTGCTGTGGCGAATGGTGAACGAAGGGCAAGCCTAAAGCACTTCGAGACATGAGGGAATTTAAGATTAGATTTACTCTTGGAGGTCGGTACTTTCCCGGCAGAGATTACACATTCGTCCTCCGTAGATAGATGACCGGAAACCAGCTTCGTGACGGAAACTGGACATTTCCAACTCATGGAGAATAATCCCACAACCCATTACGAAAGACTTCTTTACTGTCCTACAACTTGAAGTACAGTCGCGAGTACCGGCGAAGGAGATGTTTACCCTCCTACTGGTGGTGCACGCCAGGTGTAATGTTTTCCCGCGTTGTAATAGGACGAATAACGAGATACTGAGGTGCCACTTCTCATCCAACTTGGATGTTTTTTGACACCCTAAGTTTCCAGGTATCTAAACAGGCTTCCAGACCCTGAATCTAAGTGCCCAGCGTTTTGCAGGGTAGATGCACATTTGGGGTAGTCATCGGAGCTTCAGGATTTGAGCGTGCCAGCAAAATGAGGTTTTGAAGCATCATAGCATCCAGAGGATGCGTCAGATAAATCAAAGAGTCTAACAATCCAGACGCACAACTTTACTGTGTTCCTACTTGTACCACAATGGAAGAGCATGTTGTATGAATAATGAACTGAAGATTTCAGTGTGAAATATAAACAACAGTAAAGTTCTCCGAAAGCCACAAAAGTTGAACCGAGACCGGACGCCATGATGTGGCAACGTCGTAAAGCACGATGGTCAAGATTGACCCAGTGTATCTCGCTTGGACCAAGCTATCCTTTCGCGTGGGCCTCTTCATGTGGGCATCTTCAATCCTCGGCCACCAGTGCGTCAATATTTGGCGTTTTGATCTTGTTCAGTTGAACCTGCTAGTAGTAAAGGGTCGTTGTTTATCCTTATTTCAATATAATCAAACACCTATACCTCTCTGTTTACCAACGACACTTAACCCGGCTTTTGTTAATTTTTGGTCTGTTCTTTCCCGTTAGAAATGTAGCTAAGCACGAAGATACGTGTAATACTCGTGGTTTTGCCTCGTTTCTGGTTAACCGCATCAAACATTTCTATCCTGAAACAACAAATTACTGACTGTAATTATTTTGCAACAGATCCCGTTATTCAGCGTGAGTGGTTTGCCTCGTTGCGCTTGAGCAGTCGTCCCATGAGTCCAAGGTGATAGGTTGCTTACCATACTTTTGTGGCCATGTGGTCGTCCACAATTGGAACTAAATCGTCAGTTAATGCCAGCTGGCCTGCTGCTTGCTGCCGTTTTCTTGGTTTGGTCTCAAGTCTGATTGTCTTCTTCAGTACTATGCAACATAATGGAGTTGAGGTCGCGAAAATTCAAAGAAACATTCCCCAAAAATTGTTTGGGACATACCAACTGAGGTATGATCGGTCAATCTCAGCATGGACGTGTGAAGCAACAACATAATGAGGAGAAAGGCAAAACCAGGCAGACATGCTTGTCGCCCGATAGCTAGTCGTAGGTTTTTGAAAACATAAAAGCTGGAACAGCGGGGTATGAGTTATCACTAGTTCAGAGGTGGAGCCGTTCGACTCGAACTCAGACTGGAAAGCCTAGCCGTGAGTGACGTTGAGCGGTTGAGTAAATGGCCGAGGTCACGAAAAGCACAAACAGAGGTGAAGAGTTGGTGAAATTCGTAGTTAAGACAAATATTTAACTTCCGCTTCAAAATTATTGTTTACACTGAAGCTGAATTGACCTGCTGGTGTTGATGTTGGACGGCGTTCGGCCGTAAGAGTTATGCGTGAAGGCAAGGTAGTAATAATGCACGGGATCAAACCGTTAGCTAAATTGCTGAACTTGTGAGAGGGGAACTAAAGTTGCAAAGCTATCATGGTAGGATTCAAAAGAATGGCTCAGTGAAAAAATTTGTTCGTAGTCGCGAATACAGGTTCAAGTGAGCGAGAGGCAAAAGTCGGGGGCTGAAAAGATGGCTGTAAGAGTGCCATCAGACAGAGTATGGTAGTACAATGCTATCATTGCACAGACGTACTTCGGTTCCTGGACAGCCCTTTAGCGGACATAAGGCTTGCGGAAATGGCACGGGTGGTGCACCTCTTTGTGGCGCCTGGACCTGGGTTGAACGCGGGGATTGACACTATTAGAGTTAGGTTGGTATAGATTTACGGATACCTTCAATTCGGCCGGAGGATCATGTGGACGTGGACCGGGGACTGGCAAGACTGAATAAGTGGCCATCATACGGAGCGTCTGTGGAAGCTACTGCAGGAGCTAAAAGTTTGGGAATTGGGGATCAGGAGGGAATAGGGTGGGAGCAATAGCATCCGACGATTGCCGAAAAACACCAGATTAAAAGATGTCTGGTAGAGAAGATGATCTTCTGTTGATGCAAATAAGTTGAATAAACCCACGAAAGTGTGAAAATTTGTTGGATGCGCTGGCATCCAAGCTCCAGTTGAGGTTGTCAACGTAATATAAAAACCCAAAAGACATCATTAATGGGCTTCTGATTGGCTTTGATCCAGATAGGGACGCAGGAGACTATCATTTGTGACCAGAGTTGCATCTCGTGTTTGCGCTGAGCGTCGGTCGGTCAGAAGGTACAAGGCCAAGGCAGCAGCAGCTGTGTAATTTCGGGAAGATAAGGACTCAACTGCCGAGGTAGCGAGCAAGCAGGCTAGCCGTTGGACTGACAGACACAGCATTTCTGTCGCCATTAACATAACTTATAATTACTCCGTATTCAACTGCAGCAAGGAACTCAAAAACTCCGACCCCCTTTCTTGGACAACGCTCGTAGGCCTCGGTAACTAGGTTTGTAAACCGATTCTACTGTGATCTTCAGCACTTCGTTATAGGAAAGAGGCCTCTAATTAACAAAGATGCTTGCATTGCAAAAGCTGCTTGCTATTTCACGTTGCTCTGAGGCCATTTTTCGCTCTTTTCATATGGGTTCTGGCCCCCTTGATTTCATTGTTTTTGCCAACTTATGTCACATATCTTCACTTCCACAAACATGTCTAAGAAATCGAAATACATGGGCGGCCAAGCTAGCCATTTCCGATGCAACGCAACTGCTTCTAATGTTAACGATCACTGTCTAACTGGGGAGTGCAAGATTTACTCTATTTCAATGCCCAAGGAACAAATATCCTTCAACCTATGTCCACAACCCACTACCAAAATGCCGCCAATCCCGTATCCGTTCTCCAAGTAGTTGCAAGCTCCTGATTTCCCAAGGAACAAATATCTATTGACCTTTGTCCACAACCCACTACCAAAATGCCGCCACTCACGTATCCGTTCTCCAAGTAGTTGCAAGCTCCTGAGTTCCCATCACACCATCTTCAATCGTGCCTTCTCTGCTCATCCACATGTACATGGTGAGATATTTCGTCCAAAATTTCCCTTAAGATTACACGAATTCTTTCCGTGCCATGTCCCCCCTCCGACTCCGTGCCTTCGACCATGCAAAGTGCTGCACGGTTGACAACTTCCCATCCGACTGTACGCCTTACTTCAAAAACCTCCTTACTCCATGCTGTGCCTTATTTTTAACCCTCTGCCGTCGACCCAAACCTTTTGCATCCATTCACTGCCCTCCTCACTGTGTCGAGGCAGCACTGCTGCCTCTCCATATCCATTATTCCGGCCCTACACTTCCTGTAGTTTGAAGTTTTTTGTTTTTGTCACGTTCCAGTCAGGAAGCTCTTTGTTATGCCCTCACTTGTATTGTTTTCTTTGCCCGCCACTTTTAAT
>NW_008751678.1:1444146-1466168 GCF_000715545.1 Opisthorchis viverrini
CACAAACCCCACCAGTCATGCCTTTATTCTGACTGTAATGCTATGATCATGCCCGACTGTATGCTACCCACTAGTTGGGAATAAATATTATTATTATTATTACTATTATTATTATTATTATTATCATGGTTTGACCCTGCACACAAACTTTGCTAACCGCACTTTAAGTACCACCACTCTCCTGCTCCGGATTCTCATAAAGCCAACACATCTCCGGTAATTTTAATGACTAACTACAATATTTACAGAAGCTTAAAAAGAATGCAGCCTGTGTCGCATGTATCCTAGGAAAATTTCCTATATATCCAGAACATCGTTTACAGTACAGGTAAAAATACTGCTATTTGTGAGCCAAAGCAGACTCAATAAATTTATGTGGCGTGACGCCTCCAGCACTATTCATTTCGCCAAACTTTCACATTTTTCCATAGGTTTTAAAGGCGCCGTGCTGAAGTTAGCCCATCGTCCATATGTGCAACACGACCGTGCAACTCATGCATTTTTATCGAATGGCTTGCTCATTCATGCTTAGAGCTACTAACTCATTTCAACTCACAAAACTTTCAAAATTACTTAGCACTTATTTTAACACGGCAAGTAATAGCAGAAAGCCATCTTTATCCTCAGTGTGTGTGCTGTTGTTCACCATGGCCTTTAACTGGTAACTGGAATTTCTGTGCAGATATTCAACCCTCGTTCCTGAACTGACACTACTGAACCGTTTCAAAAGCTGTCTGTGATTGCATTACAGCTCTTTTTATTTACGCTAGGACGCCAAAACACAGGATAATCATACCACATTAGATGCCTGCCAGCTAGCCGTCCAGGTTCATGAGGTAACTACTAAGATACGAAAGCTTCTATTCCGATTTCGGGAACTGTCTGTTCACACGTCTTTCCTTGCCAACCAGCTTCATGAACGAGTACACCACAAGCTATTAACATGGTGGCGAGCAATTAAGCTGATGACGTTTTCTCATATTCACACAGCCACGCTAGCTTCCATTGACAACGTGCCGTCATTCAATACTATCTCGATAAGAACGTTGATCATCCTCTTGAAAATATGGCATTTTGGCCCCTCTATGGTTGTCAGAACTACAAATGCTCTTATCTGCTTGCTATTTTGAACCGCAGTCTTATGGCTTCAAAAAACCACCGCGCACTCTCAATAGACCGAAGAATATTCCCGGCCCACGTTAATCTTAATTTGTCGCTATTCGTTGGCCGATTCCGATTGTCCTAACAACCCCAACTATTTACTGGTCGGGCGTGTTACATGCGCATAAAAGACCAACCCACTCCGCCGAATTTGTGCAGAAACTTTGGATGGCTGCCAACATACCGTGTTGTCTGCTTGCACTGCACATAAATCATATGATTCCACACAAATTGCAGTCAGTGTGTCAGTATACTGGTGAGGGTAAAACCTTGCCGTGCACTGAATAGAGCGTGCACTGTCGATCATATGAATCTTCGCCAGTCCTACTAGCTGCGAAAGAGTTTTCGGCTTTGCTTGACGGTATGGCTGTTGAGATTGGATGCTTCATTTTGGGTTTGCGCGAGCAAAGATGGCGTAAATATTTTTCGTCTATTGTTTCAAAATCTTTCAAATCCCAATAAAGGGGGGAGTGCAGAAACAAGCCTTTACACAAAAGTTCCCTAACGTCCTTAAGGAGAACTGAGTTGAGCCATGAGAGTCATTAAAAAACGAAATCCGTCTACACTTGCGCAAATTTTAGCAAAACTGCGAATGTCTGAGGAGATTCTCAGGTTTTCAATAAAAAACACCAGATGCTCAAACTTTATTGAAAATTTTTACCTTAGTTCGGACAATGGTTTCAAATATATTTGAGGTGAGCTTCTTAGGGTCGGTGTGTTTTAGTGGTACAGCAAATGAAATGGACTTGTGGAGTGGCAAGAAAAAGTTTATACGTCCGGAACTTTCATCTGGATAAAAAAATGCGCGTCCAAAATTGATTCAAAACAGCTCGGCAGGCATGGCTTACGTGCTTACTGATGGTTTTACAGGAAGTTACCCGAAAATGCATAACGAGACGTTAGTCTGTCGTACTGTTAAAGCGTACCTTTTTTGACCTACAGCAAAAGACATCGGTTTCTTTCACAATTCTATGGTGAACTTCTTCCAAGCCCTTCGCGCGTAGTTCCAGGCATCATATGAAGCCTATCATGGACCACGTGGGACAGTTGCTTTAATCAGGGCTGGAACTGATTTGTGGCTTATCCCAACAGCCGCTACAAAGCTGACTTCTGGCCTCAAACCAGTTGGTTATGAAACATTTGTGGATAGTTTTTCTCTCCTTCACTCGGATTAAAGCCGCTTTTGGACACCCACGTCTTTGACGAGATTTAATGAGAAAAATTTTAACCACCAACCATGTTATTGCGTAGCCGAGGTAAGTTAGGAAGCTTTTGAAGCAGAACGCGTGAAATGTGCTCACACAATCATTTAGGCTACATCTAAGAACCAATCTACTTATGAGCTTTTAACAGAGCTCCTTGTTTGGTTGGTGGTCTGTTCGCCGAACATGGCAGTTGGATTGCAAACGTTTCATCACCAACGTTTCACCAACAACCAAACAGCGCACCCGAGCTACCTACATTCCACAACATTGCTAGAGCTCCTTGTGCTGACAATCTTATTGTATAAAACGGAAGCCCGGGAAAGGTTGGCCAAATATGGTTTTGCACGTGCACTTTGGGCGGACCAAAACGGTCAAAGAATGTAATAAACTCCATCCGGTAAAAGTTATCAAACTCGGAGCCTGTGAATCAGCTCATGAATCCCTGAATCCTCCACATGCAGAGTAAGACATCTCTTTGCCTCCCGGATGTGCTGGAGAACAATTCAACATGTATGAAACATCTTTGAAGTTCATAATCAGTTGTTTACACGGCATTTATCTATTTTGTGTTCTGTGGTTGAACAGACCATTGGCTGTTCACGCTCCCAAGCTGGCCAGCAATGCACCAGATAGGGCATGCAAGTTGTTTTGTAGTAACTGAAACGCATATTTTTAAACTAACATCGCTCTCAGTTTTTTGCCACAAACATCCCCCCTTCTGCCTAAAACGCAGATTCAGGGTTCCATGAAGCATCAGCTTAGGACTGCCATCTGAACGAGAGTGCTCCATGTTTTTGGGAGAACACCGCGAATGCCGTCAACAATTCATTTAATTGCAACGGTTCTTAAAGATTTCAGTAACTGACTGGATGAAGCTATCTGTATATCCATTGCTGCAGGCAGCAATAACTGTTTTCGAGTTAATTATATTTTCAAACGAACGAATGGTTTTTGCATAAAGGTGCATTATTTCATCAACAAGGTGCCGGGTTGCCTCTTTTTCCAAAATAGCAATCAAAGTTGCCTCTTCTTCATATAGTCGCAGAAAAGCAGGAATCTTTTAAAAATTTATCTGTTACTGCTGACGGTTGTGGGATCGCAGTGTATTCCTCTCCCTTGTTATATACCCGCACTCTGCATCGTGCGCATGATTACAGGACTCTGCTGATACTTTGTTGATGTTGCCACCCTAGGCACACTGAACGGTGAACGTCATTCTGTGGCCGTTTGGCAACACAAAACATACGTGTACAGCGAAACAAGAGCATTTTTAGGATTATGTAGGCAGGTAAAAGATCATAGCTCTAATTGCGCAGCTGTGGACACATTTGGAAGTTGATACAAACAAAGAGACTTTTTGTTTGAGACTTTTAGCGAACTTGAGAATCTGTCCAACTGAAAAACACGCTGTCAACATGAGGCCCGAGGTACATAATTGAAACGAGCATAACATTAATCGACATAGAAACAAATAAATGCAGTGGACGAATAGTGTATCCCTCCATTTATTGGTTTAACCGGCCTAATGTTGCGCCTTTGTGCTGATTTTTTGTTCCAAAAGAACGAGCGCCTCAGTTCGTTAAATATCTCCCCATTTTTCTTGGGTGGCGCGGTTCTCCAAGGGGAAAGTTGAGCTTTCTTGGACAAACTGCGTGGGCAAACTTTTGACTTTTGCGCAGGCTTTGAATGCAGACATGTAGTTTTTCTGTTCTACCATGCGTCCAATTACCAGAGGTGCATTCTACGAAACATGCTGAACCGTTTCAAGGGCCGTTGCAGACAGCCGAAATTGAAAATCATCGTCAAACCGCTTGATGCTCACCATTTTTGTTAGCCTATTTCCAAGGCAAACTGTTCCCCTTCTTTATTTCTCGCACCTGACTGACGAGGGTGAAGAAATACAAAGTAAGGGGTCCTGATCGTCACATAATAAGAAGCCGTAAATTTCGGAACACATTATTAGAATATGGAGATCGGAATGGCTTGAGTATTTTGGTGGTTTGGTCAGCCGGTTTCAGCTGAAACCGAAAACCGTTGCTGGAGCTGGGTAGTTTTGAACCCTTGATTTTTTTGTCTGTAGGGTGCGCATTTAGTGCACTATCTTTTTGAGGGCCCTCTTTCTGTGGCAATGTTAGATTTGTACTTGAGTCGTCGTAATCCCTCGTTTGGCACTTGACACATGGGCTTCCGTTCCGCTGAAGCCGGATGCAGCATATTTTCCCAGATCATCTTGCATCGTTTCTCATCAGCCAACAGGTGGATCGGACGATAAAGTAGCTGGCAATAAACCTCATAATTTTCCTCACATGATGAGCACAAAAATTGGAAATACACAAGCAAAATAACAACAGACTATTCTATACCGAATGGTAGCTGCACTTTTATGATTGCCCAGATAATTTTCCCCACAACAACTGCGAAAGCGCCTCGTCTCTAAGCTCAGAAACGTTCGCCCATCGCATCTGATCGGTTGCATACAGCATAATTCCAATAGTGGGCGTCGTTGGAAGGCGGACGGAAAATATTAAGTAGTTCTTCTTTCAACGCAGATCCCTGCAATAGCTTCATGTCGTACCCATACGTGACAACGGGGACTCGATAGCTGTGGTAAAATGGCAAGATCCGAAATATAGTTATGAATCTGTTCTATCAAATTACCAAAAGCAGGTGTAATTACATCTTTTACAACAAGGGACGTGTTTGAATCAGAATTCACAAGGTTGCCGTGGTTTATTAATAACAATGGGTTTGATCTTCAGTTTGTGTTATTGAGCCGATCCCAGAAACAAGACGATTCTTCCTTAACCGTTGCTCAAACGGAGCAAACTTCGACTTAAAAGTTCGGCATTAGATGTTATTTATCCGAACAATCTAGAACCATTTATGCGGCAGCAGTTTTGTTAGACTTGTAGCACTTGTAAACTGCTCTTTTTCATGCTCAGTATCATCTTCTTTTTTCCCATCATTATCAGTCACATCGCTGTACAAAAGTTTGTTTTACTGAAGCACAACCGCTACCGCCCGCTCGTTGGTTCCAACATGACTTTGAGACTTTTGCTGAGTGACTGTTGTTGTGGCCGCCAGTTGACTTCAATTGACTGCTACTAACACTAAACGTGAACAAATATTTCAGCTACAAAAACTGGACTAATATATTCACATTTGTGGAATAATATTTCGATCATCGGAGATCTGGAATACCAGGAAGATAGAATTATTCTTGGTGTGGTGCTTCAACGGAATACGGAACTACGGAATTTCATTTTGAACTGTGAGTCAAGATTTACTTGTATTTTTCTCCTTGTGACTGTATCTGGCTTACATTAGTAATTTGCTCTGTTCACTAGAGACTCCATAGGGCCGTTAACCACTACAGACTTCTTTAAACGCACTCAAGGTTCATTATAGGCGCGGTATTCACATTTTAACCGGTGCCAATGGTTTGGACATAGCGACCCTTAAATTATACTATATTGGCATTCAAAGCTACAACCTGTGGTTTTTTTCACGGGGTTGCACTTTCCGATGGAAGCTGGCAGCGTGAATTGGACCAAGTGATTCATACTCCCACATCATTGTCCAGTTCACGCAGCAAATTCCGCCCAAAACACCTTTCATGTCCGTTATTTTAGACGTTCTTCCTTCGTTGTTCCTTATCTGTTCGCTGTTCCTCTACACATTAGTCGTCCTTTTACACAACGGCTCTGTAACAGGGCGGAAACTGCCTCCGCTATCTGTCTAACTCACCCTGTATTTGCTCCTACCATATAGTCCAGGGGTTAGTCTCACTGCAACTTACCACAGTGGCCAACTTCACACTGCTAAAATTACGCAACTACCTCCACACTGGCCTTCCAACTACTTGTCGGCTAAAGCTTAGCGCAAGGCACGAGGAGCCGATTTTACCCTCAGTGCCGTCGCCGTTGGCTTGCTGTTCGAGTGAACTTGATAGTTATCAAGAAGAAACACAACGGCAGTGGTTTGGTAAGAGATCCTTGGACTTTTTCAACATTATAATATCAGGCTTAACGGTGCTTGGCTGCTAGGCCATTCAGCACAGACCGAAGCCCATCCTGGTTCATTCAAAACTTCCTGTCGTCCCTTTCTAGTAACGCTACCTGATGTCTACCGACACTGATCTCACCTTCTTCATCGCGTCTTCTTCAGCTTTGGTCTTCGAATGTCACGTATGGTCATTATACACACCGACTGGCCCTCACTTTGCGTTCACACGGATCTCCAACTGAACTGAAATTAGCTGTGCTCCTACATCGGCCTTGTTTTATCTGCTTGGATCCCCTTGGCCAGTCCATAATCGCCCTGCCCACATAACAACACATTTCATTTGATCACCACAAATATGACGTCCGTTACGGAACTGCCCAGTAACCAACGCGTATCAACGTAATGATTGCGCGGCACTGCCATATCAAGCCTGAGGGCACATCCGCAACTGTCTTCCGTACTCTTAACTTTCTCCTCCCACCAACTCTTATCCTTATGCCTTCTTTAGTTAAAGCATATCTTTCGTTTGATAAGTTCATGAACCCCTGATGGACACATTACGTACTGCTTGAATCTTGTTCCTATCATATCCTGTTTATCCGAATTAAGGGTAAGTTCCCCTGCTTTCCTCGTTTCACGATAAATCACCGATTTCCCTTTGGCAGGAAAAAATTAACAAATGAACCTTCTTCTAGCCCTGAAAATCTTCTAGATTATCTAGTAGGGCATGTGTAAAAATTCGTATGACAGGGTGATGGCCTTAACTCAAAATCCATAAAGCCTTACCACCTACACTAACCGCCCCCTTCCAAAGCTCTCAAAGAACTCCGAATAAATCACCTCATTTTGCAGCCACGTTGTCATCCTCGTTGGTCCGAACCACCATCATCTGTCCACATAAATGTCCCAGCTCCATCTCGATGAACTAGCCATAATTTACTCTGCAGCGTCATGGTCTTGATTGCACTCTCCTACGTTCTTCTCCGGCGCTCAATTGATCAGTGTTTGTCAGAACATCCGACACTAATTTGAAATTTAGACATGTTTTTTCATCGCTTCTGCTTAGTTCTCATTTTTGTTGTCGAGAGCGTCAAGTGTTAGTCATCTTTTGAGTTTTCACTTGTTCATTACTTGGATTTAAACACTAGTGACAATACTCCACACATCGCTTTCTGGACCAACTACCGTTCCAGTGACTCGGTTAGCCTGTTTTCATCAACGTTTGGTGCCCATTCTGACAAAGATCTTGGAGATCCTTTAGTACTGCAAGACGACGAAGGTGTGCAGGTACAGTGGGACCGGAGCTGGTGAGCAATGCTTGCAAATCAACCACCTAGCTAGCAAAATGTTCAGCTAGAAGGTTGCACATCCTGAATTTGTGTTTTAAAGCCAATGACGGGCAAGCTGATTGCTAGCGCCAGTGGGTGAGAAGGTGCTAACAAGTTGAGCACTCGTTCTGGCCTGTAGTTTTTCATCCACCGATGAACCACGCGAAAAAATATGGGTCACACTAAGGTATATTCAGAATTATAAGAACGAAACAGATGGTATGGATGGCGCATATTATAGGCTGCACATGCAGCAGGAGTTAAGTGAATAAGTGGTCCAGATGATTACGATCAGCATATAATTATCCAGATGAGAAGACAGTTGGTGAACTAAGTATATTGAGGCGACAAATATAGCGAGCTAAAATTTAACGTAATTGAAACCTGACTTTATCTGCTTACACATGTGTATCATATGACCTAGTGTGTGCATGCCTTTCTCTCCACTATGGGTGTCCCCGAAGAGCCACGACGAGCCCCAGAAAAAAAGGAATAGTCTGATGGTAACCCCCTTCATGTGACCTTGAATATTGTTATACCTGCACTTGACATGTGCCTGCTGTTTCGGTTTCAGCACACACACACTTTGTTGCATTGCTCCGGTCTTCTCTCCTGCGTCACCCAATTTGTGCGAATGTGTGCTATGTGTGGCTTGTGCTTCCAATAATATCAATTCCCATATCTGCACATTTCAGAACCTCATTGTACCGTAAATACATCCTCGCTGATACCGTTGACACCCTACCCTACAAATGAGTATACGGACAAGCCCCAAATATTCATCCACTAACAAACGTGCGAAAAGATAAAAATACGTAACGTCGATAAAACAATTCAATACTGAAATTGAACAAGCGGGTCAACATAAGCACATCAACTGTGTGGGTCAGCAGGTCTGTGTGACGTACTTTGCGATGGCAAAGCCAAGCGAGAGGTAGAAAAATGAGACTGCACACCTCCGTGAGCACAATGACAAGCATACACACCAATTGTGCTCAATTCTAACACGGGTTTTACACATCATTAGGATATGAGTAAACGAGTACATTATGTGCTCACACAAAAGTAGAGTAGGAGTTGGCAGGAAGAGCTGCACAAATAGGACATCTAATCCCAAAACTGGACTTTTTACGAGGGATTTGCTGAAACCCTTACTTAGCGAGCTGAGTGATTAGTGAGAAAGTATTCGGTAGCACCATGTGAATTCACTTGAAGCGACATCACTGTCGGTTAACAACTCATCAGATTACGACTCTGCTTTCTAAAGAATAAATAGTGGTTTAGCAGGCCGTTTCTGACATCTGGACGTCTGGAACTAATCCAAATCAATTACTGCAAATCGCAACTGAACTTCTTACTCATAAACGCAACTTGGACTTTACTTCGGCGGTGGACACAAACGGAACACATAAGATAGTCAGTTTCTTACATTACTACCACATTATTACTACATGCGTCAAATTACGGTATTCACGGGAAAGAATAAGTCGAAGAAAATGATTAGCTAAAAGCAGAAGGTCCGTGGGTGGTCCTAGTGCATTCTTACTATACCGAATGGTCAGTTTTGTCCCAAATCGTACTCACTGAATAACTTTGAGAGCTTCTACTCCTGTGGACTAATAAGTAATACCTTCAACGGAGTTGACTGACCAGAAAAATGAATGTGCGACGTACTAGTGTGAGGCTGTATATTACTGATCGAATATCCGAGTAGTGTCCTAACTGGTGTTCAAGTAACGACATCGTATCCGATCGAGGGTGAAGGGTACTACGGCAATCATTGAACCGCCATGCAGTGTTCTTTCATTACTTTTTCCTATTCAGAGAACGTCTACGAAAATTCTAGAGAAAGTCCGAGGATGTTCACTTTTTAAAAACGTTTTGTAGATGCGATAGTAAGCTTCGTTTCTATTAGCCTGTAACTACTTATTTTGTTTCCAAATAAACAACTTTCCTGCGGACGGCGTTTCTTTTTTTCACCAGTGAAAGGGCAGCTAGTCCAGCGCAAGCTTCAGGATATCAGCGACGAACGGATTCAGTTAGAATGTACGGTAACAGAACTTTAACATACCAGCAAATTTTCTCTTCCGACGTGGAGATAAATGCACTGCAAACATGCCAGGAAATTAGGTCTGTACTTTAACGAAAACAGTTTGGTTGCAAATCAATTTGACATGAAAAGGAATTTCAGTCAAGTTTCTCACTTATTATACTGTTCGATTGACTGTACTGCACAAAAGTCGCCTCATGGTTGAGGAATTGCAGCATTGACCTCACTCTACGGATGCAATTACCTTGATACATTAACGTGAATTTGATGAGCAATGCAACCGTCTCTTTATTTTGCGGGTGGTTTGTAACACATCTGCTCTGTTGAAAAGGACAGAATGAGAACCATGGTAGGTATGTTTGATCGCTGTTGTTAGAAGGCAGAGACAAGAAGCCATCTCCTTTGACGGTAATTACAAAGACCAGTTGAAAATGTGTGGTGCCTAAGCTGAGGGTACGATTCGTTGCACCTCAGCAGGTAAGCTTTCTCCTCCAAGGTGATTTTGAGCAATTGTGCTCTATGGCAATGGCATCAAGTGTAGCAATTTGACGAAACTTGTGAAGAAAGTGTCTTCGCCGGAACCCATTTTTGTTCGACGGAGGCAATATGTTTTATGCGTAAATATTGTCCCGCACAAAAATTAGTCGCTGCGGCGATCTGTCAAGTTGCCTCATTATTTTCATAGAAATTTTTAACATAAATTTACACCAGATACACTTTTCATAGGAAGTGAAAACGGGATAAAAGTGTAGGGCTGCGAGCAGGAGAAATTGAATTAATTCGTGGTTATGGGAATACGCTCTGGACCGTCTTATTACCGAACAGGAGAGCAATCGAACGAAACTGACGTTGTTATAGAAGACATTCAGTGCAGCCTACGATGCAGAATTATAGTCCTGAAGAAAACTAAAATATTTATTGGCTCTTCTTTTTGACAAACCAGTGGCTACGGAACAACATCAGATGCACGACAATCAACGTAATGCAATGCAGGAACCAGATATAGATGTGTGCCGACAAGAACCGAGTTTACCTGTTCTCCTAGGACATTACACGCGTTTCCACATGGCTACAAATGGCTACCAGTTACTACCCTATTGCTTGTCCTGAGGAACGCTATGGTTGGATAGCTGAAGCGTCGAACTACACCATTTCTGCGCCCACACCGCGTCATTTTCATAAACATTCCACTGGACATAAATTTTAATTTGTCTGAGACGCTGAAGGTGACTACGGCTCACATTCAGAGAATACCTATAAGCAAGCTGATCAACACTGGTAAGGCGAGTTTTGAGCAGGGTGATACAAGTTTTATTTAATGTTCTTTACATCCAGTTGCCCAACAACTGAGGCAAAAAAGATTTGTAGCCTGAGACGAGCCGATTCGTAGATTATAAGCACCAGATCATTCAACATGCAGTGATAGATTGTGGGTGCGTGATGACGAGGAGGAAAGGGGATATTTCAAGCAATTAACCCAAACGACCCTGATCATGAAATTTGCACAAGTGACTGACGAGGCTAAAGATATTTTCAAATATGGATGAACTTATCTTCAGTAAGTCTCTCGAAGGAGTTCTATCTTTGGCAGTCCACTTTTCGGGTCATCACCGTAACTGAAGTTTTGTTTGCGAAAGGGGTACTGAACACTCAGTATAAGGCAGCAGCTATCTCCAGATGTTTCCTTTGACTTTTCTTTTACCATAGAGCACTAAGTATTTTTTAATTATGGGTAGTGCTGGAATCAGTTTTCAGTTTATTACTAAGCCAAATCAGGCGAGGTCATGAAAACCATGTTATCGTTTCCGCACAAGGAGATACGGGATTAGAACAACGGGCACGGCCAATTAATGGACATACATTCATTAAGGTGACTTAATTTATACGATTATGAATTACTTTTATGTTATTCTTCTTCATGATCTTACGCTAGCGGCATACAAAAAATGAAGCAATCGAGAGGAGAAGACAGCGGGCAAAATCGCTAATATGCACCCCTGTGTATGGCCCTCATTACCTTCCAAAAGGGCGTATCGATTGTTTGCTATTAGTTCGGATGTGAAAGTGAGATGGACGGCCAACGAGGGTTTGAACACTGGTCTAGCCGCCAGCGTTATCAGCGTATCTCATTGAAGGTTCCCTGTAGACTTGTATTGTTGAGCTATGTGTACTTCCGAGATGCTGGATTTGAGGCATGCCAGAGTGGACCCATCGTACGCCTTGTTCAACCGCTCAGTTCCATTCTCCAAACCCATACCATAGCGCCTTGCTTAACTTCCCTTTCTGAAGTCATGCGGTAACAATGCGACTTAACGTGCATTTTGCGGAACAAAACAAATTTGTGTACGTTTCGTCCGCCTCTTTAGACTTATGATTTCAGGTTATTTCAAAGTGTGCTGATGCAGTAGTGGTAATACGCTTGTCTGGACGGCCAGATGTCTGGAGTCCAAACCGCTGGACGACCAAGGATGTGCACTGCCGTTTCGCTGACTCTCCGAAGTAATTGAGAACTGCTGTTCATTTGATTCATGTAACCATGAGTTCCAAAAATCCCGTAATCAACTACGACTAATAAGTTGTATTTTTTCGCCTCATGTTAAAATGTGGCGTTACTGGATTTTGGCTAAATCTGATAAAAAGATGAAATGTTTCTTCGATATTGGTCTTGAAAAAATTTGCAGCCAAAAATGGATGTCAGCGTAGTTTTATTTGTACAAAGAATTATGTACAGTATACCGGAGGATAAAGCATGGGTAACGCAAATTCGTGAGTCAAGAGAGCACCGAAGGCAGGAAACTGGCTTCAAGAAACAGGCTTTACTTTCCGAAAAGGAACAATGGAAGTGGCCATTATACCAAATACGAAAAGTGTCACAATATCCAGAAGCCATGAAAGACGAAGATGGCAGGCATCACATTGTACCACGCGTTGCCAGATCGCATAGATCTTGCGGAGTTTGCAGACCCGGGTTGTCGTAGGGGGCTGCGAAGTGCTTGGCGTCCCTTCGTTGATGGAACAGGAGCGATGTGTGCCGGATGATGTGGAACGGGTGATATGATTGGTTCTGCATTAAAAGGCTTTTGTGTTCCATCACCATGGTGGCAGTTGTGGCAGGGTACTGGATAGTTTGGGCGTAAAAAATACAAGAGCGGTGAACGACTGAGAAATGGGAAGAAAAATCCGTCCGAAACTTATGTCATACTGGTTACACTCAATGCTTAAAGTAAACCCAGCGACTTTCAGCGGTTTGGATTAATCGTCTAGGACACTTCAATTGCATCTCCTTCGTTTGAAGGTTACGTCTATGATGCTAACAAGCATAATACTTGCCGCATTTTGGCGTATTTGAAGTGAACTATTACTGGTCGTGTTGCTGATACATAGTCAAAAGCCCGAGAAGAACCAACTACTAAAAGTGGCAATGGAAATATGACTGAACATGAAAACTGCATTTTAAATTCCCTAGGAATAAAAGTAATGGTATGAGATGATGTGATTTTGATCACGGAATGGAAACATATGTAGGTAGTTGAGTACAGAAAAGAAACTGAGGCCCGCGGCCCACGCAAGAATGAAGCTGAAAATGTTATAAAAAACTGAGCAGCACTGCCAACTGAGTATGGTTTAGTAGCCTCATTATCATGCCATGGGGTGCACACTGGTAACAGAACCATAAAGGTAGCTAAATATTCTGTTCCTCCACAACCCCCCTGAACATGAAATCATTCTAGCAAACAGCGGATCATTAGTAAGTTCACGTGACTTTAGCGAAAACTGGTAGCAAAATCAAACTTCACACTGCAGGGGTGCGACATACCATTAAGATAACATGTGATTAAGGTTGTGCGTATAGTGGTATTTAAAACAACCGGACCAAGACTACCCAAGCAATTTTTAGCAAACTGTCAGGAAACTCAGGTTCCTGAAAATTTTCCCAGAGTACCCGAAACGTACTGAGGCCCTCAAACTCGACTAAATGCTGACCAGACAGCTTTACAGCAAATTCAAGCAGTGCAAGGGCGTTGTGCCTTTCGCACTCACTCGCTTGTTTGCCATAAAGCTGGTGTGTTCCTTGTCGGTGCGTCCTTTATCCTGCAGCAGACACTGCAGCAAGAACAGCGGTTAGGTAAAATAACAACTAAAAGTTGACCTTTTGTGGCTTGCTAGAAGTTATTGGCTCTACTTAAAACCTAGACAGAGAATGCCAGTGCGCACTCACAAATGAATGTCTTCTTCCATACAGTTATTTTTCACGGTAAGTTGTTACGACGCGGTTTTTCAAAAGAGGAATGGTGGGTAGCTCGCTCTCTGGAATACCGGAAAACCCATTATAAAAGTCAGAATAACATTGGAATAGGCTTCAAAGAATTGTTCCGTGCCATCTGAACTGAACCTCGCAGATATCAGGCATCAGTTCAACAATGTTTCTTGGCTGAAACTGGGCAGTTCATCTGCACGTTGTGATAGTCTGTTGTCAAAAACGATTTGCACTCATTCTACGACGTGTGACACAGTTCAACACAGTTAGCAAGCAGCATTTTATACCTCTGGGAAACATCAAGTTAGACCAGGATTTAAGCCCGCTATCGGGCAACAGTCCATGATTTCTAGGTTTTTTTGTAAAAGCCTGGTCAGAATTTTCTGCCTTTGTCCGTTGACGAAGGAAGTCCTCGAACATGAATATTAACAGTGGTACCGTGCAAAAATTTGGGCAGTACAGTGGAGAAATTCTATGTAATTATCATGTCTCTTTAAGCTGCCCCTCATTAGAAAACACGTAAGAATAAAGAATGTTTCTTGTCTGGAGGGAGGAATTTAATGAGCAAACGCCCGAATCATTTAGGAACATGAAACGAACAATATGATATTCTGAGGGGAGGAAATTCCTTTTTGGACAATGGTGGCACCAGAGTAATCTACTCGTGTAACTATTAAAGAGCAGGAGCTGAGAAAAGACCAGGATCCCCACCGCGATTTTGTGGCAATTTCGGTAGCAGTCTTTGAAAGGAATAGAAGGATTTACTTAGTCAAAACGAGAAACTATCCAAGACTTGTACGCGATAACTGCCCAAGCTTTGTACTAATTTAAGCACGAGCCCAAAGTCTCTCCAAACACTTCACCAATATCTAATATTTGATTAAAAAATCGCATTTATAATACTGGAGCAGTGAGTAGTAGTCGGAAAGCTGAATTCATCGAAAACATCTGGCAGGCAATGATTGAAGGAGTGAGCAAAGACAATGTCACGGTTGAAAAGTTGCAAAAAAGTTCTTAAAGAATTGTTCAGACATAGATAGAAAACCTGCCAAATATTATAAAAGTTATGCCAGAATGATACGTGTCAATCATACGGAATAAAGAAAATTTATCTCCTGCATCTAACTTTTTCTTGGAGTAATGCGTTTTTTTAATCCTACAGAACTTTGCATGATACACTCAGGGTTTTTTGTGTTCAAACTTTGCAAAGTTAGATCCGCCCCATTTTTGAAAATCCCGGGTTAAGAAAGGGTGGAAATATGTTAAAACAACAACTGACCGCAAAAGATTTGTGTGTAGTGCTTTATCCAAATTAAAATCAGTGCGGTCGAGTTTATGTGATTGACTCGAAGGGAGATGGTGCACTTTATTCCAAAGTGATGTCGATGTCAGGAGGCCTTCGTGTACAACACAACGATAGGAAAGTGGGGCGGATTATTAGGGCCAACTTTGATCAAAAAAGAAAAAATATACATCCCTTCCATGAATTTTGATTGAAAAGCCATAGGTGGCACAAATGAGCATTTCTCAGTCAATTTCTGTAGTTCGCAGACAACTGAATGTATCAGGCATGCTATAAATTTTGTCTGTCAACAGATATCACATAATTTTAACAAAAAAGGGTGAGAAAAGCATGTAAAACTAGTTTCATTTATTCTAAATAGGCGATAAAGCGTTTGCTGCGAAAATGGGCAATCTCTAGCATTCAGTATTTTTGTCACGCGTTCATTCGGAATCCTGAGACCTAATCATCAATTATTATAAAAATGTGTTGGTTTACGACCATACAAGGCACATCATTGTAGCAGATTGATTCCCATAACGCTTTTTTGTACACCACCAAAACAGCACAGAACACTAGATTTATGGAAGAAAGTGAGCAAAAAGTAATTATTTCATGCAGATGGTTTTGGGAAGGCACACAGTAATGTGAAAAATAGTGGTAAACTGTTTAAAAAATAAGTGTACCATTCTCCGACAGAGGAGATGTAAATTTCCGGTAGTCCCGAGATCCTATATTTGTGATCGAGGTCAATTGTGGCACGGTTAGATAAGACTATCGAAGGGAAAGTAAGATGGCACATTACATATTATTCAAAGCTACTAAGAGTACAAATAAAACGAAGTCCAGCCGTACACAAAAGGTACATAGTCTTTCCTACTGCACAAGAGTTTTTGAGACATTTAGTGAATGCATAAAAGCGTTGTTCATCAAGGAAGTCAGATATACGAAGTCAGAAGTTGCGAAGTTGGGTTAATAGACTCAAACTTGCAAAAGAAGTTTTGGTGCGTACTTTTTTTACGTTGTTTTTACTGTTTTAGGACTATCTAACTGCCTTGACAATCTGTAATTACGGCATTCCGAATAATGCCGTATTTGACGGCACTTCTAACTTAAGCAACGTATCGAAAAAACAGGGTTTATACTCACACGTCTTTTAAGTGTACCTAAAACTAAGACCAGTTATTTAATGAATCATGCCTATTTTAAACTCATCAGTTGCGCCCAATTAAAAGGTAAGTGCTCCACCAAAAGCAGCCACAAAGCAGCAACAAAACGGTTACATTTTCTGTCCCTAGGAGTCTAGCTGATGAATCTCATATAGGACAAATCTGCTTATATGGCTTTCCAGGATCCAAACTTGGAAGTATCGGGTGGGCTGATCTAGGCTTCACCAACTGATAGCTGGGCGTGTAAACCAGAGATAACATCAGTGGACTTTACTAAAGAGTCAAGCAACAAACCTTTCTGCATCTTTCGAATGGGTTCCAGTGGGAAAAAGCCCTGTGTCGATGAAAATTTCTGAGTACCAACAACGTGTTTCTCAATAAGACAACTGTGGTGGAATTATCTACAGCCCTGGCTTTTTGCTAGTAGAACTAGATACAACCGCCCCTGAGCCTCTGTTTTGGTCACAACTTAAAAAAATTACATAACTGGCTTCTAAAAAGTGCGTCTGAAAGTAACAGTGCTCGTAAATGTCATGCAGAATGGTTCGGAGGAATTCTCTGTTGCGACAATTGGAAAACAGTCGCAATTTGAAAACACAATCGTAATCAAAATACTTTGAGTAAAGGTAACTCACGCCCAGGCTTCAGTTTATTTTTCTCGGAGGACTTCGTTCTACGTAAATAGTGCTGCGATTCCAGAAGCCGCTGCTGTTATCTTGTACCCTGAACAGCACTCCGAGAGGACAAATCGGTACACTCACGCACGCTGTGCTGATTGTGCGATAGCAAATAACTAGTAACAAAAACAACTTTTGTGAGATATCTGACAAAGTTAGATGTTTTTTTCTAGTTACAGAATAGTCCATTACGTATAGTCCAGGTTTACCTAAGTTCAAAGTTTGGGTGAATTAGGCGATGGATTGCTAAGTTAAAATCACGAGACTTTCGAAGTTTTGGCAGAACTGTGATCACTAAAGTCAAATAAACCTGGAAAACGTCGGCTTATATATGCCATCCATTGATGAATACAATTATTCGCGGTTAGGCAAATGTGAGTGATCTTGGACTGTTACCTGGCATAAACCTTTTTGTTCGAAGAATGGTGCATCTGTCGTTTGGGTAAATTGCCCCAGAATTACATGTGGCTGGTATATGGTACCATCCTGGTGTATTGGATTCAACTCCATTGACCAAAGGTAGTGGTCATTCTTGTGTCGGATCGCCGGCATCCTCCATAGTAAGCAGATGGATATTTCAGGAGTTGTATGATGTTGGTTGAATACAGAGTGCCTGATTGCTACGTTATTGCAACAAAACGTTTGTCCCCGTAGATATTTTCTATGCACATGTGACGATTTAACGTGAAAATCAATGAGATGTATGCTCTTTTAGATGGGGCGTGAAATTCTTTTCGGGTTCAAGGGTTATCCTGAAGTTTAGTCAAATTACTCGGCGCATATCCAGCAGCATTTTCAGCTCAAATATAGCTTCAGGTGAACAAGTTTATCGATGGCTCAAATCCAGAACAGGATGGAACACCTGAAGAATAAACGGAATTTTTTGCAGTCCTCTGGTCGGTAGCCACTACAGCTTCTGTTTGGCAGGCGTTTTTGGTTGCATACTGACAGTCCATTGACTCCCCATCATTACACTCATTTTCCAGGTTCTGGTGTTTGGAACGTTTTCGGCAACCAATCATTAATACCTTCGTTAAGTAGAAATCCGATCATCCCCAACCCTGTATCACTTTTGTTATCACTTGTGTTGTCAATATCTAATCGACCTGTACTCAAGTGTCTACAACTTATGATTCCAGAGACTCTTTTTAACTGTTAATGGTAGGCACCTCGATCATTCACTTTCTTTCGAACGACGAATTGATATTTTTTGTAACAGTTATCACAGGATTTTTTTAACAGAAATATTTTTGATCTAGGCATAGAGTCTGAGTGATTTGCGTGCAACATTCAAATGTGATGGCAGTTTTAAACCGAATTACAACGTTCATATAATGTTTTCAGCAAATTGTCACATACTTTCGCAAGCCGCCGGGGAAAGTCCACCTAGAAGGGAATTGGCAATTGACGCTTTGTAGATGCCCAGCATATTGGCACACTGTTCATCCGCGTCGCGCCTTTAGTGCACTACGCACTGATGACACTTTATTTGAAAATACGTTTGTAGGAAGAATATCCAGGTCACTTAACAGATCACGCAGACCAAACATTTGTCATTATACAACAACAAACTTTTCTACCGCTGAAGCGAAGGCATCATAAGGTTTTCTGTTCTTTTTGCCACTTGAATAATATATGTGATCTGAATTTGAAGAATACTAGAGAAGCGACCCTACAATGCCTAAAAACTCCTGGCTTATTTGGTTCTCAGCCCTCCAGTGTTGGCTTGAATAACATATTGGAACACACTGGAATAATTATCTTGCTGAACGTTGTGACCTGAAGAAGAAAGTCGTTAAAAAACAGATAATGTCTTGCAAACGAAGAAAAATATACCCTATAAAATATTGTCAGAAGAATAACTAGCCTGCGTGTCGAAAGTTGTAAAATCCAAGTTGGGGATGGAGATTTATTTTGCGAACTCTGAGTAGCTGATTTTTTTTCAAGGAGTGAAAACACTCGTAATGCAAGTCAGAATTAAGCTAACACAAATTCACCTTGTGTTATCTTTTGGGATTCATAAAGGTGACATTCTTCGAAGACTGACCTTTTCTTTGAGATGACCTCGCCGGGCTGAATTTTCTAAGCTGAATTTTTCAGTCACTCTGCGCTGACGAGAAACGGAGAGTAATCATCACAGATAAGATCTTCTTCTCGGAGATTTTTTTCTGGAGGGTTACTGTAGCACTTGGTAGCAGATGTTTGCATTATTTGTTGATGAGGGCTAACATTTGCCCTCATAAAACGATCAAGTTGGAGAATCCCAGTATTCTAATCTTTCCAACAGATATCTGGGCGGGAAGCTGGCTGCTGTTTGGTGGAATGTTTACTTTTTTCCCTTTTACTAGATTTCTTTTGAAAAATATACTCATGGTTAGCTTGCTTTGGTTCAAAGCGTCCCCAGGGTTTGCATATACACATACACGCACGCACACACAAGAAAGCCAAAGGTCATTGGTTTCACATGAAGTTTATAAGCTTAAATATCTTTCTGTATGCCCAACAGGTTAGTCGTGATATCAACCTTCACCATGGTACAATGAGGGAACCTGAACCCCATAAGGGGCGAAAGCTTTGCTGACCATGGAGGGAGGAAAGGTTACCTGTTGCATTCTAAAAGATTCTGGTCCTCAATGGAGAGCTTTTTCGTGTCACTAACGTCCCAGTGAAAGGTGCGTTTGTAAGGAAGACTTTTTTTCTTTGGTGTAAGTTTTGTTAAACGTAGAAAGGTAAGTCAATTTGATTACCAGTAACCTATCAAAACTTGAATAAAACAACTTGGCAGATTACCCTTCAGCTTGCTCTTTAATGCACAGTATTTAAGCCTCAATCTGATGTCGATCAGAAGCAGGGGATGATCGGACTGTGTATAACCCTTTAGATTCATCAACAGGAAAGATCTGCGAGAGGTTCCTCCGTACTTTGTTACCATGTTTTCAACGAGATATGCTGCGCTAAAGTTCTATGATGAGAGAAAGAGGAGAGAAAGCATGTCTCCGAGTTCCGCTTAAATTTAGGTTCTACCTGAAAGTAAATTGTACAAAATTCTTGAAGTACACTCATTTGCACAACAATTTCGTTTTTATGTGAGATTAAATTGAATTTCAGGAGAATCGTTTCGATGTTCTGAGATATTTCGTTGGATCGATTTGTAAGTGAGTGCATTCCGAAAATTCCGTACAATTCGGGTTCATATAGAACATGAGATTGAGAAAAACTCTGGAATCGTGCCCACCGGATGATGTTCGAGAAGAGCAAAACCGGTAATGGGCTGTCGTAGGTAGGTCAACAATCTTAAGAGCAGCTTTCTTCAAGGAGAGAAAGCGTTTCACCACCGTCACACAAAATAACCAAATGTTACTGTGACCGAAGGCTGGAGGGATGGATTAATACACGGCTAAGCGTAGGTTTTTACATTACATTACTGCCTGTAAAAGGCAAATCAGGGATTTGGAGATCGCAGTCTACGAGAGAAAGAGGAGAGAAAGCATGTCTCCGAGTTCCGCTTAAATTTAGGTTCTACCTGAAAGTAAATTGTACAAAATTCTTGAAGTACACTCATTTGCACAACAATTTCGTTTTTATGTGAGATTAAATTGAATTTCAGGAGAATCGTTTCGATGTTCTGAGATATTTCGTTGGATCGATTTGTAAGTGAGTGCATTCCGAAAATTCCGTACAATTCGGGTTCATATAGAACATGAGATTGAGAAAAACTCTGGAATCGTGCCCACCGGATGATGTTCGAGAAGAGCAAAACCGGTAATGGGCTGTCGTAGGGTTTTCAACAATCTTAAGAGCAGCTTTCTTCAAGGAGAGAAAGCGTTTCACCACCGTCACACAAAATAACCAAATGTTACTGTGACCGAAGGCTGGAGGGATGGATTAATACACGGCTAAGCGTAGGTTTTTACATTACATTACTGCCTGTAAAAGGCAAATCAGGGATTTGGAGATCGCAGTCTACGGGCCAGGTAAATACTACCTAAAACACTAGGAGAAAGCGTTTGGGGATACTTCGTTCTTCAGGTTGTATGTCTCATTTTCTAGCCACCAAATATCCGAAAACTGCATCCCCCAAAAAAAACTAGATTCCGTATTTTTGCCACTGCACGTGTAACGTTAGCGTTTCAGGTTTGTTTACTGTTTACTGTCTACTGTTTACCGTATTACAGAGCGCTCCGTAATCCCAGGGCAAAAGTAAAACATATTACGAATCATTCTCATTACGGTCAATGTTTTATGGGTGGACCGGATTTGAGTGGCATGACGTTGTTCACTATACACGCATTGTGAGCCAATTACGTTGCGTTCAGTCGGCAAATCGTTCGCTGTCTTACTCGTGTTTATTATAACGTAGTAGCACAACAGCTGCGGTATAACTGTGAAAAGTTGTGTTCCGCAGCGGTGAGTAGATCAGTGACGCATAACGCAAACTGATTCAAGGCTGACAAAAAATATTTACTATAACCTTATTTCCACACCAAATGATTGTTGAAGGAGAATTTGAACAGTCTAATTGGGTTCTACTGCGAAGAGGCGGAGATCGCTCGCTTAGAACAGAATATATGGTACATGTTTATGCCATTGAATTGAATTCAGACCGAACGTTGGCACTACTTAAATCTCATCAGAATGAACGACCATCTCTAATAAGGAGGAACGCCTTGACCGGTGGGCTGAATACTTTGAACAACAACTGTCGTGGCCACCAGCCAAGACTCATCTACAGCCCACAGGTGAAGTAGAACCCTGGACGGTGAACGTGGAACCACCTACGGCCTCGGAGGTTTACGACTGCATATGTTCTCTCAAGCGCCACCGAGCTCCCGGTCCGGATGACCTTCCACCTGCACTGTTCAAAGACGGGGATGAAGTCCTCAGTCA
>NW_008751678.1:1467730-1524351 GCF_000715545.1 Opisthorchis viverrini
TGTCAGTGGCGTTCTTGTTGTCAGTTTCTATCCAGATTGCCTGAGTGAATGTCTGGAGATGTAGACACCTCGGAATGACTGTGTTAAGCTAGCACTAAGTCCCTCCCCCATCCATCTTTATTCTTTTATTTACAATAAGGCTTTCAAATAAGTCATGGTTGTACGGCAGTGAAGCATCGGTGTTGAACACTGATGTCATGCTGTTGATGATAATGATGATCCATTTAATTGATCTGTGCCTCGTACAGAAAGAGCACTATTTCATGATCTTTAAATAAATATTGAATAGTATTATCATATTGTTATTTCATTATATATATTATTATGCTATTATAATACTAAATGTTAAATATTAAATTACTTTCAGCTAAGCCATTAAATAATGTCATTTTGTTTCCCCTAAATCAACACCAATTGTTGACTGATTACACATCATCATGATCATCATCATCAAAAACAGCAACATCAGTTTTGATACTGATGTTAGACTAACCGTAAGGTTTGTCTAATTATATTTAAAGCCCCAGAGTGGGCGAGGATGGCGACCAAGTGTTGGCCTTTGTCATGGGTTTTGAGGTATCTACACATCCAGACGCTCAATCAGACGATGTGAAAATAAGCTGACAGCATGAAGGTCACTGGCATTACTTAACCGTCGTTTCTTGCAACGTCTTCAGTCACGGAGTCACGGGGACCTCATACTGGAGGGTGTAAGATACCCACAACACCCAAACTCTTTCACACCTATCTGCCAAGCCGTGAGCTGTCTACCTCGCGGTTAGCGCAATTCTGAAGGAGGCACGGAGAATAACACTGGTCTCCGTAAATGGTGTCTCGGCATGCGTAGCACATGACCAAGCCATCGTAGTTGGTGGTGCCGGATGTTTACGGAGAATATGGTCGCCGTAAATGGTGTCTCGGCATGTGTAGCACATGACCAAGCCATCGTAGTTGGTGGTGCCGGATGTTTTCCTGGATTGAATTACCTGACGCACAACCAAATACCGGTTTTCTAATCACCTCGGTGTCGCCATCCAAAACCTCAGACTTCTGAGGCATCGGTGGTGAAAAAATGAAGGTGCCATCTATCATCTATCCTCGCGCCCAACAGAAACACAGACCTTACTGTAGTCTGGTACACACGACCCTTAAGATCTAGCGAGATGGCTCTTTGACGCCACAAGTGACGCAAATTGGCAAACGTGATTTGAGCCTTTGAGATGTTTGCACTCACTTTATCAGAAACACTTCCGTCAGACCCAACACAACCATCGGGATTTAACAGTTAAACTAACACCAGGCTGAATCCTGTGAACGAAAGCAGCAGTTATAATGTCGTTCTTTTGGTTGTTGACAAGGTGGTAGCAAACTTATCCAAACTATAAGTATTTGGTCATATGTCCAGCTTTGCTTTGAAGTATTCGCCTCACAAGGACAAATGGTGACTAACAGAATTAAGAGCATACTAGAGCAGAATTTACAGGAGTTGTATACTGAACACAAAGCCGTTAACGAGGCTTTGGGGAAGCTCGATTAGTAACGTAACGTTAAAATTCGGCCTCATTTCTCGGGTTAAATTTAATTTCGTTGGACAAGCAAGTAAGCATAGCGTGTGATTTCCAAATGCTAGGTTGCCATTTCCAGATGATAAGTTTTTAGTGGTTTTTATATTTCACCCATATGCGATACCCAGGCATGTACGGTTAACCAAATTACAGAACATGTTCGTTCAACCTTACTGGATTGAAAGAATGTCAGGTAGCCCAAAAGGAATGAGTAAATCAGATATTCGTATGTCAATTTCCTCGATTTTTCACGAAAAGGTGCTCATTTTCTGGATTTTCATTAATGCACTCCCAGTGAACACAAACATGAAGTTTGGGTCTGACTGCTGGGAGAACATTGCGCATTTCCTTTGCATTATTTCAGGTGTACACTTGAAATTTGTTCGCATCTATTCAAGGTGAGCAATGATGCAACCAGATCTTCTCCAGTCGGAAAATATTGTTTGTGTGCAGAGATGAGTGTTCTACCGCATGCGAAACCATACTTAAGTTACTTCGTCTACTAAAAGTATATCTTAAGACAATATCCAAATGTGATGTTCCAAGCATATATACGCATATGTTTGTGGATTTAATGTCAGAAGGGAACAATGACCACATGCTTAGTTTGCACAACACACTTTAGGGACCTAGGTGTATACGCGAGAAAGTATCCGGAATACGCAATCCCATGAATGAGTTTCTTAGGGGCTAAATTTTTCAAGACGCTCTTACTTTGGAATGAATAATTCGCGAAGTAACGTCCTGAGATAAAGCCTCTACATAACCGTTAACTCACCGATTTGGCCCTGTTTCTTGCATAAGAAAGGATAGGTAGGCTAACAACGGTACAATTAGATGAAAAGCCTTGTTCTTTCTACATTTCTGAACATGTTATTCACCCATTGAGCTCATGCAAATTTAATTAAGCTTAAAGTATCAAAACCCCTATAATAAGGCACCAGATTGCTTCCGTTGCACCACTGGTAAGGATGGCCCAACTAACACACGAAAGTGGCGGACTACACAGTTAGTTCTACTCTCAGACTCGACTAAGCATGGTGTAATATGAATTGGTGGTAAGCCTATCAAAGCTAATAAGCCTTTGTTTCCTTGCATAGCCAAATATTATTTCCATGTCTTATTGATTTCATACACGGAGAAAGAAGATAAAAAAAAAAAAGAGAAAAGAATCTTTTGTTGACTTTTGGCACTGATTGTCACCAAAATAGGTTCTTTTTCAACGGCTACCTAGATGAATTCGGCAGAGTAATGGCAGTGTTGTGAGGAAAGCTTTGATACAATACTGTGCTATTCCCAAGTAAATTTTGGGAAGATCGTCTTGTGAGAATGGAGGTTGAAAGCTAATGCATGTAGGTTTGTGTTTGTTAGTTTTCTGGTATGAGATGCAAGACGCAGTCGGATCGTTCATACTGCAGCAACAACACGAAAACGGTCATACTGGGTATACTCCTGCCTGTTTGTAGAAGTGCACACCTACATTTTGCATACCACAGAATGACTGGTCTTCGTTTTTGAGGGCGTTAAAAAACTTTCCGGATGCCTGAAATTTCGCCCACCGAATCAATATTCCTTATACTCGGAACATAAAACGGTCCACCTCGGCGATGAGAGGGGAAAGAAGTAGAATTTGTCCCTTGTCCACCATTTCCCACGGGATTAATCCCATAGTACACCATTGTTCTCCCGTCTGTTCTACCGCTGCTCAGCTGATATTTGGTGAGTCCGTTTCAGAAAGCGGTTGTTAATGAGGGATTTGTAGATGCACTGAAACTGATGTTTGTTCAGTCGGTTGACATTGGAAACAGGTTCATACAAACAAAAGAGTATTGGTGAGACAGACACAATTGCCGCAAGCCAGCCAATTGAGAAACCGCAAATGGTTTGGGGTTTCCACACTGTTCCATTCTCCCTGGCGTCGTCCATTCTCCTCATACTATCCTGCACTTTATCATGTCATGTTGTCACCAAATTGTTTGGAATAAGTACCACAACGGGAAGCTCTGTTTATGTTGTCATGGCTACGGCCAGTTACCAAGACGTTATTTACACTGGAGACGGGGAGTTCTAAAACAATTTGGAGTTTTTAGTGCTTCTCTCGTCTATGAGAAGCAGTTGAGTATGTGGGTTTTGCGTTAGTCAGTGAGCTAGCCAGTGGCTGAAATGGCCTACAGGACAAACTTAAGCAAAGATTAATTGACTTGTCTTGCAGTTAGAGAGTATGGGCAATGAAAAAGACTTCAAGTAATATGGGGGTGCTCTGTAAATGCACCAGTAATTGTAACCAATGAATTCAAAATAGAAAGCAATTTTTTCCTTCCATAAAAACAGAGGGCAATGTGTAAGCTAGTACACCGATTTGGATAAAGATTTTTTAGTTCTTGGAAAAAACCGTGCATTGTTCGCCACTGCAATTTGACAAGTTCCTAACTGATGCAAACGTTTTAAGGCTGCTACACAGATAATACTAAAAGGTAGTACAGTTTGCCAAAGTCATTTCCTCCCTTATCTGCCAATGTGTCGTATTTTACAACGCCATTCTCGGTTATGGGGACTTGCGGAAAACCCTCGGGCGTTCAGTAGGTGGCCTGCTGTCAATGAATTCATAGTACCGTTTCCTTGCTCAAAAGTCAGACGAATTAGATGCAGTAGGTCCTTTAGCCGTTTCCATGGTTGTCAAATCTATGTATAAGTTAGCAAAGCCTTTGCGCGGACACCGTAGTTGATATCGGAAGGATTGGGAATCATTGCATATTGGAAGGAGTAAATCAAAATGAAGTCTAATCCAGTGTCCAAACAGGTATAACGCGAGTCTCTCTCTTTCAGATGATGGCACCGCCACACACACTTCAGGTTTTTACATCGATCCTATTCCATATTGATCAATCGGCTGTCAATAAAAGTTCAAATATATTTTGGGAATTCTCAAAATATTCCATAGTGCTGGGAGAAACCCCCGAATCCTCATAGTTTTGCGTTGTTGTATGTGTTTTTTTCGAGCGCATGATGTGATCCGTCGACTGGGTTGTCTTTAGTGCACTTCATCTGATGGTCACGTTCAGGGTTGATTTATTAAATGACACCTTCAAGATGAAGGTGGTGATTAGCTGGTTATGCATTAGTGTCAACCGCGCCCAGCACTGCGACTGCGCGCAGTTAACTGGCTGTCAAAACAAAACAATGATATATGTGGATGCATATTTCTACAAGTATTCGGGTTCGAGGTGTCTGACCGAGGCCCAACGCCGTCTCAGTGACCACAAGAACCATTCATTTAAGAAGCACTGGAGACCGATTGTCCAGTGAATCTTTTCGTGCCATGGGTAACTTACCAAATGCTTGTGAACAGAGGTGATGCGTCTTGAGGTCAGGATAAAAAGGTGACGAGGTGTTACTAATTTATTAGATGAGATGACGGAATATTTTGCATCTGCGTGAAACACGCATCGGTGCCCGAATTAACGCTAAATATAGACTCTGGTTAAGATTCTCGCTAACGTTTTTTATCCCTTTGTGTGCGGTTCAGCTAGCAGGACAACAGCAGTTCTTGTGACAGAACGCCACCTCCACTAAGTGCCGACTATTGCATTTCCATTAAATTTCAGCTATTTAGTAAGAAACATGAGGATAATGTTTGATAACAAATGGATATTCCATCTCCATAGTATCTTAAGATGTCAATAAAAGTCCGTACGACTTGCAGGAGTTTTCAAAGCAAAAGTAGTATGCTGGCTGATAAAAAACAATCTGCATTTCAAAGGTCGTGACAACCCTGTTGATCGCCAGACCAGAAGTGCCAGCAGTGATGAAACAGGGGAAGAGTTCGGACAAAATAACATCCCACTCTAGAAAAGACAACTTTCTAAAGAAACCGGTTTTGGGGTTTGCTGTGAGGGGGCTGCTGTAATTATGGTGAATTTATACTAGTCCAGGTGAAGAAGAGATCAAAAGTTTTACCCTGACAAGGAAGAAATTTGGTCACAAAACGTAGACCTTACCGATAACACATTGCTTGTGCTCCAATATACAAATAAAACTTTGAAGTTGTTGTGAGAATATATCATTAGGTGATCTTTCATTATTTTTGTTCAAAAAGGTGCCAACCAACTGTGTTTGGCAGAAGTTTACCCACCTTCTAATTTTTAGCTTTAACGACGTTGTTTAACCAAGACCATGAGGAGAAAGAATTTGGTCATTACCACCCGCGGACAAAAGTTTGCTTTGAAAGAAAACTGGTAATTTTATTTGCCTGTCGTATAAATTTTCTGCTATAGCTTAGGATATCACACCAAAAGCTAAAAAGCCAACTTTAGTCACGAATACCGATTCATTTCTCCAGAGGAGCAAATCCATCTATTGTTCTTGTATCATTGTAACATTGTTTTAAGTGGTATTGTCAAAATGACAAAACAAAACGTAGGAAACTGCATTTGAGGGACTATTTGGAATGGCAATTGCGAAACGTACCAATTTTCAGATCCATTTTGGCCAGAGCTTGTTCATCCATGACCAGAATATTGCCCGTCACTGTTTGACTGTATTGACACTGCGGAGATGCGAAAACAAAAACCACCCACTGTTTCCGGTCCGGTCCGGTGCCCACTTTGAAAATCTAGATAAACGTGGATTTAATTGGTGAAAGATCATTTGATGAAAGACCGAGGAGGATAACACAGAAAATGTTCGTGTCGGAGAAATTAAAAACGCTAACAAAAATTATTTTACAACAAATACACTCATTTGGATATCAGTTCGGGTTCCACGAGAGACCCAACTGAATATCGCGTTTTTTTGCGCCCATTGCTTACGATGTTGCACATTTTAAAATGGTGTAAGTCAGATTACAGCTTGAAACGAAATCCATCTGGATATACTCAGAGCAATGCGCAACGATGTGTTTTATAAGTACACTGCCCAATTACTTCACAGTACAACGGCGAATTGGAATGAAACTCTAAATTTCAGCACAATGAACAAAGGGATACTGTGATGTGATTACAGAGCACAAATTACCAGTTTAAAATCTAGAAGCATAAATGGTGCTGATTGCTGGGCGCGGTTTACGGGGATATCGTCTTTCAAGTCGATAGTAGAAACATTTCTACTCTCCGCTTATTTCTAATCCTTCTTTGAATTTCGAGCCCCATCGAAGTGCTTGATTATCATCCTCTTGTAACATACAAGTTTTGTCCACGGACCACCTTGTGGTTGGCTTTATGTGACATAAAGACCTTGCATTTAGCCGTTCGTTACTCATAAAACCAAATGGTAATGTTTCCACTCGGCTACTCTAGAAATAACTTACCCAACACAAGTAATCGCTGAGCACCGGGTTGTAGGTCACTATCATCCGATAACTGATTTCTTCAGAAATGGTGTGGTCAAGCTTGTAGGAAGAAATACATTGGTGACCTGGGATGAAAGACAAGATATTTATGTGACCTTATGAAGGGAACTATCATTGAATTCAGTAGTCTCACCTGAAGAGCAATTGGAGCAATATAAATCAAAGGTACCTTGCGAATTTTACGTTAGACAAATCGAGAAGAATTTACGCACACAATGCGGCTGTCAGGAGACATGAACCCCTTAATATCCATACACGAAGACTAAGAGAGCCACAAATTCAGCATGGAAAATGCAAATGTTTTGGCACACGGAGACACGAGGCACGGAAGGGAATTTCTTGATGTATCATACTCCATGAGGGACTCGATCAACCATTGCATCGAGCAGGACTTAATTTACCCACCACCACGCACAAAGGACCAAAGTCTCAACCGGAATCCTCAAGGAGAACCAAATATCGGATTCACAAACAAGGAAACAAGGAACGCCTTGGAGTCAAATCAATAAAGGTCACAAGCCGGAACTCGGAAGGCTCAAGAACAGGGGTCACTCCAGCATCGACCAGAGTTCGAGGGTAGGGGACGCCAAGCTTAGAGGTCACGTGGGCAACAGAGCAACCGATGGAACCGCCCGACCGGACAACTAACCGTGATCGAAGGTTAGCCCCGGATAGCAGCACGTATATTAACACACAGGTAACACTACTCAACGCACAACCACCGACCCATCGCTACGCACTACTATGCTCCCTGGTGATGTCACCTCGATTGATGATAAAACTTTTGCAATCGAATTGCTCAACTCAGCAAAGAAACCATCGACCAGTTTGCATACTGTTATCAGCAATAAACAAAATAAGCTTATTCTCTTATGTACAGCTCAAAAAAGAAATTTGCAAGACAAAAATGAGACATTAAACGGAAACTGTCAGCTTGTCCATTGCGGTGCTGTCTAAGAATAAGACAGCATGAAGCTAAGAGTGAACTTAGAGTCTGTTGCGGGCAATCTGGCAGCTTGAAGCTCAACCCATGTTCGTCGAAGGTGATCACTTGGCTCCTCAGCTGTTGGAGGACAAAAGAGGATGCATGCGTGCGTTTTCAAATGGATTTATGAGGAAGTTTTCAGTTATGGTGTAAGGTGCATTCAGGTATGTTGAGGAAAATAATTCATCCAGAGTACTAGGCAGAGGCAAGATTTTCTGCCCTGGAACAGGCAGTAGTAGATGCAATGGATGTGTTATTTCTTCAATAACTTAGTAGATGAGTCAGCTGCATTGGTTTAAGCACAATGGTCTATAAATCATGGGAATGAGGTTCTTCAGAGCAGTTTCCTACAGAATGTAAGTAATACCTATCAGGAAGGTCTGATTCCTGAAAGCAACCACTGAATGCCCAAAATCTACTGAGACCGTTAGCTCCGCCAGATGCTGACCAGACGCAACATGCAGCGCGTCACAGCCTCGTACCAAAGCCAGACCGTGTGCCTCAGCATTGGACCAAGTTCGGACAGTGTTGTCCCTCCAACGAACAGCTTTAGGTCATTGAATTTTCGCACTCGCACGCACTCGCGCTCTCGCACTTGCTTGTTCGGAATATAGCTGTTGTGTCCCCTGCTGTGAGTCTTTTTTCTTCGACACTAAACACTGAAGCGAGGTCAGCAGTCAGATGCAACAGACTGGCGAATCAGAAGATATAACAATATCTGCGAGACACACGGTGGTTCAGCCAATTTATTTTGAGTAATTACGTTGCATTCAATCATATTTTGTCTTTTTGCTGATCTGTGTGATTGAAGGCTGAGCATGTTTGCTTTACTATTTTATCCCAATTCTGTAAAAAGAAAAGATTGGTTAAATCACTTTTTTGCATTAGTATTTCTGTCATATCTGTCATGTCTGAAAGGTAATTTATTGTGAACATAAGTGGATGAACATTTTAAGGTTACTTGATTCTTCTGTCTCGTTAGCCGGTCTCTAATTTATTGAGGTCATATTGTCACCTTAGTATATAAGGGTAGTGATTTGTGCTACTCAGTCGGTAAGACCTTAAGTGTAAACAGGTGTGTATAACGGAAGATTCTTTCATCCACTTACGCCACCCCAATTTAAATAAAAACACGTACGCAGGTCTCTGCTTGATCCGAATGGAAAATAATCGTACGAACACACTCGTTTGTAAACTGAGTTGGTTTCCACCGGAAACGAACCTGGAAACGGTTGTGTGCTGTCGAAGAATCTTCAGCAACCTTATAAGCAGTGTGTCACGCTTATAGGTGATATTCTCTTATTAACGTTTAGTTAGCTAAACTATGTATTTTGGAAGCACCCCACGAACGAAACTAGACCTCACAACAGAGTACTCATTATATCTCTTCGGATGGCAGCGGAACATGTGTGAGTCAATTTCCAGACTGAGAGAACAGATCAAGAGCCATATTATAAATTACCAGGGATAGCACAGCTTTTAATTCACTACCGCAGTTTATTCATAATAAAATAATGAATATTTATCAGTAAACGTGGAAATCTGTTTTTGCAGTATGGCACTTGCAAGACAAGGTGACACCCTTGGTGCACCACAATATCTCTCGTACAAAATTTTTCCTCTTCGAAAAAGCATAGAAGCAAAAAAATTTCTGATGAGCGATGCACTCAGTGAAAGAGACGCTAGTCTTGTAGGGTTGTCGTTAACAGCAAAACACAGTGTAGTACTCCTGTCTTAGCAAGAGTTCCAAGTACGCATCACTGTGAAGCCTTTGGACGGTGTTTATCAGATACCTATCTTCCGGGACAAGTGGGCATCCCTGTACCATATGTTTAAACCCGAACGAAAAACAAACAATGGCAAGAGTTAATATTCACCATCATAACCGATAATAGTTGGTGGGATCATCCTACGCCATGTGGTGCTCCAACCTGTTTTCTAGGGTATTTACGCCAGCAGTACTATTGGTTTCGAAAATGTCATTCGAACACAAAACAAGGTGTTTAGAAAGGTTTTTCGATGATATCAATCGACATCAAATTTCAAGTAGATAACTACTGCGATACAATCGTGGTGAAGTTACGTTAATTAACTTCGTCATTTGTTTACTGAAATGCCCAATGCATGTTTTTCAGGTTCACCAAAAATAACTCGTCAAGCAGCATTGCATTATTTTTGTTTAGTAGAAAAAGATGAATATGGGACACCTTATTATACTAATTAAACTAATAAATTAAATAAACTTGAATAGAGCTAAATTTTGGCAGTAGACAGCTTTATATTTCAGTTTTCTTTCCATACAAAGACAAGCGCTTCAGTCTGCTTGGAGTGGCCGTATCTTACGCTGTTAAACCAGCTAACTTGAACCTAATGGAGGCCACTTACTCACTTAGGGGCGTTTGCTGCAATATGAACACCTACTATTAATAGACAAGATACTCAAGGAGGTTTCCGCTGACTGAACTTTACCGTAATAGGCTAGAGCACGTCTGTTGAGATACAAAACAAACGGCTAAGAGCTGACTGACGTTTGTCTTCAATTGTGAGATAGCCGTTTGCTGAACAGTCCAAAGCAAGTCATGTATTATTTTTACGTGACGCTCTGAAAATTATTCATAATGAATGTATGAGGCGTTCTCATCCCGTTTTTTATGACATGATTGGCATCAACGATAAGTATTGGTAGATGAGTTGGTGCTTGATGCGACCTTCTAAGTGGGAATCCGTGACCGGTACACGTATTCTTCCACGCCACACAGAGCCATGTTGGTTAGCTGCTTTCTCGGCTTGTGTTTTCGCAAAACAAATCAGGTACACAAAATGCAATTCCAAATGACTTAAGTAGATAATCAGTATTCATATCTGGATAAGGTCTTCAGATCCTACTTACTTGACATGGCCTTCGTAAAAAAAGGTCCAAATAGCTATTTAGCATTTGTCGAGTTTATTTAAAAGCTCAAAATGTTTGAAAAGAAAGTTCAGGCTACTGTAACTTGGTTTTTTGATCGATATTGTTAATTTTATACTGCAGATCAATCATTCTGAAGCCGCATTGACTCAAAGATATGGGAACAGTATCTTTTTATCAGGCCAGTGAAGTATAACACAGCGCATTGCATGTTGCCGTTTGAAATGTTTTAGTCAAACTTTAAATGTAAAAAGGTGTTCACTGGACATTCGATTGACGGGAGCAAGACACTGGGCCAGAAGTCTCTAAGCTATAAAACCCTAGTAAAATCTGGAAACTGGATGATGTTTTGGATTGGCTGGGAGCATTGCAGCACAGCGTCATAGTAAGCAATGCCCATAATTTCTCTAACGAGAAGATTTCCGCATCACGCATAGAGGTCTACAGTTTGCAAATCAAGCGAATCGGAGCAGCCAATTAGTGAAATCCAAGCCAATTGGAAATCCTGGTCATGTCTAAAAGCGCAAATAGGACTACATGCAGAAAGAGACAAATTGATGAAGCTTGTGACGATGAAATAGTATCGTGCAAAACGGTGGTCAAATTTGTACCAAACAATGATGCTACAAGGTGCTTTATCAGTCATATTTAATATATCTTAGTGTTGTTTGCTATAAAGCTTCGGGATAGATGGGGCGTCCTTAACGAAATTTAGTGGAAGTCATAGCTTTCCCACGGATGATTGCTAGACAAACCAGTTTGAATGATGTAACATCACGTATATGGGCGAAATCTGACGACCAATTGTTTTCAGGACCGAGTATGACAAAAAAATAAACATCTAGCGCTCAGTAAATATCCATTTTTTGTGTTAATGAACTTAAGGGCTCCAACGCACTGTTGAGGTGACAAAGAACGAGTGTTATTTTTGGAACAATGGGGACATGTCTTAGTTGAGCTAGCTCGTGGTAGACGCTACAGGTGTAACGGTGGCTACTACTGGTGAGGCATGAGGGTAATATGTTTTCTCGTAGCTTTGCTTTGCGCCTATCGGAAAGTGGGATTTATTACGGACTTTGCGGAAACGATTTGCATCATTCGCATACATTTAAGTGATAGCCAATGAATATCCAGAAAAGTTCAGAAAGACGCGTTTAAGAAGAAGACGGATACCCATTTTTTATAAACAAGATGCATGCGAGAGTTTTGCTTTCCTGTACAATATTCTGTAACTGTTCAGTTGGTGTTTTCCACAGCAGAGACCTTTCCTTCGTTTGATGCCGTCACCAGGATAAAGATGAAGATCCCATGGTCACAGCCTTTGACGGTGGCGACGTAAGGATCTCCTCGAAGACCTCCAGGATGGTATTTTATGAGAGGATTTTCTACCACTTACTTCCAAATTGAGTAACGTTTTTCCTTTTGTGTGACAGATTTACCTAATAGTCACAAATCAATGATTTTGATTCTTTGCAACGCCACGGTGAGGCATTAGTCAACGATACGTATGAAACCAATCTAGAAATATAATCTTCGCTTAATTGTAAGAAGTGTCAGTCCGGATCAGGCGGCACCAATTCGCACTTCGTCAAAAACGCTAACATTATAAATGTGGACTGAGTTTTCTGAGCCACTCCCCAGAAGCACGTGACCAGTCCATAGAATGCCAGTTGCCAGCTATGTGCGTTAGGCTATTGTAATTTGTTTGGGCGGTGTTTATGTTCAAACGAAAACTCTCAAATTGTTCAGTTTTACCGCCAATATCTAACCGTCAACCGTTGTTGCAAGCAACCAGATTCCTCGATGCACCAAACTTTTAACTTCTAAAAGGACTCCTTTACTTCATTCTACAGTAAATATTGTCACTTAAATATCATTAATAGCAATATCACGGTAAGATGGCTATTTCGGTTGGTTTTAGTGTCTGATTTTTTGTGTTTATTCAATTGAGTAACCTATATAGGTTGAGAAATGAATCCAAGGGATAGGTGTGCGTATTTTTGGCCGTCTTATGACGTATGCATGTACCGAAACCATAATAGTTGTGTAACAGCAAAAATTTAGCGTTGGCTTTCTTGCCAGTCCGCTCTAGATGTACAGTTGAAGATGTGCTTTCAGAAGACGCACAATAAAACCCAAGGAATCTTTCTGGATAGGGCTGCACGGAATACATTTGTATACTGCTAGATTGACCATGTGTGTGAGCCGTTCATACGTATCTTAAAAAGGCCTTCCTTGTCTAATCCTGTCTTGGGAACGGCCGCCGATTCCTAGAAAAAATTAGAAACGTTGCTAGACAGATACCCGCATTATCCTCGGTAGGGTGTCGACCGTGTACTGACCATATCTTTTTGATTGGGGACGAAACCTTTGAAAACCAGTTGCTAAGATCGTTAAAAAGATGAACCTAGTCAACGGCAAGATTCATTGAATCCTATTGTTTACCTCAGCGGCAAATCAGCTCTTCGTATTTTATGTGCTGTTCACATGTGCACTGCCAACCAGAGTATGTTCTAACTCCCAGCTCATGGAAGGATAGACGAGCCCAGTTCAGAAATCAGTAGTATTTCATCCCTGCAGACTACCTCATCCCCCAACGTTTTTCTGGAACCCGCTCACGCATACTGTACTTCGATTTTCAGGTTAGGCACTGCAATCATGAACAATAAATTTGTAGATTTCAAAGGACATTGCGCCTTGTAAAACGCTTGGTTTATAGTGAATCTTCTGTCACAAAACGCGAAAAATCTGTTGCGAAGTTTCTAACTGAATATCCCAGGGTTGGCAAATAGCCCAAACTTTTGTATTGTGGATGGTAGCTGTTGGGATCAACTTACATAAACGACCGTAAGTCTATTTGAGGGTTGTTAAAAGCCTGTCAAATATTTGTTAAATAATACCCGTCAAACAGAAGACGTATCCACCACGCCAGGTTTTGTAATAAATACACAATTCCAGCGATAAAATATATACCACTTACTTCTGTTTAACAGAAAACTAGCCGCATCTTCAGAACATGTGCTATGTATCCTCAATAGGTCGTCAAACTCGCCCGTGACACCGAATGAGCGATTAAAATCGGTTAGTGCTACGGTGCAGTGTACAGGTTTCCGAAAGTGGTGCTGCATGTAGCTCTGGTTGATTTCCACTGGCCTGGGCTGTCGTGGGTGTCGATTGTAGGAATGAGAAGAAGTTGGTTGGTCTGCTGGCTCCATGTTTTGAAAAGACTTTGACTGGAAGTGTGGCATCCGTTGTTGCCATTCCTTCTGTTGGGACAGACGATACGGGGGTTCCGAAACCTTGGTCATATACGTTGTATTTCCCGTCAGCAAGAGTAATTCCTCTGCATTAACAAGCATCGTTCCAGAAAGACGCATTTGATACAAACCGCACTTTACCGTGCGTATGTAACCAGGTTGTAATGGTTCTGTGTATTTAGATGGAATGGCAGAAAAAGAACAAACTTAAAATTTGTCAATGAGGGCAAAACAGGAAAGTCACAAAAAACAATCACCGGTAAGAGACAAAATTTCTGATAGGCTATTTAGTCTCCAGTTCAAAGAAATTTGCGGCTAATCCTTCAACTCTATGATAACCAGACAATGCTTTTTCCTGAAGTTGGTGTTAGAAAGGTTAAAAAAGGTTAAAAAGTCTGTTGTTGGTGATGATTGAAGCATTCTAAAAGATGCGGATGAATTTACTATCTACAAACATCTGGTGAAGCAATCAAATGCACTGAACAACTAACGACCCAGTACAGCCTGCACCGACAGTTTTCCCAAAGAGAGGCTTCTTCGAAAGTGGAGACATTATCATGGATTGTTTTGGTTAGCCATTGGTTGATGTACTCCCTCCTGTGGGAGGGGTTTCTCCCCCCGAGGGAAGCCAAATACCTTGTGGTGGTTCATTCTTACGCTAAGTTCTCCTCCTGCCCTAATGAGTATCTCTGAAAAATAAAGCATCCTGTGTTTTATATGCTTGAAAAAGCTGGATTTCCTGACGTCAAGGCATTCGCTTACAGTCAGTATAAGTAGGGGGACTGATATGACTCATGTAAAGGTTCAGACCCCGTCATGCTGAACTGGCAACACGACATGTACAACTACATTGCAACTCAGTAAAAACTCATTGCGTGCCTTCAGTTTAATTACTCTGACCTACGCTATTGGTCAAGACATACCTACGATATCAGTGCGTATATGAAAAGTACTTAGGTACTCGGTACTTATCTACTCAATTCTGGGTGGTGGTATCCGCGAACTCGATGGAAGAATTTAATAATGTCAATACCTATTACAGTAGCTCCTACCCATCTAACTGCAGGCCGTCACGTCTGCAAAGAAAAAAATACTTCATCAACTCGTAAAGGGATTCATCACTGGATGTTCCAATTTCTTGCAACCCTGTCACCAAGACACTAGGTTAAATTCACTGGCAGGAGAGACTCTCGTCTTTACTCTTTTTGCACTGGTTAGCATCATTTTACTAGAGCAGAACCAGTAATCGGGCCTGCAAATTCTGTGCGACCAGAATGCTTCCATTCTAGCAGTTGTAGCCCATGAGTTGGTCAGACCAGGCCGCGCCGGACGCACGATGGTTTGATGGTTCGCGTATCGTTTCACCCACGGCGGTATAACTCTGTTGAGCAACTGACTATCTTTGTTCCTAAATGTTCCATCAAAAATGTAGAAGACAGACAGCAGAAAGACAGAGTACTATGATGGGCACATAGCCAACTGGTTTTGCGTACAAAGTTGTTCTTTCAGAAGTCTATAAATGCAAGCATGATGAAAGTGAGTACCCATCCAACAGTGCATTGATGGTGCCTTCCTGATTTCAGTTAAACGTCCGCAAGTTACTGGCCAGCATCAGTGAACTAGTCGACGGTAATTTGCGAAACCACCTGGGGATTATATGGCCAATGCTTCCAACGCTTGCGTACAGTTGTCACATAAAAACCTCTGGAAATATTTTTGAACGAAATGCATTTTTTCAGATAACGTAGCATACCTATTAGTATGACCAAGTTTTGTTTGCTGTACTAGCACGGAAACGGTCAACTATACGTGTGTAACTCAGTTCTTCCTGACGATCTGGCGCACTCCACCACAGTGCCTACATGTGTTCCACGCTTTTTACCCAGAATTTTCCCACCAGGTCTTTGAATATTTCTCATCAAGGTGAAGCAATTAAGAACAAAACAACAGGACCTATTAATGAAATAATTGAATGATTAATCATAAAGACCCGTCTGTTAACTACAAATTCCATTTAACATCGGTTTCAGGTTAATATACCTGCTGTATTCTGTGGCTGCACCCAGAACATGTGGGCATAAATGCATGTGGTACCTAATAATATCTATATCAACAGGTTGACCAAGATAACGCTGTGATTATTCAAGGGATCAATCGATTGAGAAGGCAACTCTCTACTCTGAAAGTGTGAAATTTTAAAACAACTCGAAGCTCACGTTGTAATCCTGTTTTTTTTACAAGCAGCTTTGATGGGACCATGATGTTCTGTTTATGCCTCGACCTTGATTCAAATCTGCACAATGCCATTGCATCCGTTCCTTGTTGTTGGCTCGAAGCTGGGAAAATAATAATAAGATGATGCACAATTCGAGGAAAAAGAGTGTGTTGTCTGCTAATACAGCTTTTTACAACTCCTTGGCATTCTTTCCTCGGGATTTACGGGATAGGTTAAACTAGCGATATCTCCTGGCCTAGAATTGCGATAAGCATGATTTTTTCGGAAATTTGCGAGTCACCTTCCCGGATTTGAATACACTGGCGTCGAAAGTATCGGCGCTGTGTAGGGTTGTAATGTAACTAATCCACGAACAGAAAAAGAGGTTCGGAACCCGGATTTTGCAATGGAAAAGCAGGCCTTTGTTTGAGGCATTGTTAAATATTTCTATAAAGGGAGATTACCTGGGGCAATGCACAAACTAAAAAATCGGGTGTTTTTGTTAGACTAGTGTTTTTGCTCAATCTCTGTCTCACACGGACGTCTAAATTATGTTTCTTGTTGTTAGCGAAATTGCTGGCTTTAAATCCTGACTCTAAAGATCTGAACTAAAGTGACAAAACCTTTGCAGGAACCAGACGGCCAAAAAGAAAATTTCTCAAACAGCCCGCTAGCGCACGGTACAGTGCGGAATGTTCCGTCGATCGGGCATAATCGAAATGGGGAAAAACGTGATTGGGTGGGGTTTCCACATAGGACAAATGGTGAACATAAATTGTGGTCTATGAATAAGAGGGAAGCGGAGTCCGCGGGTGAGTTTTACACGGGTCTTTGAAATGCAATGTTAGATAAACTTTGTTAGTCAGTCTGTCATTACACTCCAATCCGTTTTAAGTGAAATATCCTTTTTTGCCCCTGCAATTTACAAGTTTGAACTTTCTGAAATGAAAAACTGAGTCTTTTTGAAAATACACGTTTTAAGGAAAATATACACTGTCTGTTGCATAACTCTGTCATTTTCTTCACTGGAAAGCTTGCCAAGCGTCCTGTTACTGCACCTCATCTGCAGAGAATCACAATGAATTTTCTGTGACTTTCACGAGAAGCAATACGCTGCTCCCAGTGGGAATAGGCGTGAACTAGATGGAATTATTCTAACTCTTGAAACGTGAAATCCGCACACACCCAGTATGTGTGTGGAGCTAAACATTGGAGTTTAAAGCTTTTGTTACTTGGTAGCGTTTGGCCAGTGATCTAGAAAATGGCAGCGAGTGTTTCTAGAGTAGATAGGCCAATGTTCGCGGTCTAGCAATGCATGACAGAAGGACCAATGCTGGATGACTTTGAGGTTGTGTTTAGATGGTAGAGTAAATAGAGCCTGTATGCTACAAGCTTGCTTCATGCAGTCACGGGGATGATTAGAACACATCAGTATCATGCCCAGCAGTTTTAGTAACCCAAATTTTCATCTCATTTTGTATTAATCCGGCGCCTTGCTATTAGCTGCATTGAAATTCAACGAAAAGAAAGCGAGTAGTAATCAAACTCTACATTTTCCCTACCAATATTTGTGTATTTTAATTTAAATGCGGGTTCTTTTATCCCATGTCACCTTAAAACCTCAGCCGAGCGACGTGCACCAGCATGGCCCCCTGCGTTGTTCGTGGTAAGCACAGTCCCTGTTTTAGGAGGACTAATTGTTGTCAGTTTCGCGGATTTGCCATGGAAAGACAGGGAAAAGTACCAGAAATGCCAGAATTGGATAAAAAATGTTATTCTTGCCAGTGGTGAGAAGTCGGAAGCCGTAGAGTCTGTTAGTTTACAGCTTAGTTTGTCACGGCTGGTTTCAACCAGCGTGAATTTTTATTACTGAGAATGAGCCTGATTACTAACATTTTTACGAAGAAGCATAGTTTATACACAAGCGTGAGGTCCACGACGCTTGTTGCAGTTCAGCCAAATATCACAAGTTCTGAGATGATGCAATCATGAGGAGAGCCGGTGTGCTTTTTATTCAAGCTTGACTATCGAGCTAGTTTAACTCGGTTTCACTGACTCTGTATTTTATTGTTATACATTACTGTGGTATGGAACCAAACCTGCCGCTGTTGGCTTATTAGGGACTTTTAACAGTTTCCATGGATAGTGTCAGTGGACTGTACACAAAGGCAATCTCTACCTGTATGTGCACACCAGTATTTGTCAGCCTGCATGCATTTATTCAAGCCAGGGTTATGCCCGAGTGGTTCACGTATCCCGTGTAACCAGGGTTTGAAACCGATTTTGTTGCAGTTGCATTCAGTTGCCAGTTTAGGATCAACTCGTACTTTTAAAACCAGGCAAAAGTTAATGCATTATCTTCAACTGAGAGTCTCAAGCAGTCCGCAAACATGTAGTAAAAAGTCTGAACTGCTGAGCAGAAGCCGTTGACTGATAATTACGTTTACTACATGTGACGGTGAGTTGAACAGTGACTAAACTTCTTCCACGTCACACATTCTATCACATGCATTAGACTCTATAAAGTCCTAATCTGTTTTCACTTTAGTTTCAAGTCACATTTTGATTTCTTCTCAGTTTTGCTATTTAAATAACAATCTGTTTGAACGTATGCCGAAAAGCGATACCTTCAGTCGGACTTCAATGCAAAGCAACTTTTCAACAAATCGACATGGATATAAAATAACTCAATCAATGGCTGTTTTAGAAATAAGAAATCATAATATGGTTTCAGAATCTAACAGTTTGTCTGGCTGAACACATAAACTGAAATATGCGTCTTTGCAAGCGAAACAAATCGCTTACGGCAAAGGCTTTGTCCGTGGATTGAAAGCGGTATAGACTGTATCGATAACCAGGCACCGAGCTGCGAAAATTTTTTCGAAAAACTCACATAAACGGTACAACATTGTGTTCGTGTCCCGATCCGCTATGGAGCGCTTGAGTCCACTTTGATATAATTCCAGGCACAAATCACGTGGGCGACTGTTGGGAAGTAGGGTAAGGGCGGCTTTTAAGTTTTAATACACAGTGTTAACCGTACAAGAACTAAGCGATTTTCAAAGTCAAAATACAGGAATCCAAGAATACAATACGGCTTGATGCACGCATAATATATTTGGACGAAGCCTCCTGTGAGAACGAAAGGTTCAAAAGAATCAGAATCAGATGCAAGTAAATTTTGAATCCAGTCTTGGCCACATTTGGCTGTACGGTACTCAGGCTTGCTTGAGTTTTGTCGGGTCAACATGAACACTTTCAGTTTGTTTTCGTTAGTATTATTGTGCGCTCGAGTGATGCCTATTGACAGCTTGCAATGAAATTACCACATAGACATCGTTTCATATTTCTAGTCATTGTTTTTATCTTAGTTTGGTCGAGGTTACATTGTGCATGAATTTACGGTCCAGTACCATATCAAGTTAAAGTAAGAAGCATATTCAAACATTCCTTAAATGAACCTTCCGTCTCTACTGACCGACAGATGTATTCACCTCGGATTGTGATAGCTTCTACCTTACAGTTCTACGATGACTTAAATATTGGTCTGCTTACAGCGTTTGCCCAACAAGTTAGACTGAAGAACAGCATACACAGGAGATTCTGCAAGAATTACTCTGAATCTCCTGTCCACACTAGTGTGAAATACATAAAAATTGTAAGTGCAATACACAAACAAACGCAGTATGACTTATGCAAACAAATGGTGGGGAAACCCAGGAAATACTCATACCTTATGAGCGTCAGTCAGTTCGTATCGGGCAATAGACTGCTGCCGAAAATTTATTTGACTTAGCACTGAACAAGTCATATTATGGATAACGGTGAATGCAACTTAACATTGGCATCTACGCTATTGGAATTATTGCGGTTTGTAAATGTAGTATATGAATTACCATCCATATACAAATACGAGTAAAATGGATGTAACAAGACCACATATTCAATATGCAAATAAATAGTGCTTACCCGCATATAACGGATATATAACTACCACGACTCTATACCATCAATCTTCTTATCGGCGTTTACCGATCCGGAAACCAAAACATCTTTCCCAAAAAAAAACTTGCCAAATACTGCTGTTGATCGACCTCAGAAGGAATTTTGTTCCAGTGATCACAAACTAAGCGAATTCCTTTGTAATCCGTCTACTTGTTTTACGGGTGAAGTGAAGCAAGTAAAGTGATTTAAAAATATACCCAACTTTTAACTGAGCTCATCTCAAACTAGGTACTTGTGAATCGCTGCCGTGAAATAAAACTATTCACATCGTTATAAGTGTACCGAATAGCATCGATCGATACCGGCTTTCTGAGCCAGTGAGCTAACACTTTTTAGGATGACTGATTGACCATTAGTAATCTCTTCACTCTGAAGCAAGCCACTGAAATCTAAGTGTATTCAGGATTGCAAACTATTATGTGATGGTGAAAAGAACCTGGCCCACTATTCACGAAAAAAATTATATCACTTATTCACATGACTCCAGGAACCTGCTTTTATTTACAGAGAAATTACAAAAATGAAATGGAAAACAAACTAATATTATACGAGTTTCTGTTTTTGAAGGTTGGTTATAATTGATGAGTCACTTTCCACCGTAAGCAACATGTAATTAGTTAGCGGTGACATGTATTCCTGAATCATCAGCATCTATCATGAAACGTTGACTGATAGTCGAAATGATAGAGTTTCTTATAACGCGAGGCTTCTGCTAATGGGTACACTTTAAAGTGACTCTAAATTCAATGGCTAAACATTTTTCCACATTAGGTAACATGTTATAGACGGACCAAATTTCACGTGATCATGTAAGAACCACTATATTCTGGAGTGATCTGGTTAACGGCGATGTCGAGAAATAGTAATAACTGCTGTTAACTGCCCAAGCTTAGATATTTCGGGCATATAGTTCAGACAGCGGGCGTCAGTCAGGATGATTGACTTTGTAGAATACACCCTGAATAACGCTCACAGGGTGGGTCGATAAACGTCAGATAGGGAAGTTATCTGGTGCGTTGTTTTCAGGACGAGACTGATGGACAGATAAAGTTATGCTGCCTTTATATGGTTTTGAGTAAGATATAAATGTACACTACGGGTTTATTCGATACAGTTTTTCACAGCAGAGTTTCTAATAACTGGAACCGGTAGGAAACACCCAAACTGCAGTTATACATCCTTAATCAGGTTGCATTATTGTTAAAAAAGTAAAGGAAATATTTCACAGTTTTGAAAACAAGGGGGTCTCTCCGCTTGCAGTGGCCGATTTCTTATCATTTCTCAGTAAAATGTCTGGTGAGAATATATGCAAAATTTCTACTACAAACCAACAAACCGCATTGATCCACCCTCTCCCTCATACTCAACTAGTAATTAAAAAAAGTCCAAGAAATCTACAGCATGTTGTTTTGTATATCGTTTGGGATAGGAAGACTTCGTTGAATGGTGGCTGAATTCGGCAACAAATTCGACGCAACTCCGCTTAGGCCGGTAATATACACATTTCATTGTCTTTGGTTTATTGGCAGTTAAGAAAAACTTGAAACATTTATTACATTATATACTCAGGAGAGTTTAATAATTTGATTTTCTCATGGACACGATTCGAGGGAAATGTGTATGCAGTGATCAGTGGATGACCGTCTGAAACACAAACCTATCAACATACTAAGCAGCGTGCACCTCTAAACAGCTGCATGTATGCTTGGCAAGTGACTCTGCCAGTGAATTTAGAGTTCAGAGGCCATATAAAAAAAGCCGAACTAAGGGTTGTTTTCATCACTTTCCCTCATATCACAGAAACTTTGAGTGTCAAGTTTATCAGCTTGGCCATCTCGGTGCAGTTTATTTGCCTCATCAAGAGAGAAATACTGGTCAAAAAATGAGAGTTATCAAAGGGACGAGTGAGCACATCGTCTTCCGAAAGGATCATGGTGTACTATTGGTACTTCCATTGTAACCCACCTGCTTGATCACGTAAATGGTATCAAACAGTGTTTTTATGATGTTCATAAAGTTTACTCAATAAGCTCCGGCACTTTAGTCACAAGTGAAATATTTGGGACAGATATTTGCAGATTCAGACTCTGTAACAAAATTCTCATTGTGCAGCCACTAGCACAGTATCGTTAATTGAACTCCGATATAAATTCTGATTTGTTACAACTAGTTTTTAGCATAATCATAGCCACTTGATTCTGTCGGATAATGTTGTTTGTCTCACGTGTAAACAGGAAGAAATAACACCAATAAAATGTTACACTGACTTGATAAAAATATTAGAAAGAGTCAAAACATAAAATTAATTGGGTCAAGTGAACAGTATTTAAGTTGGCCATAACTTTTGAGTAAAATACACATAGGAAGAGTTCATATAGGGCAAGATAAACGGCTTAGGTTAAGTATGTCCGGGGTAGATGAAAAATGGAAAACGTGCGTCAGTTGTTGATTATATCACAAATGAAATAAAAATGTGTGTACTCATTTTATCAAATCATTGTTTTTCAAGAAGTCTGCTTATTGTTGACGGCGAGACACAGTCAGCGTAGTCTGCTAGCTGAGGTAGAAAGCAGCTCCGTGTACTGGTAACAAGGATTTTCTCACCTCCCAAAAAACTCACAGACAGGTCACATATAATAGAAAGCTATGTTGAAGTTGTGGAAAAGTGTTGCGTATGCTAATAGTGGGATATTTTGTGTACATGACAACACTCTGGTTTACGCTGCATTACAGCCCCTTTTCAAAGCGGCTTGCACTAATTTTATCCCTTTTTTATATGTATGTCAGTCCTAAGGGGTATCAGCAAACGCGTTTTCACCTTAAACACATTAGTTATTGGCTGTTTTCAGGATTTTTGGCTATGCGGCTCTTGATAAAGTTGTTTAGGCATGAAACCAACCACGCTTATGTTCAAATGCAGAGAATGCTCAAACCTTTATATTCCGCGCAAACCGAGTAAGCTTTTCACACAATGGAAGTGTGTGGACCAAACTGCCGGTGTGACCACTGTTACATTGGGAGGCACTGGGTGGTTTTAAGTGAATTCAATGCCCATTTGGAATGAGGAGAACAGAACTAGTATAGATGCCATGCTTTAGCTCCAGTTCATGCATTTTTCGAGTGGGTTCCTGCATGGCTCGCTGCAGCAGAATCATGCACATGTACACATGTGTTGGTCTTCGGGCGTCCCAATCGTTGACCAATAAATTGGCCAACAACCTTCACTTGGAGTTTTGATTTCTGAGGACAAACACTGTCCCAAAGGGTTGGTACACAAATTTTCGATTGTCTTAGAATATAATCTGATAATCAAAGACTTTTTTCCGAAGAATATTGAGTACTGTGTAGAAGGTTGGATTTATTTTGCTGAGGCTGTAAACTGCCATGCGTCCGCTAGAAAATGTCACTAATACACCAACAACCACCCAGTTTGGAACAGTGTGGCTTTGTGAAGATAAAAGCGGAAATTGTGTTTATGCACTATGAGACTATGGGGATAACGTGTAGTGGATAAACTGATGGGTGAGAAATCACCTGGCTTAGATTTTGGGACGTTTTCGTTGACGGGAGTGCCTTTTGAGATATCAAGTTCCATGCCAGATTTTGCATGTTGACTATTCTTTTGCCGTAAGTCATTACATTAATATACAGTTTGTGCTGGTTCTCAAGAGTTTTACCCACCGATTTTGTGCCGATAATGGCACTCAGAGGTAGACCAGCTTCGTATTATTGAAAGTCATCGATGCTGTTGGTGCGACCTTATCCTCATTGTGTTTGTGGTAACCTCACATTTCTGTCACAGCAACAACTGGTTTCTCTTGTTTCAAAGTTTTATTTTGTCACATTGAATGCCTGGTCTAGGCTTGTGCACTGTACGTTTGCTACTGAGACAAATCAACAGCTTGTGATAATATATAGTTAGTAATGTGCACATATGTGCCACTTATATCACAAAGTCAGAAGATCGGAAATGATTGCTCATCAAAGCATAGAAACCACCGTGCCTAATTTGGAGGCGTTCTTTTGTTCTAGGTCAGTATTTCATATTGATGTGCAATATACTACTGTTTCCAGGGGGAGATGCTGGTAATTCACCCCAAGAACTACGGATCGTCCACGCAATAAAGCTGGGTGTCACTCAAAAAGCCGTGCCCATTATGCGCTTTATAATGCATTGGGAACCACATTAAAAACTAATAATCATATGCTAACTAGAACACATAAGCATCAGCAACGTTACAGCAACTAAACTCACAGGAATCAAAATCATATGACTTGGAAATTCAGCCATTCACAGAAAAGGTGAGTGCATTTGGATTGAGAAAGTTAACTGCACCTAGATTGTGACTTATGCACAACAACCAGTTAAGGTTATTTGCCGGGTAAAAGAGATGTATCAAAATGACAATTTTCTGTCCATTTAAAAATGTAGTAATTAACACATGTTTTACTTTAGAGCAAGCTCGGATTAACTCAACTCGTCCGGAATACATAAGGTGACATTTGTCCAAAAAGAAGAAAAAAACTGAGAACTTACCATCCGTTGTGTTGATCGATTGTGCGAATAACAAACCAGTCGCTGATGGTCTCACCAACTTTCCGAATACATTGAAAAATCGTACTTTCATTGCTTGTTTTGCTGTATCGCAGAAGGCGTACTTGTTTCCCAAATATCGATAGCCTCATCTGCCTCTGCGAAACAGAGTCCCATCCTTGATTTGACCCAACATTCCGGGAAGTGGTTCGAACGAGCAAGTCCCAGTCGCCTTGATATGCGGATTCAAATTGACATGAGTCCCACTGAGGTGAATCTAAATAAGAAAGTAGATTGAATAAGCACGCAGAAAGGTAGCTGGCAAGTGTTAAGAAACAATGCCAGCAGCAGAAGCAGCAACAACAACAAAAACAACCACCAGTCTGCCAAAAAACGAGAAGTACGCGTTTGATCCAACAGTCCGAGTCCACTGATATGGGCAGAGAAATGGTTCCGGTGTGATAACTTTCGTCCCGGGTTTCCACCAGCTCTGTATTCTCCACAAACAACAAAATTTTGCGCAAAAGAATTAAAATACTCTTTCGTAAATTAGCTTGGGCTTGACTTTGTTCAAGACACCTCAACTATCTATCTCAATGTAACATGAGGTGGCCTTTGTGCAGCATATTCAGTTAAGGTCTCACAACTGATGGGTTTACCTGGGATTCAGTTCGATCCTCGTCTAACACTTATTTTCAAAGTAGCTCATTTGCGTAAAGTTTGTGTCCAAGTGGTGCATGTGTTTGATGAAAAATCGGGAAATATACCTGCTTGATAACTCCAAGGACAGAACCGGCAGTGAACTGTGACGTTTTTATAAACCTTGTAAGCATTTTAGCGTTAAACCTTATAATCCTGAAAATGCTAGGTTATTGATTAGGTGAACTACAATCAGGCTTTCGGAATTATTATATCAGCTTGGTATCTTGGAGGTCGTTTTAAAGACAGGATTCAGGAGTCCTCACACTACACGGTCACTACACAAGGGAAAATAGCCAAAATGCCTGCACTCAAATGCATGCACACTGAAACTGAGGATTGACCAATGCAATAGAATAAGGCTGGCGGAGATGACTGACTCTGAAGTGCATTGCAATGTTCCTCTCAAACATTCATTTTAGTTACAGCAACAATGGCCCTTTTCATATTCCACGTTTGCCATATTTGATAAGGCACGGACAACAGTGTTTCTGGGTCACATCTTCCTTCACTTGGAGATTTCTGTTTTGGTTTGTCCAAAGTTAACATTTGAGGAATAAGGCTTCCTTGGCTGTGTTTCAATAAATCTGTATGTTGTTCAATTCATGTTTTCCTTTCTTTTCGCAGACCCGTGTTCTTGATGTGCTTTATTCACTGGGTCAGTACTCACCTTGATGAGTGGGTGACGTTCGCACAGCTATTTCAACGAAGTGATTATGTCTAGTAGTTTTACTTGAGCATACTAACACCCGAATTCTAAGATAAACGACAGTGGCTTGGAAAAGATTTCCCTAGTTTCTAAGCCATCCTACATAGTTTGTTTTTATACAAGTCCGTGTAGTCAAGTTACCCAAAGACTTGGTCAATTTTCTAGCACGAGTGACGCTGACAATTCAAGTGGTGCACCTGCGCAGGTGCGATCGGATTCCGTCCAGTCCCAGATGATTGCGTGACCGGTCAGCGTAGACTGTCACCTGCTAAATCTCATTAGGATGTCTCAACTTTCTGGAACCGATGATCAATTTTCTGCATGGCAGATAAATGGCACGAAATGTGTTTTTAAACTGAGTTCTGGAACCTGGGTTTGTTTCTGTAATTAAGGGTTAATTTGGCAGTGTCAAGTGGATTCAAATTTTAGGATACGAAAAAGATCCTGATTAAATTAAGAAAGCTTATTAAAGCCAGCGTAAGCATTTGGACGATCAAATTTGAGAGTAGTTTGCTGAACATAACTAATTAGTAATGTACCTTTTCAGGTTAACTGAAGGTGTTTTCATTTGGGCCGTAATTTTTAGTGAACGGAATGTCAACTAAAAATGTTAGAATGCGATCATGCCAGCAAGCAACTTCTTTGAACGGCACTTAAAAATATTAGCGAGCGAAACGAAACTCTACAGAAGCTAGTGTCATAATTTGCGACAAATAATTGACCTAAGCTCAGTTTTACCGATAATGCAACACCTATCGGGCTAGACGTCTCTGGATAAAGGTCAGTAAACATCATGGGAGACGTGAGGTCGTTTTCTCAGGGATGGATTTCGAGAAACTGGGGAAGGGGAGCGGCCTCCATTGAACATGGCAGTGACTTAAATAAATTTATGGATGACAACTAATCCGATAACTTGTAGCCTTATTGAACGGAAGCCACTCACGCTGCTTTATAATTTCTTCATACTCTCGAAACGCTAGTATATCCGTTGATTTCTCATTTAACCGAGATAGGAAATATAGCTTTAGAGTTCTATTGGTTTCATGTGGCGTTCGCGTAGCCAGTTCGTAGTAATATGAAACTCGAAGTTCTTTGATTTATATTCTTTAAAGTTCTTATCCTACCGCAGACTCGTGACAGTAAGTAACAGTGATAACTTGTATATCATCCGAACATAAGCGCCAAAATTATTAAAACTGACCATTGATGTCAAGTGGCTTAGTTTTAAGCTGACAGAAATATGGGCGTGTTCTAAATCAGATATATTAAACGGAGGCCGAGGATTTCTAACTCAATCTTTGTCAGTATTTAATTGACTTCTAGAATCCTGGTATAAGAAGTATGGTGGATCTTGTTGGAGTTGAGTTCGGTTTTCCCGTCCCTGTCACCACGAATTTACTAAAGGTCATTCTTTTATTTACTGATTTTTAAATACATAGGACGGTGGTCTAGGTGAAACACAGGAATAAAAATCAAGCGGTGAACCTCTGGCCTACGATGCAAATCAAATTGTTGCCAATATCCGTCTAGGACTAATTCATTGTCAATAGTGAATTGTATGCAGCTTTTCGCGGCCAGTGCCATCCATTACCCTGAAGAAATATGTATATAAGTAAAGAAAGGATTCTAACCGAACGCTAATGTCTAAAAACGCTAGCAAATACATTTCTTAGGCGGTCATGTGAGGGCTGGCTGCTGAAGAAGGGACAATTGAGATGTCTTAAAATGCGGCGATAAACCGTCAAATGTCGCACCTGCTCAGAAAACGGATGCATTGCGTTCTGGAAGTTACACAAGTTCAGACCATTTTTGTTTTACCCTAATAGTAGCGGTGGAGAAAAGAGGATGACCGATGAAGATTAGGTGATAATACGTAAGTACTGACAGTAAATCTCATATACATCATCCGGGAGACTCAAACTCTAACTTGCATAGCTTCAGGATAAAAGAAAAAAATAAATTCACTTGAGGAAGTGTAACAGTAATTTTACAGAAATGTCGGATCTTTGCTCAGACACAACGATGCTACGTTTTCATCTTTCTCCATATGCTTCTGAGTACCTTATTGTGTACATCACTTATCATTTCGACAGGCAATACTTGGTCATCCGCTTATCCGACAAGGTCGTAGGAATTTTGGTAGAGCAGAAAGTGCCGTTGTACGATATTTTAGCGGTTTTCTGAACCAAATGGTAATTGTATGCCATAGGGTAAGCCAGCTCCAAGTCTGGGGATTCCGCGTTAGGCAAAACGGTTCTCTTACATTATCGATTAGCCGGTCGTATTCGAGCGATATTATTTCAGGACTCTTTTGCGGCATGGTACGCGGTGTGCGCGCATCGGGATAAGTTATGCTGGTGATTCTCCCGATCTGGTGGACCAAACTGCGAGGAAACGTCACATCATCATCATCATCGACAGCATGACATCAGTGTTCAACACCGATGCTTCACTACCGTAATTCATGGTTGTACGTGGGCTGGGATACTGCCAGGGCGCCCACACCTAGACAGGAGGACGATTAGGGTCTCCAACCAAAGCCTTTGGCCCAAAAGTCTAACCGTAAGGCAGTGGTGTTTGGCGGGAAATGCAAATGCATTACCATTTCAACGGAACAAGTCGCCACATGTTCCAACCCCCAACCTGGAGGGCCAGGAGACTGTGTTTGTCAGACCTCTAACCATTGACCAACCTGGTATGAGAGACTCTGTGAGTGTCGCGAGACACTCTCCGGTATACCTCAATGGATCGCTGAGGTGCGCAAACCGTCAGACCACGATAAAGTCCAGTCTCTTCGTGACGGACGAGGAGACGTGCATATAAACTGCCTAAACATTTTGAAGATATCAGATTTACAATCCACATCAAGAACATAATGGCATACCATTTTTAGACCAGCTGGTGTGCAGAAACACAGGAGAATTTCTTCAAACGTATGTGGGAAAAAGGCACACGAATCAAATGATAAGTTACAAGAGTAGCCTTTCTAAGAACCACAAGAAAAGATGCATTCAAATTGCTCTGTAGTATGGCCGAATATAGACGGAAACGAGGAATTTACTGGCACTGTCTTTTAAAACTACGGACACCCGAGGAATTCCATCAAAATAATCTTGAGAACAATAACTTCTCAGCGCCAAATCGACAAAAAATCGGTGAACTAGACGGATTGTCTCCTTGTACATCACAAACGGATTTGAGTTCTCAGTAAGGCTACTACAACCAAACGAAATTTTATTTACCAGAAAAGCGGTCGCCATACTGAAAGACTGATTTCAAAACCAAAAGATCTAGACCAACAGAGGTGTGAGGAACTACACATTGCACCAACTCGACCGCATGTGCTGCAGCAAGTATTGCATTGGACGCACTGGAATAAAACTTGTTTTATGGATGAGTAAACAGCGCAGCTCCCAAAGTTTGCAATCTACTGTTCCCAATTCATATATGGCAAACTCATGGAGGGCGCGAGTCTAAGCCAGAAAATGTAGATATCGTAGCATAAGACGGAATTCGTGGAAGCTCGGTACTCGGGAACCAACTCCATTAACCGATATTGTAATCAACCCCATGCGCGCATGATTAAATGCCAGGGACCGAGTTACGCTGGACTATTAGATCAACGTTCAAAAACTGAACTCGTTGTTGAGGTAAAAGAACAAAGGCTACACTGAGGAGACCGGATGGGTTACAACTCAGGACCACCCGCACATGGACAATATCACCCGACGAGAAAACCGATAGTAAAGAACAGTGGTCAGGCAATCTTAACACGGGTTGGTGGACATTATGTCAATCCATGCCTGCACAACAAACACACTTCCGCCAAAATAGTACTTTCATTAGAAAGCAAGTGATTGACCATTCTGACAAACTGAGATACTTGGATTTCCTTCCATTATAAATTGTACAGTGAACCTCAACTTTTCAGCATTGATTAAATTTTTTGACAATGCAAACTTCTGGATTGTGCTAGTTTTATAGCAGGAAAAAAATCTGACAATGAAAATTTGTTCAGCATGCAGAGAGGCGTTGCTGTTTGTTTCAGATTCGCGGGGTGTTGACAAACCGGGGGGATTTACGGGTTTTATTGTATTTGACGTTCACAATTCCCTAGTCTTAGTTGTAATGGGTGGTTTTTCATACACTCTTGAAGAAAACCAGTTTCCTCTGATCTCATTTTGCGATTGGTGCAAGTAGTAATGTTTAACTGAAGAACTGCTCAGTAAACAACTCTGAGTTCAGTAGGGTAACGGGATAAGACCGATTAGTAATTATGCGCTTTGTCCAGTGCACTTACGTCACGTGTTATTAAAACTGCTAATATTTTTCTTAACCTGGTTGTAGGTTGTTGGTCGGAACAATCTTTATGTGGCGAATCAAAAGAATGATCCAAAATGACGGCATTTCCTCTCGTGGACACGACGTCGTTGGACCCCGAATCCACAAGTTTTTTGGGAAGGCTCATCCCATATCTTTACTCTTCCCTTTGTTGCTCCTCAGGACTGAAAACGTTTACTGTAGCGGCAAAGTCTAGGTTTACAAAGTGGTCAAATAGCCCTCCGATTTAACTAGGCCTTGTGGAATTTCCTAAACATTTACTTGCGTGGAGTGTTTTGTGCATCTTTCAGTTGAATCGCTCTGAGCATTCAAAATGCTCACCCAGCCAGCAAATATTGCTTATCGTATGTAATTTTACTTTGGAGAATCTAATCGAGCGCTTAGTTCCATTCGGTATGACGTTCTTTATCAAAAGTTGTTAGAAGTGCATAGTACTACTGCACACCGCTTTTTATTCATTCAGTGGCTTATTACGCGCATTAAATAAGCATTTAGTCACAAATTAATAATTCCCAATTTACTCAACTCCATCTTTGCAATCATTCAGTGTCATATTTTATTGTTTCGCCAAGCAGCTTCTAACGATATCGAGCATGAAAACGTCACAACCCAAATATATTGTCCCATCATGAAACTCATTAACAGAAAGGCAAATGGTAAACAAATAGCACTTGCTGTCAAACAGAATAATGAAGAACATGACATTAGCCTCTTACCGCATTTGTTATCGTCACTTCTGCAGGTCCGGTAGCAAAACATCCGGTTGCGTGCATCTGAATCACAACCTTGATCACATGTCAGGCGTTCGTCGTCACAGTGTCCAACTGTAGGGATAGACAATCGGATAGATGGGACAACAACAATCTATGGGTGGGGAAAGTAACACTGGTCTAACTGTTAAGGTAACGTTTTGTCCATGACAACGTCACAGTCGACAATGAACAATAGGGTAATGCATCAAGATGCATCCGAAGTATTCATGTGTCATTGTCGCCGTAGCAACTTCAGCGTCAAGTGGACCGTGAGGCATATTGAAGTAGGGCTGTTGTGTTTACTCAGTTGGGGACAACAACGCCTTACATGATGGATCGTCCCTCTGACTGATCAATAAGAGTATTTTGGATAATCAGCTAACAAATGATTCATAAACAGACTTACCGAAGAAACGTACATCCTATGTGGTCATAACCACGAATAAAGGGAAGAAACTCACATGCTCTTCGTATTCCAACTTCGAACGATTTAGAAAACGCGAAAGATTCTCGCTTCTGGCTCATCAGATGAGTCCACCATTGATCTTGATTTCTAATTGCCCCTCCGTCTCTTTGTCTCTGTTCCATCAACCAAGAAGGAAGCTTGAAACCAGCGGAAATCCATATGTGGCGAGGTTTTTGATATTTGGTTTCTAATGGGTTGAGGTTTTCGGGAATTCCGTCATAAACCTATATAAAGAGCAAGAAATTCAGAAAATATGGTGGAAACGAGCTGTATATTTTTGCTGATTCCTGCAGTGCCATTAGGTGCCAATTTCTACCCGAATTTCGGGCGGGCAAAGTTGCAACGTCTATTCATGTGAACATAAGTGTGAGGCTTGTGGTACCACAGGTCATGTCATTCGGTTATTCACAGAAACGGATGACTGGCTGAAACGCAAGTGGAAGTTATAATGACTTATCTACGTTTGCCGTTATGCAGGTAAGGAAGTATTGACAAGCAGTGAGTCGCCCGTACTTTTATCGGGGGCACCCTGAAACCACTGTACGCGGGAATAGTCGTTAGGCTGACAATAAAGTATATAGGTACGATGTAAATCATTCAGTAGGGAAACATGCATTATGAGGCATCCATTGTTCAATGTCAGTCCTTCAAACCCTAACGGAATTCAAATATATAACATACCGATGGGTAGTAATCAACAAACGCATGGTGCATCCCAAAATATGGTCAGAAAATCATAATTGAGTCAGCAAGTTAAGTTAGCAAAACGAAATTTTCGCATGTTTTGCCAAAACCTAGAACAATCAACAAAATAATAACCCAGAAAAGGAGAATTTCCGATTTTTCAACCTCAAACTGACTACTAGTTTAGCATTTATATGTTTTTACTTCCAAAGCGGCACAAAATTCATTGAATCATGTGTGATTTATCTCTTTCTCTTTTGTGCGGCATACGGAAAATCTCCTTTGTGTGTGAAGTTTAACAAAAAAGACCAATTATGATTCGCTCTGCAAAGCCCAATGCTGTTCTGTGAAGATGAGACCAAATTACAAAGGAGACCGTATGGATTCGAGTTGCCCGATTCGTCTCCCGATTTCACATCCTCTGTATCAACTATGAACAAGTGAACGCACTCCAATCCCGGTTATTTAGTAGACCGTTTATCCTTCCGTCTTACACAATATTGGATGGAATAAATGCTTCTGTTCCATTATGTTTATTCCATTAATTAAGGTGACTTTCTCCCGTTTTACTGGTCCTATCTGGTGTGTGCAAATTTTGTCACTTTACCGTTGGGCAGAGCTGATGCCAAGTGATAGTTTTTCTCCAGGACGTCTTTTTTGTATGATTTCTAGAATAAGAATTCCCGAAAAAATGAATTTTTACGGTATACGTGATCAGAATTGAAAGGCATTCAAATCGATTGCCAACGGGTAACGAATGTCTTTTTGTGTTCACACAGATAAATTCGGCCGACTTGTTTGTGTTCTGCTTGGCCTGAAACACGCAAGCACAAAAATATGTGACAACGGTGTGCTTTGTTAAAATTCTGTCTGTTCCTCTTCAGTAAAATAATGTTTCATGTCTATGATCAACAAAACAGTGGATGGTTTTGGCGATATGAAATTAACGAATACTGGGAGAAATCCACACTGTGAATATGAACAACTTATTGATGTGCAGATGGGATAAGGTTATCTGCGTTTATGCTACCTCACAAAACAAAAAGTAGCAGTTGGCTGAAATATGGGTACGCCGTGTAAGTGATTGGTAAGTGATCGGGCCGTTCATCTCTGCCAGGATCGACAACCTCAGACTCGGTTGGCAGAAACAAGTGATGTCCAAGCGGACTAGGAGAGATAAACATGTAAGGTTTTTTGGTCATATTTTAGTGTCGACATTTTTCTAATTTCCACGTATGGGCATATTTGTGTGCTGCAGAAAAGTAGGCCATAATTTGCCTTTCTACTGAACCGGAAAACAAGTATGTGGAACATTTGTTCCGTTGCTCGTTTCTATAGCTGTCACTATATTTACAGTCATCTCTTTTATACGGTCAACATTTCTGAAGACTACCCGTTTATCCAGGTTGAACAAGGTAAAAATTGTACATTATTTCCATCTCTATCAATCATTTACATGCAAAACCAGCTTTGCGGAATAATGTAATTAGACAGTGTGGAGTTCACTGTCTTTTGTCAGGACATTGGCACTGGTAGCTAGTATGTGCTTACCCGGCTCACAGTGATCGGATTTCAGACCTTGAAATGACTTGTGACAAAACCACACTTTGCTGTTGCTCTGTTGCAGACAAGCATTCAGACATTCGCCTTCATCACCGGTTTTACGAGCTGGAATTTTGCAAGCTCCGAATACTAAACCCTAACTGTTCTAGGTTGATTCGTATACAAGTAGAGAGAAGTAGTTTCGTAGTTTGGAAGGAACTGATGGAGTGGAAGTCACAAAACCGAAGCTCCAGCTAGTCTGACCGCAGGTGCCCCAACTGTTAACAAAAGTTGTGCAATGGCCAATCACGGAAGCAACAATAGCAAATGGTTTGCTTAAACACCAGTGTATGAGATTCAAGAAGTCTCTACAGCTTTATTTGTATCAATTTAGTGCCTGCCATTACCATTCATGCATGCGTTTTAAGAACATTCAGCTGGAAGTAAAATTGGATTGCTAAAATGATCATGCTACTTGTCCCTGATGAAATGCGCCGATGCGGACGCCCAATTACTTTGTGTTCGCATGTGTATTGTGCAAACAGGCTATTTCAGAAGGCAGTGGTGCTGAGGGAACAAATTAAAATATGACTCTATGGCATCACACACTGCTATCCTAGCGATCAGGATTGGGCATCTGATCATTTAGCGGCGGGGTATGGTGCTCAAAATTGGGGGTCACTGTTTTTCGACGGTTAACAACAACAACTAGGGGTTAAACACCCAAAAATCCAAGCTGCTATTTTAGTGAAACTCATGCACATGTCGCACAAACTGCTTGAACACTTCTGATCTACTCTTGGAAACAATTCTGATGTTTGTTTTGCTATAAAATGGTGAGCAACTTGGCAAGTGAGTTAGCGTTAGGTGATTGATGGCCTCAAGAATAAAACAACTCAATTGTTATGATTTCCGCAGGATGATTTTGAGTTTCCAGGTAAGACTGAGTTTGAAATAGTAGCCGTTGGCTCACAGAATTGACAATCACCTCAAATGAACTAAATATGGGACGAGAAACATCATAAGTGGGAGATTTATCTGAGTTCCAGGTGAGTCTCTCAAAACCAAAGTTGTCTGTAAATGAGTGTACTTAATAAAAGGAGTTTCGCCGATGCAGTGTAAATCTTCTTGGGTTTTGTTTTTTGTTAAGAATGTTATTGAAAAGCCACTGCACTCTACAGACGACTAGGAATAATTCGTTAGCGCAGCAGAAACCTTAGCAAAAGTTCCAAAAATGTCATGAAATTTTCGAAAACAGAGTATCCTAGGGAAGGCCACTGCAGGATTATCCTATATAATGGGGTTTTGGGAGCCCCATAGGCAAAATATGAGGTCGTCTTTAAAACCGACTAAATTAATCGAATGAATGGTTTTCTATTGACGGAGACTATTAGTGAAAAGCTTGCCCGATAATTCTGGCCAACTTCCGTACTTGGGGACAAATAACCGATAGGCAAGGTAGGGATGCATTATACTGTACCTCAGATCAGTAAGAAGCAGTACATTGAATGAATTTCGATTAACCATGCACTGGATTACGTTAAAGGCTATCTGATTTTATTTTCAGGTTTCTTTACCACTGTTTACAAATAATTAACAAAGCTAGCCCGATTGACAGCTTCCAGAATACACTAGTGGTGAAAAAGCCAGACTACTTCTGTTAACCATCCTACTTGTTGATAATTCCTGTGAATGAGTAAATGTCCATGCCATTTCTTATCATCAGGCTACTTACCTTCTCAAACTATGAGAATGTAGCGGCTGTTTTGACCTAAAAGTAGGTTTCTAATAAAAAATGCAATGCTAAGGCTGTTATGCGTTTTCTATGTGAAGCAGCTTACACAGTCTTTTTAGGACCTTTCCAGGGTCTGGTATTCATTAGAACCTATGGCAAAGGCCGTTTACACAGGTTTGGCAACATTTGAGGCACGAACACGGCAAAATCTTTCGGAAAGTTAAAAAAAATTTGAGTAAAATTACCAGTGGTGTCTGGTTGACACATTCGGATGGGACTGAATGCGGCACCACTTAAAAGACATTCATCCGCCCAAGGATCACTAAGTAATTTTTAGAAATTCACTCCAATTAGTGCTCAGCTTCAGGACTTCATTGTCGTTTCTTCATGAAGTGCAAGTGGACAGCTGATGACCGGTAGTAGGATTCGATATCACGCAAGCCATGAGCCACTATGTAGCCCAGAACAACATTGCCGTGGTTTATTCTTGGAAAAATTATGGGATTGCGATGTGAAACTAAGGAATCAATTGGTACATTTATATGCTGGGGGTTGCTGCTGACGTTCATATTTTCAGCGCCTCTCTTGGAGTTCCATCACCCAAACTTACCCACCTGTTTCCTTGTCAGATGTATTTTTTGTGCATGAAGAATTCCATCCAGGCTTCAATACGCCGATTGTTGTGCACAGCATACATTTGTAGCCATGCAGTTTGTCATCAGCTTGCAAAACTATTTCGACATCGGTCATCCAGAAAACTGCACTTTGTTCCAAAAGAATATGGCAGGTCAAACTTTCTTTGCAAAATAGCAATTTTTGTGTTCATGGGAACTCGAGAAAGATCATCAATGGGTCCCAGATTTCCAAAACGCGCTTTGTTCCCGAACCACGAATCCTAAATATTCAGCTAAAATGCATCATGAGTGAGCAACTTTTTCGAACCTTTTGTGAGTCATTTTAGCATCCATCAAGCAAGCAGACTACGTATATTTGTGATATTCCCAATGCTTGTGTAAACTGGAAGGTCAGCTGATGTTCAGATGCTACACCATGGTTGTGAGAACAAAGCAAGATGCAAACAGTGGCCGGTTATCGAGGAGTTATCACAATTTTATAAGTTGAAACACACATGGAAGAGGAGCAACCAGTTATGTGACCACTGTTTTGAACGTGAAAATGAAGGAGAATCATGATCGGGCCATCCAAGCCAAGCCAATTCTGTTGAGATTCTCTGTTCAACCCAGTTGAGCATGGAACCTTGGTATAGGTCCAGTGAATGATGAACTATTAACTTTGGTTACGGACATGTGGATTAGACTTTGTTCGACTAGTGTCACATATCTTTCACAAGGAAAACAGCAGCAGTTCCAACCATTTTTTCAAATATGAAAAAAAATCATCATGGGGAAGGAACTTTTTTCCCCTTCGGGAGTCGAATCTGCAGTTGGTAAATTCAATCGCATGGCAGCGTATGAGTGGGCGAAACCGCGGATGTACAAAAATTTTGTTGGTGTTTTGTGACTGATTACACCTTTGTTTACTGTGGTACAATCCATGTAGAATCGTTTCCAGGGGCCATTTTTTGTCTCGAACGAAACATCTTGTTTGCTTCATGGGCTAAAAACCTTTCGTTTACCTAATAAACCGCTGCGCTTATACGTTTTATATGCACTCCGTTTCAAGTGATGTCCATCGTGGGATTTAAAAGGATAAGGAGACTGTTTTAGCGGCTTATGAGCAATCGCATCTTAATGTGTCGTAAATATTTTGGACGTTATGCTGGAAAATTGCCGCTTTTCAGTATCTATGGCCAGAGTTTCAATAACGTATTTTACTCTATTCCTATCTTGAGCACAAGTATTCGAATAGCAATCTATGAAAACGCAATTAAATGCACCTTGACAATTGTACGTGTGTTGTGTGCATCAGCTATTTATACACAATTTACAGCACACTGAATGATGGCGAAAATAATCTTTTTATCGACAGGGACTAAAGCTCCATATGATTTATTGCTTTATCCTGTACATATAAATTAGTGATCACTTTTTCGACCATTCAAGCCAGTTCTTAAACATTCTGGTAGCCGTGAATGTGTTGAATTTGTCCTATACTTCACATCATGTGGCCCAGTATCTTTCCATGATTGCAAAGTGCAGCCATCTTAGTGAGTGGCATCCTTAATTTAAAAAAAACAAAAAGCGACGACTATGGTGGAGCGTGTTCTGTACTGAAGACATAAGTTAAGGACAGAAATTCAAACCAGGAATGCTTCCTGTCACTGACTTGTTTGTGTTTTGATGTGCTACCCCAATGGCCGAAATCTCTGAGGTGTCGCATTCGTCCAAATGATAAAGAATGTGAGATAACCTTCCATAATGTGTCTATTATATAAAGGACTATAAGGATTTGAGTTATAAACTAGATTGAAATATAAGGAGAACCTGATGGTTACACTTGCGACCACTCTTGAACACAGAACGGCTCTTGCTGATTTATCTTTCCGACGTGAAGTGATACATTTGTTACTTAGACTGAGAATTTGATCGCAAAATAACGTGCGTTTCGTGTCCCTTGAATTGTCATTATGTGAGAGACATGTCTGGCCTACGGGTGAGGACATTCATCAAGTGCTGGAGAAGACGATTTTGAACAGCAATCTTGTGTTCAGTAGTCCTGAAAATTACTTATGGCAAACGTAGTGCGACCGTGAGATCAGAGACAGTTTAGTCTGTAGGCAAGGGAAACAGGAATGGGTAAACTGACACTAATGCTTTCACATCCTTAGAAATACCAGAAAGCGCCGAATAAAACAAACCTATTGGTGGCTTTGTCTGATATTATCCATTTGCCTCCATTTGGCAGTTCGTCTGCATTCGACCGGCATCCAAAAATGTATGTAAATGACACGTGTGTAGGCAAAAAACTTCCCCTAGCAACATCAGAATCTATTAATACATATATTTGCAAGAAATCAATGACCATATGTGTGTCAAACATAGGTTCTGACAACTAATATGACCGAGGATTTGTCATCCCACATTTGTTCCACCAATTTGAACAAGAATTTGAAGCTCACGGACCAAGCTCTATCACAAAACGCAGGCAAAATAGGAGAGTCTAAAATAGTGTAAGTAAATTAAACCCAAAAACACCCACAAGGCAATGGGATTAGAATAGCTTACGAGGGAGTAGGTTTTAGGTCCACTGATATCCCGCTTGTCATGAAGGATGGTGAAGTTGATGTCCGCAAAGCTCCATGCTTGGAGGCAAATAAAGCGTGTCACTAGAGGAAAATTGGCACAAGCACATAAAGGTATAGATTACTGCTGGAAATTATTAAAAAATAACGCTATTAAAAAACACGCAAAAAGTGTATGCGACAATCATTACAAGTTCCACTGAAGCAGTTAGCCATTATTTTAACCAGAGGTTGAAATACTGGTGAAGAAAACATGTTCGGAAGAATATCCTTGATTACGGGATATGTATAAGCTGAATGCGTGTTTTGTATGGCTTAAAGTGAGGAATCCCGTTTACCAAGCCATCGTGTGTTCACGGTCTGAGAAACTTTTCAAGCTGGTCGTTTATTCTAACAGGACTGTATTTAGTGCAGGTACGAAAGTATACGGTGTCCGCTCTACAGCGTCAAATCCATGCATTGACGGGGATTCAGTTCAAACTCGGTTACCTCAGAAGTTTAGCCAGAAGTCTGAGAGGATGATGTATTTCCATGATTTAAAGTCTCCGTCGACTGGATTTCCAACCATGGTAGCTTCTGCTAGACCTACATTGGTAAACCGAGACCACGAGGCAACTGGAGGGAAAGATAACCTGTCGTTTATGCGTATGACGGTGGAAAAAGAAAACAGCAGAACCACATTGGTCGAGCATTCAGTTGTTATGGGTCACTGTGTCGACCAATGTCAGCTTCCCAGAATATCTAACATGCAGCTTTTTTCTAGGTCAATTCCAGTTCCAGTCTAAAGTATTGTTATTCACCTCCGCACCCTGTTCAATAAAATATGAAAACTGCACAAGCAAACAGGCTCACGGCTGACGAATAAAGTAGGAGAATTTGGTTTTCTTCCTTTATGCTCCGTGATGGGACAGCAACGGTCCCATCATTCTTCCGGAAATTTGTCCACGAGATCGCTTAGCTCAACACGATAGAACCATGTGGAAACGTTTAAAATGTTCCTACTTATCATAAAGTAATGGTAATGTTTGAGGGGATTTCGGGAACTGTCAGACTTTTTTTACTAGTAATGCATACGTTAGCTCAACTGAAACTTAGTTGGATGCAAATACTAATTGGCTACCCAAATTTAAATTATGCTGCTGTCACCTTCTTCACGATAGTGTGAAAATTCAGCTTGCTCCTCAAAAGGAATAAAAGTTTAATCAAGTCCCGAAAATTCCCTAAAAATTGCTTGCGTTGCGTAAATAGAGTTTGGTTAAAAATTGATTTCAAGGCAAGATATCCTCGCAAACAGCGACATGATGTGTGTACGACAATTTATATATTTTTCTTGACTTTCACTCAACGAACTATCCTATTAACAACTTAATGGAATCAACCATCACAGTCATAGGATTGCTTTTATGGTGGAAGAAACAGACATCATAAGCTCTGAGGATTTGAGCATGGGAATCGCTTTGTTGTGCCACATCTGCGACCGTTGGATAGTTTCACACACAGGAGAGATTTGACCAAATATGTGGATTGCAGAAACAGCGAGTTTAATGGATTTCTATTAGGTAGGGCATCTTCGAATGAAAACAAGATGCTTGGATTATGCGGTTGCGGCGGCAAATTGAAACAACCTATCCTGAATTCCAGTTATGGTAGAAGGGTTCGCAAAGCAGTGGCAATCGGAAGCTTGTTTGATGAAATTGTTTGAACCGTGACATTTTTGCGATTCCTAGTGTGGCTAATTCAGGTGGGAGCATTTATCTCAATAGAACTTTCACTCGGAACCAGTATCAATGTTTTTTGTCTGATTTCAGCAGCAATATTTCACCAAGGCATATCTTTATATTATTTAGAATACAGAATTCAATGATAGACGTACTGCTAGTGAAATTCAACACCTTGGTCTTTCAGTTCAAAATGCGAATTATCAAGTGAGTTGCCAAAGACTGCATAATAGGTCACGTGTTTATTTAGTTAAAAAATGGTACCATGGAAAGACGGGACCTCTAGTGCATAGCTTTTATGAGTAGATTTCTTTGGTCACCTTCAATTTTTGAGGCAATTCAAAAGAATAAAAACAGAATTTTCAAAGACTCCAGAATGTTTACGTAAGGTAGATCCAAGTCTGTGACGTTGGTGTGTCCATGAAAGTTTGCTTAAATGTGGTTGAGACGCAATAACAACAGTCTCTCACAATGTTGTTTTAAAGTGACCTGGTTAATCGAGGTAGTTTGCTGACGCAGCAACAAATTTATTGAAAAAATTCTCCAAGGTACAAATACTGGATCAGCACTCTTCGCAGTACGGTGCAAACTAAATAATAGCATTCAGTAATTCTCGCGTGCTTCTATGTACGCTCAAAATAACGGGAATGCTCATCTATTTAGGATTTTCCAGGTTTTTGCACTCTTTCTAAGCCAGACACAAGTCGAAATGTTGTACTCTGCTTGTGTAGGTTATCGAGCTCGTGGAACAAGATTGAATAATTTATTTGCTTGAATTAACGCAATTTTCAGCTTAAAGTTGACTGGAATATTTAGTTTCTGCTGATCACAACCAAGACCATCTGGTCAGGTGTTTAGCTGTATTGGTCCCTAAAAATGGGTCCCATACGCAACATGCAAATGACGAGATAAAACAATAATAACGTCAAAGGCAGACAAGCATATCCATACTTACCTTGAGTTGGTTCAAACGGATTACAACGAGGTTGATCAAATGACCATTCCATACCCTCATCTGCGACGCAATCGCTCTCGAGCGTGGCAAATGACTGATAGTCACAATACGACTACAATCAGAAAAAGGTTGAGTAAACTCACTGAGATTATTTTGTTATGCAAATCGGGTTTATTTGAAGCGACATAAGAATTTAATGAATTCAGTCTGTTCGATAGCGGCAAGCCTTTCATACTTCCAGATGAATCAATAAACCCCGAAATTCATATCTAACTTTGTTAGTGTAAACATTATTTCTTCTACCCCACAGCACAACTTAAAATTATGCAACTGCTGCTATTAAAGTAAAAGAGGCGCTGAGCTGCTTGAATTGCGGGACAGTGACGGGAACAATAAATACTAGAAAACGCCCAAAATCTCTAACTCCCTGGCAAAAAAACAGGTGTATGGAGGCCATTGGACCTGCGACTATTTTAGGGACGTTTTAGGAAGCATCAAGTCATTCAGGTAGTGATAACGCGCGTATTTTCACAGCTAACGGAGGACAAAAGCTGTCCATGGTTGACCGATATTCGCAAAGAGCACGAATACCTCCCAAGGAGGCATCTGCTACTAGCCTGATGGTCTTCCACTCACCTGGACAAATCCTTCCTGCGTAGGCATTTGTTCCTAAATGCCGAGCACGCATCATATACATAACGACCTCAATTAGCTAAAGATGTGTCATTTCTGGTAGTGTATCACAGTGGATAATATGAGCTTGCTCGGCGAAATGAGAAAACGGCGCCAAGTTAAACCATTTCCTAAACAAAATGAGAGTCCTGGAGAGAACAGTTATTTTTTGTTGTTGATGTTGACGTGTATTAAGTAAATGTACGGCATGTTGTCACTCATTTAATATGTAGCCTAAGAACAAGTTTTGTTTTTTACTGAGTATGAATACAGCTGATCTGCGGGTTTGTATCACAGACGTAGTTCCCGTTATGGAGTAAAAACTAGAGCAGAATCAAGGATCAATAATGGTGACGGTAACCAGTACTGGGCTAGGGAGACGATTCACTGTGCCGATACAAATAAAATGTTACCAGCGAATAATCAATTTTAGACAGTGATGTTATGCTGTCGACGATGGCATGGCCAAAGTTTTTAAGTTGACGGTGTTCATCTTGAGAGAGTAACAAGAGGCCTAAGCGGTTCCAATTTTTCAGTCCCGATAAGTCGCTCAAACCCGGTTATTCGACTGTAACAAGCTTTGGCCTCATATTTTATTGCATTGCTTAAACTGAGACAAGAAGGGAACAGCCATAAATGACGGAACGTCAACTTTCTGAATGTGCGAGCCTATTTCTTGCAAATGACGTTCAGGCAGTCAACATCAGAATGTGGTTCAATTCCGCGCTTTTATTGTAAACACGCACTAGAGGACCTGATGAAGTTTCCAAATCTTATCCATTGGTTTTATCCTCGATCATGCAATTAATCAGTCAAATGCAAAAGGTTAGCCATACTTTCTTCTCAAAATTCTTAATAAAAATTCATCTACTGGTGTTTGTAGTCCTTAAGATAACATGAATATCTCCTGTACATTAAACCGGGTAGAATGGAAGCAAACAAACTTCAATCTTTGCAGACGTGTTTGTTCGTTATTAGGAGGCGAATGTAGGTGGGATTTACCTTGAAAAATATTTTTATACATTCTTAAGTATGATGTTTAGCATTGTGAATTTTTGTGCAATTCTGTGTTAAAATTTCCGATTTTACGGACGCTTTGTATTGGATAACACAAGCTGTGTAGCGCGACAGTTCAACGAAAAATACGTGTGCTTAACTTACTTTGATCAGACCACTACCAATGTGTGCGTTGTCTTTGCGGACGGGTTTAGTGTTGCTGTTTATTCTGTTATGGTTAGGTTAGCATATGTCATGAATTTTTTATCCTAAACGGTTGACATATCTAGTGAGCTAGGATAATCATTCGACAGAAATTGGACGGAGTTTCGGCAACGCAGGTTGAACGGCAAAGAGCTAACCTTTTGGGTCACCTTTAATTTTACCCAGTCTTAACAACAAATCCGGTTGTTCTTGAAAACCGTGGTGAACTTTATTTTGAAATAACAGTTGTCCTTGTGAGATTTTACTCCATCAGTCGACCACATATTTGTGAACTTAACTGTTTCTTCATACCACATTCCATCAACATTTCATCTGTCAACAGCCCTGTTGTAACAGAAAATCGAATGAATTGCGCCAATATACCCTTCGTTTTGAAACACGCAAAGGCATGTTGTCTGGAAGAGGTATTTTTGCAAAGTGTTAGACTAATCATCCTAACAATCATAAATCTTGTTTTGAGGACATATAAACTTACAACTTTCAGTGGTTGAGAATGGAAAAGAAAACTGAAAACGTTTCTTAATTCCTCCTGTTTACTTAACTCCAATTCGTTAATAGTGTCCTGATCAGTCGATGACAGAATCTTCAGAAATTATTACCTGCCAAACTGTAGTCAGAAATTTAATTGCCCCATTATGGCCTGGGGACATCTCGCGGACAAACATTTGTTGGAAAATGCGTAAAATCTACTCTGAACTATTTGAAATAGGTACTACCGATACATTGTGATTTCCGGTATTTGGGGCAGTAATAAGGTATATATATATATGCACATATATATAGGAGCTGTTTTTGGGGTGTTATTTAGAGAGAACCAGTAGCTGATACACTAAAGGTCTTATTGTGAGGATAGTCGTTCATGATGCAACTTATAATTATGTCCATGGATTAGGAATTTACGACAACTAACTATGATTTTTCTTTACTGTGAATCATTATAAGAGATGTTGTATTTTTATCAGATGCACTCCGTTCTGCGCAGTCCCGTTCTAGAACACAAGGACAATGTTCCTCTTCTATTTGAACTTATCAGTGTATGTGTCCGACACTGTGGTTCAACGTGCTACCCCAACATATTAAATGAGATGAAGGATGATTCCTTTCTAGTACAATGACATACATGGTCGCATTCACATACGTACAAAATGGGCTCACAAAGAGCACTGTGTGTGGCCTCGTCCAACGCCCAGAATGGCCATTAAGTGCCAGAATATAAGCTACATTCATGATTGCTAAGGTTAAATAAATTTGGTTTAAAAGAAACGCAATGCAGTTTTCCATGGATTATATTTCAGCCAGGTATTGCGGAACTCTCCGATCGAAACCCGGATAACCTAGGATGTCTGCAACTGCTTTTCACCTATCATAGTTACGTTTATTGCTCTCAGTCGTCGCAAAGAGACTAAACCTTATCGTGGTATGATAGTTTGCGTGCTTCTCTGGATCATGGAGCTAAAGTGACAGCTACAGGGTCCCTCTTACCAGGTTGGTCAATGATTAAACGTGCAACCAACACAGTCACTTAGCCATCGAGGTTGGGAGTTGGGGCATGTAGGGTGACTTGTTCCGCTTAACAAGGGATGACCAAAAACATGCTATTGCTGACAACTGCTTTCCTACCCTTTCAAGGTTTCTCCTTCCTACCATATTCAACCCTAGTTTGGGTAATCTATCTTCAGGCCTCAACACGGACTGCACTCTTCACCGTGCGTCCAACGCATTTGCAGCTTCTGTACGTCCAACTTTGTTGACAAAACCAGACACTTTAAAACCAGTTTTCGAATCTGAAATCCGGTTTACTAGGCTAACTTTAATGTTCGCACAATGAGACAAGGGGGATAACAGGTGGCTGTTTCTCGGACGCTAGGTTTCCTCTAAATCGATGTTCATAGTCCTAAGCATTGGAAGTGATCGAGTGCATTTCTGTACTCAAGCGTCATCTTACTCTTGGCGCTGACGACTTTCCTTCTTGTTTGTTTAACGATGGCATGTGAGTTCTCATCCAGTGCTCGACTGGCCTAAAAGGGTCAGTCTAGGAGAAAGAGTCCGATCCAGGTAACTGTGGTGAATCGACAACGGTGCCCATTTTCAAAAAGGGTACTCGAGGTGTGTGGTTACCACACGGGTGTTAGTTTGACTCCAGCCACTGCTTTTTCGTCAACCTACGGCCACAGGGGAATCCTTGATCCGTGAGCATCAAGCGGCTTCCGACCAGGTAGGTGCTGTGTTGACCATATCTTCACACTACGTCAGGTGCTGGAGCAGAACCATATGTACAGAGGACCCAAAATCTCGGTGTTACTTCACTTCCAGGGTGCGTTCGATTCAGTAGTTGGGTCAGTACTGTATATCTTCACCGTCAGGTGCTGGAGCAGCACCATATGTACAGAGGACCCAAAATCTCGGTGTTACTTCACTTTCAGGGTGCGTTCGATTCCGTAGTTGGGTCAGTACTGTTGACCAAATTTTCTAAACGGGTTGTGCCCCAAGAGTTTGTGGAGCTAATCCAGTCCGTATATGCACAGACTTATGGGCGTGTGAGAATGCATGGTAAGCTCTCCAAAAGCACCCCTAAAAAAGTGATGTACGACAAGGGTGCCTACTCACTCCATTCTGGTTCAACTTCTTCACTGATGAAATACTGACGCGAACACTGGTGTTCAAATTGCTGCTGATGAGAACCTCATCGATTGGTTGTATGCAGACGTCATTGCCCTCATCTTCGAAGGCGCAGCGAAAGCTCTGTTGAGTAAACTGGCAGCTGTCATTATTTCTTTTGGCATGCGCTTTGCCTCTTCAAAGTGGAAAGTCATTTTTCAGAGAGAGCAGTTCTTGAGCATAACCACAATAATTCGAAGGGGAATCACTGGAGGTTCCGGAGAATTTTACGTTTCTTAGATAATTGTGTCAGCAATGACGAAAAGGTACCTCATGAAGTCAGTACACGAATTTCAAAAGCCACAATCGCCTTTGCTAATTTTCGTCACTTGTGACATGCAACTTGTCTCGAGAGTCGCGTGTACCAGGCCATGTAAAATGAGTGTATTGTTGTATGTCTGCGAAACATGGCCTTTTCTGCCAGATAAAACGCTGCTGGCGATTGTGCAGTAGGTATTTCAATCGGCAAAATTATCCAGCACCGCTGACTACGATAGCTCGGCCATAGGCCACGCATGCCAAAACACAGCCTACCGAGATGAGTGTTCTCCGTGTTTTTTTAGGAATGGCCTACCGCAAGAGATGAACAATGTATTAATTGGCAGAACTGTGTAAAAGATATTACGAAAATTTCAGGTGCAGTACGTCTTTCAAGACTGGGTCCCCGTCACATCTCCTTTACTTGGCTGGAATTATTGTGAGAAGTAGCAGCCGACCGATGTCAGTGGCGGTTGTGTTTTCAGTTCCTTTGCATTTTATCCGACTGGGCGTTTGGAGGTGTGGTATTTCAGAATGCTAACGATGGACCACTACAAAGTCCCCTCCATCACGCACTCTCTTATCTTCTCTGACTCCAAAGACACGGAATATAACTGGACAAATTTCATTATTGTACGGCAGTGAAGCACTGGCTTCAAAGCTTATGTTGCTTTTTCTGATGATTACAGTGGTCCTTAGCTAAACCAAGCCAACAAATCTGAAGGCTACTACTTAAAAATGCCTAGGCGTTTTTTCATTGTCAATCTTTCCTGTCCAGGAACCGTTTCTCCAAACATGTGGGACATTCAATTGAAGTGTTATTCTGCTTGCTATAAAATACAAACGAATGTCACCCCGGCCCTATCTTCATACAATTTACCAAACTTCGCATTTGTTAATGACGTCTGTATGCCTAAATGTAGTTTGAATAGAGGATTTGACGACGATATCAGACGTAACGGTTGATACAAGACTGTTAGAATAAACCTGATCTCATTCCGGTTTCTGACACTAAATTAATAATTCGCTCACATTTTTGCACATTGAGCAGCGACTATTTATAGGCTCCTATCTCATTTCATCAAACTTTGACCACTGTTAAAGTGACGAGTTGTCCAAGTAAAATAAAATCGGCAGACTTATATATTACACCAAATAAAATGAAAGAACATTTTCTTCAGTCCAGTCGCTTTTGTATTATTAGTTGTCTGACAAAATATGCCAGCCTTTTGAATGAAGTATCAAAGAAATGTTCCATACTCCGTTCCCAGACGTGCCATAAGAACTTCTGTGGTTTGCAATGCAATGAAATTGCTTTATTCACCGCTTACCTTTTACACATGGTGTGACGCTAAGTACGTGATGCACCTGGAAAGTACGCGTAAAATCAGTCAATTCGGTGTCGAGACAAGGAAACAAACGACTGTCTAACGCGAGTGATGTCCAGCAAATTCGAGTTTCGCTTGTCACACTCATCTTTACCGCTGATTGTACATACGCGAACAATGAAATATGCATTAAACCGAATCGTTCTTTGTCCATGCATTCGTGTCATTTGACTAATGCACGTTGACGTATAAGCGCGTATAAGCTCCACTCCATAAACCTACTCTCTCTCTCTCTTTCTCTCTCTCGAATGTCTGACTTGATTGGGAATGGCAAATGTACATAATGCATACAAAATATGTTGCGGATAATTAATGTAGTAAGATGGACAATGCATTTGTAGGCGGTTCAAAGAGCGTATTCGGACAACAACTGTGGGGTTGTACATTGCATGAGACATACTGTTGGTATTACAGGTCAGTATTCATTACGAAAATAGATAATCTGTTTGGTTAGTGTGCATTTGGCAAGTGACAGAGTTATGTCCTCAATGCAAGCACCGTTTGACTTTACTAGTGGACAAAAAGGTACGTAAGATATTACGCGATTGGTTTTGGATAATAATCATTCAGAATGTTTCAGGATGAAAAAACGTACAAAGATGGGTCACAGAATGATTTTACTTACACAAATAATAATTAGACTGCCATATTTATTATCACTGCATGGGGTTTCTCCGCATAGTACTATTTCAAATGATCACAAGCTCTTACAGCGTACATTGGAATCGGAAGTGATGCTCTTGTTTTGAAGGCGCGAACAAATACCCAGTTTTCATCTCGTGCATAATGTCGTTTCTCAACGATCAGTTGGGTCTTTGTGTTACGTCCCGATCCAACATTGTACTGAGGAAAACTCACAAATACCAGGCGCCGTCATCAGTCCTGGACACACCCCCTTGTTTTGCTTTGTTATTGCCACTCAGACTACCTGGAAGATATCACCAGTGTAAAAGCTTGTACCACTGATAAATCTTGCGAGTAATACCTGCCAGGGTAGTTTGAAGCGCCTTACATGCATGTGATGGAAGGTTGATTTGAAAAATACTGAACTGCTTTAAAGTGATTGTTCATCAATGTTAAGCATTCAAGTAGTGTGTGGCAAAACGAACAATCTTGCATCCAATGACTCCACCAGTCGCTGGCGCCCATTGGAGAAATTGAGTGCCTGGCTGATTTGTATTTGGTGGCCTCTAGGAAGCATGGCCTCATCGCCTATGCTAATAGTCTGCACTGACTAGAAACAAACATAGATCTGCATACATCTAGAGGAGTTGCCTCTTAATACTTGTGCACACAGCGTAAACCTCAAGACAATTTGCACCGCGCGGTTTACTACCTGACTTCAAAAGACAGTCACTAATTCCAAGACGATCACTGGATCTCCAAAACATCCGATTGTTTATTTGGCAAGCTGCGACGTCGCTTTCAAGTGCTTCAAGGGCTTCCCAGCGAAAATGCACACATGTGGGCCTGTGTGGATTGCTCTTTCAAAACATCAATATGTATATATATCATGAGTTGTCGAGAAATATTCTGTTTAATATCGTTTTCGATTCGAGATTAAGCCCAATAAAATTTACGTATGGTTTGTTTGATGCACTTGGATCGCAAACCGTTTTCAAAAGAAAAAAACATGAGGATAATATGAATTATTTCTGGTTCCAGCTAAGTATGCAAAACATTTACTGACTTTTCGATCCGGAAGTTCAGTGATGCTTGTTATCTGAAATCCACCAGTGAATGGACAGTTGTGCGAGACACTCAGGCGGTTTTCGTTCAACGCAGCTGTTTGAAAATAAAACAATTGGAAAATGTTAAAGCTTCCCGACGTATTCATTATCTGGAAAACATCAAACTGAACCTGTTTTCAGACGTCATTGAAGCAGAAAATATTTGGCTTTGGTTCACACTTTCTTCTTTCAAATGGAAATATATACCCTAACCGTCCTATTTTCACTGAACTTCGGCTGGTTTCAACTTCGGAGGGGCCATTTCGTTGAACGGTACTTTCGGAGGTTATTCGGGATTCGATACCCTTTTATTGCAAGTAGAACTCCTCCCGGACGTGGCACAGCTTCCAACATGCTGGTCATACACGAAGATGCACTTGGAAAAATTGACCTCTCTTTGCCTTAGATTATAATAGACTATTCTTCTAATGTTGTTGAATAGTGAATACTCAAAATTTTAATTTCGAGTCTCCAAGATAATTAGTCTGCACCCATTGGCGGAATTCTCCATGATAGTAAGTCGAAACATTAGGTTATTCAGTTTGTCATCGGTAAATCTGGGTCTGAGTGGACCTACTAACTGTTTGAAGAAGTAAACCTGTTCTTATCTAAAATCATCATAAAAACATTGTAAAATTGATGTTTCCAGTCAATGCATTTTTTCAACAGGAAACGACTACCAGTTTGGTGTTTTCAAGCCACTGAGTGTGCCTTATGTTCCTGTTAGTACGATAGTAGAGGTATCGTGATATTTCATCCATGGATGAAATACACTACTCATAAGGATGCTGAAAATCCTTTGCTACCATAAACGAGAGATAGAGCGGGTTCTAGCTGAAGTTCCTGAAGAAGAAACAAACTTTGTGGCAAATGAGTGTGTTGCGCTAAATTCGTGCAACTGGGATTTAAGTTGACGGAATCTCGGGGACTGCGACTACCCAACGAGCCCCAAGAAAGGCGAAACCGGTTGTCAAAGGATTTTCTACAACCTTATGAATAGTGTATTACGTCTGTACAGGCAGTGCGACATATCGTATATTATACCAACTGTAACAAGAGGCGGCTTGTTGCCTGCTTGAGAACATCGTAAAGGAGATATTTTGCTGGGTTCCCTGGTGATTCTCCCACAGCATTAATTTGTTCGCAAATGAATATATTTCGCCAGCATGTACGATCATTTGACGAATGACGTTCCAAATCCAAGGGGACTAAAATTCCGCTGGTATGACAGTTTTCAGGAAGTCTCTAAAGATGTGATATTGCTTTAGGATCTTGGAAAAATATCTGATCTCTGACAAAGCGCTCCCCAGCGAACTACAGTCTGCACAATCCTGAAGATCTTTGAGTTGCAACGCCTCTGAAGGATCAAGCGCAACCCCAGTTTTCCAAATGGTTTTATAATATCAACAGTAACCACAACCACTAGCTTCCAAGCTACTTGCGTTTGCGCATGCTTGAGTAAAATCTAACTTGGTCACAAGGGTAACTACTTTAAACCACTGAGGCAGTCCTATTCGTCATCACGTGAACGTCAGGTAGAGACACGTCATCCTGGATTTGTAGGCTGTCCGGCTCTACTGTCATACTACGAAGTAACTAAATCAGAGATATTCGAATTACTGATACTTTGCTTAGGCGTCCAATTTCTCTAGTAAGCTTGGAAAGCAGAGATAACATTTTTCATGGAGCAAATCACCCACGATGTTCCTGAGAACTCTTTCCTTCTCGGAGCTTACCAGCTAGGTGCGGTCCCCAAGTTTCCCTCAACATTATGTTTTACTTGTTTCACCTCAGGCTTATTTCTGTTGCCCCGCGAAAGTTGATAGAGCGACGAGCGTGTAAAGCATCTTGTGGCAAAATATTCAATATTGATGTTCACTATGAATCACTCCACTTGAGCTGTTCCATGACTGTCAACAAGCCCATGTAAGTCTTCGCGGGCCCCATTTTTCGGGGTATATCGACATCAGTGGCACTGAGATGGGACCATCACAAAACACTTTTAGTTACTCAACTATGCTCAGAACTTCAGTGGATCAACCCATAGTGACAGCGCACCCGTCTCGGATGCCAGTCAACTATAAGTAGTATTCATATGTACGTATATATATATTTGTGAACTGTTTACATAAGCTTGTAATAGTAAGTCGTTTGATGTCATCTAGAATCACGCATCAATATTTGACCTGTTTGTACTTTTCTATATACTAAGGGCGTGAGAGGAAAACCGTCACTTTAGGCAACCATACGTTTGATGCATCGCGTTCTTTCGACGCAAAATCACTATGTTTTTCTATTAGAAACGAGAGCTTTAGGCTCTCTATTGAGTGCTACGAAAATGCACGATGCAAGAAGAGTCAAGTTACACTTCGTTATTTGTTTAATCTGCGACTGAAAAGCTTTCGGCACTGCTGCCATGGGTATTTAATCACTACCCACACGTTAATTTGATACAAACGTAAAATCTGCCTCTAGGTTTGAAAGCGGTTGGTTGGGACTGATTTTTTACATTTTCTCATGTCAGCTTCTGTCACACTTCTGTCGTGAACAGATATCGTCTTAAGCAGACAAACAGGAACACTGCTTCACTTGTGAATTGAAGATAAAAGTGTAGCACAATTTGGTGACTGATTATTATACGGGTGTTTAGTTTATCGCTCGCACAACTCTACATTTGTGATTCAAGATGAACTCTACTGAGGCCGCTTTGCTGACTTTCTTTTGATGACGTAAACATTTAACGTTTCCCGGCTGACGAGAGAGACACAAACGCATCAATCCAGCTATCACCGGAGTAAATACCATATTGCCCAGGAACGAATCGTTCTTTCAACGGTAGGTAAAATCATGAAATGTTTGAGGTTTTACAGAGCAAACATGTTTGTGTCTTACAATGCCTCTCTTTTACCACGTTGAACAAACAGAGGCTATGTCAGAGCTTAGTGATAACCTAGTGGCTATCAGAAAGCGTTCCAAAATTTCACCCAGTGTGATGTTTTCGGATTTTCAGATTTTACTGTCTAAACGCCTTTGTTATCCCTTCATGCATAACATGTCAGCAAGTGCCGAGATGGTGAATTCAACGACAAATGTCTGCTGTAGTTATTCTGAAACGGACGCCGGCAAATGATTTCTGCGTTCAGTTTTCAGTATTTGAGACTATTCTTAAGTTCATTTTCTGGCCACAATTTATTTAAGTTTAAGAAGCGACTTTCTGTTTACGCATTTTACCCGCCCATTTAATTTAAGGTCCTAATGGAAATGTCAAATCCGACAAAATGTTGTGACTTACATGTATTCAGCGCTAAATACTAAACTGCAACTTTACAAAAATGGTTCTAACAAGAGACAAAACCAAAAATCTCAAGAGGCGTGCAAAGCGTGTCCAGTGACCATAACATAGTTTGTCTTGCACTGTGGCACGGGCCATGAAGGTAGCTGTTTTTATTTAACCTCCTAACTTCTCTATACCCACCAAATCTTCCCTATTGTTCGACTGGACGTTTTTGCAAGTTGGTCTCCCAGAAACAAAGTGGCTTCTCGGCACAGTGTTCATACAATAGCCGGCAGCCCAAAATGTCAATTTAACGAGATCGTTTTTGTTTTCACTCTAAACAAACATGAGACAGACGGTTTGTGACATTGATCCAGTTATAAGGGATCACAGAAGGCATCATACGCTGGCTCTGATTTGTTAAGTAGATAACTGCTGAATAAGCCTAAATTAAATGTTGAATTCGAATAAACTGCTCTGTTGCTCTCAGTGAGTGGACAAATTACCACAACTGAGTGATAATCAAATCCTAGATGGGACACACTGAGTGGAAATTTCGGAGCATTCACTAAGCCTGTTTCACGGGTGAGCAAAATTATACGGGGTGCATGACATCGAACAGCAAATGTACTTTGCTATCTTCCCCTTTTTTAACCTGAATATCCTTCTTCAGGGTAACTGTATCACTTGAAAACCAATCCACGGGAAATTGTGCATAACGGACATGCAACTATATTGAATTAATTCGGCATCCAAGTGGAATACCCAGCTAATGAGGCAAAAACTGTCTCACTTTGGATTTCGGCAGGTGATCGCATTGTTTTCGGTTGACTGTCAAGTGTGAATTTATTGTGAACGCCAGCACAAATCTCCAATACGTTCTTTGGGAGTGGTCACGGAGAATGAATACTGAGGTTATATTGGGGGTCCTTGTGCGAGATTTTTAATTCTTAATAAACGGGATGTGGGAACCAACACGATATTATCATCGAATTACACGCACCTTCAATGGCGATACAACATCTTCGACACCAACATTAGTTGAATTATGTAGGGAGCTTTAAAAACACGCATACCTTGTGCAAAATCTGACGATATTATGAAGTTTATACCAATTTCAAGCTCGCTTCATTTATATAAGCTTTTTCCTTATAAGTGTATTGCAGGCAAGCGCAACCATAAAGAGGCCCGTTTTCAATGTTCGTACTGTGAATAGTAACAAGGATATGCCAGTTTGCCTCCCCGACATTCTTGCTTGAGGGACCACCAGATGGATCTTTCAGGATAATGAGAATCAATGTTTTTGACATGATACATATGTTATAAGAAGTTTTGGTATTTCCCTAGACGTTTTACCTTTTTTTTATATTCCAAGTCTCGGAGTACTCATTCACATTCTGCTAGAATGAATTCATTTGCTAATGAAACTCACTTCAGCACATCACAAACGAGAGATTTGGATGAGTTTCTCGGTAATAACAACATTGTAGGCAGTGGTGTCCTATCAACCAAAAGTCATTTGGAAAGTATCGGAGAGAAACACGGAGAAAAAGTGGAGTTGAGCAGTCATTTGGTTCTCATCGCTCTGGTGAATAACGATTGATCAGAAAGCAAAATATCATTGTCTAATGTGTCTTCCTCTGAGTTCACTTGAGCTTATTGCGCCTTCACTTAATCCGTCAGTTTGGTATGTGCCCAAGCCCCAAAACTGTAAATTTGGAGGCAGAGTCCTTGAACAAATATCAAACCAGTTACCTACCTCATATCGAGTGTGAACTCAACCAGACAGTTTAACTCTATACCTCTAGCATGGTTCGATTTATCCAGTAAATCCATTCATGTGGTTTGCATTGTGATTTTTCTAATTCACAGAACAACTGATTTCCTTTGTCAAAATGAGTTTGCTCTAATTGACTCCGATCAGGATACCTGGGATCACTGATGTTTTATTTGGTTTCTTTGACAAAGTAGAGCAACAACAAAATCAAACGGCTTTTTGCGATTTCTTTAGGGAAACAAAAAGTTCAGGTAATCCAATCGATTGCAGATTGGATCTTAAGAGGTTGTTGTGTTTCTGTTTTCGCGGGAACAAAAGCACCTGATGTTTGTTCCAGTTGCTAGCCATCAAGCTGCTTACATTCAATGAAGGATACGTTGTTGAGCAAGCAAGTATCTGAGATGTTTTTTCACTTTTAACAAAGAAATTACATTTGATGGTTTGCGCAAGGCATTTGTAAGCCTACGTCGTTGGGTGAACATGTGTGATGATAAGTTTTTTAAACCTGCAGCAAGTCACTCAGCAGATTTTGACTGGCGACTGGTGGAGGAAAATCAGCTCACTGTGTCTTTTAATCTCGTCACGCAGCCAGGATCAACAGATTTAGTTGGTATGTATGATCTTGCATATTATAATATACATGTTTCAAAGAGTTCATTTATTTTTCAAAATTTCAGAATAGGAGAAGGAGAACGAACTTTGAAACGCCAGTGATGTGAGGTGAACAAAATGCCTATATCGCAAACCCCTACAACTGAAATTTTGGAATAGTGTTTCACTATAGTTTCACTATCGTCATCAATCCAAGGTACTCTAACACACGATCAAACTTGCTGTTTTTAATCACAGAGGCTGTCAGCAATTACGTGTGAGAGTACCGGGGCCAAGTTCATCCGTCCACTCTTATGGAAATTGCTATCTCCCTTTACCGAATCCAGCTTTTTCCAGCAATAAGGCATTGACAGTAAAATGGAGTCCGTAAGTCAGTAATGCCATTTGCATCCCAAATTTTCTTTTTGTGTCCAGGAGTTTGAGTTTCCTGATTCTGCGAATTTTCATCAACCCCCATAAGCCTACTGTTTGATTTTGCTCCGGAGTCATTTTTTTACTCCGTAACATCCTCTGCAAGGTACCGCTTTGGTCAGTGTTCTGAAGAAAAGCATTTTTTCCGCCCATAATAATTTTCCTCTCTGCTTGATAGAGGTTTTTTTTCAGGGATCACCTTGAAACTTATTTAATGGCAAATGGTACTGTAGAAACTTTAAGGAGTTGGCTTCCGTTTGCAGCGATCTATTCATTAGAGGGTCACTGCTAATATAAGACTTTGTTCAACAACATAATATAACAGCTGGGTGATGATTACAATGGTTAACATGGTACGTAATCATACCGGAACTTTAAAATGCTTGCGAAACTCATCTGTTACGATTAGATACCGACAGCAATAGACGGCAACCGCATTACTGTGAACTTGCTGTGGAAGAAACTGCTCTAAACTTCCTCTATAACTGACACGCATTTACTGACTGGAAAAGTATGGGTGCGATTGAACGCGAATCGTTCACATGACCTTGATTCATGTTGCCTCAGTTGATAATCAAGTCATAAGCTTTCAAATTACACTCTGCAGAATTAGGTTTTAGTCAGAGGAATTATTCTCTGAGCGCCAGAATTGCAGGCCATCAAAAGACAGACCTCAGGTCTGCAAAACCACATTATACTTGGTAACGAAAGCCTAACAAAAGTGACAGGCTGTAATAACCGCGTACTCGTCGTACTGTGGTTGTAGCTGCGGCAGTTTCGTTCATCGATGGTCTGGGATGGAGGGGGTAGGTATTGCGCGTTGCAGGCGGGAGCTGATATGTTGATGCATAAATCCAGCACTGTCAGTGGGCTGTCAAGTGGTGAGGGAGTTGGAAAAGGAGCTATGCATTGAAGGCAATAGCTTGGATGCACGAGCGCCATTGAGGGCGCGACTGGGCCATATCTGACAATGTCTCTAGCCATTGATGTGGCCCGTCTCG
>NW_008751678.1:1527628-1570638 GCF_000715545.1 Opisthorchis viverrini
GGATAATGCGCCGGCGGTCACGGTCAACCGTTGGGCGATCGGAGTGTGCGGATTTTGGGGCCGACCTTCTCTAACCCGTTCTTCCTCGGGGGAAAGCATCATCGCTGCTTCCATAAATATCGACATGCTGGTCGCCTGAGGGAAACACCTTACTGCCTTCACACTCCTGTCGCAGAGGACAGTACGACTTTACCCCCAGACCGCCTCGTACCACGATTACCCGTTGTGCGGGTTCTCGCTGCTCCCTTTGGCCTTCCTGGCATGGTTGTACCTTGTGGAACAAAGTTCCAGCCAGTGTAGCCCGCGGGATCATTGCAGCACTCAAGCCCGACCGCCACCTCAAGTTGGCAGCTTTAGGTCGGATGGCAGCTTTAGGTCGGGACAGTAAAGCCTAAGTAATTCTTGAATAAGCGGAAGTCATTTGTTAGCTTCATGATCTTGTGTGGATTTTAGATAACTAAATTTTCTGAAAAGAGTTTAGTCCACAGATGTCCAAATAGAAGATGAAAGATCTCCCCATCTTGATTCCTAATACCACGAGAAACTGCACATAATTTTTTTATAAAGTGCGCTAGTTGTTACCGCTATTTGTTTCAAAAGGTACCAAAGTGTAAGTTAGTGACTTGTAGTCCAGTTTGATCGTTTTTGGTTTAGTTCATGAATTATCACCGATCAATCTGAACCAGGGAGCCCTGAGATTGCTACTAAAATCAACTTATATTCAGTATCCGCCCGTTGAACATGCTACCTACTTCTGCCGTTTCAGCTTCGACGTTTTGCCCCTGTTGAGCTAAAGTAGTCGTCTCTTCTACCCAAGCGTTCAAAGCATAATTTTGAGCACATTATTTACTGACTCCGATTACGTGAGCGCCCTCTACGAGCACCAAGAAACTACCATGCACCTCGAGGCATGCTCCAATTATTGTATCAAACCTTTCTCCGCAAAGAGCATTTCAAGTGGTATATAAGATGGTGTCCCAAGATGCAAATAGGTTATTTGAAGGTTGCGTTGCTCTGAAAAACATTTTTGGGTGACGTTTGCTGCAAATCATGCAGATAGCGATGATGAAACAATGTGATACTCGAGAGCCAGTATTTGACGTCTCGGCAAGTTGTATTTATAACAGACAGCTGCTTTATGTTTCTAACAATGACATTAATGGCAATAAAACACAGTAATATAGTGACATTTTCCGATGTGGTTTTTTGAATGGTCCACTGCAGCAACAAATATTACGGCTCAGTAAGGCAGTACAACAAGTCGTTGGTGATCAAGCGAGGTCAGTTTATTAGATTCATTCACAGATATTCAGGAACTTACGGATCCAGATAATAGAGTCGAATACATTTCTCTCGTCGCACAGAGCTTGATCGGCCTCAAAGCTGAAGGACTGACCTGTAAATTTAAAGACATTCAAAATAACTAGCCGGTTTTATAAAGGACACAATACGCAGCTAAGAGACTTGCCATTTTTATTTTAGTGTGATATGTTATGCACAATTGATTTTGATGCAAAATGACTCACTTTGTGACATCCAAAGTATATCTGCGTTGGGGACTAGGCGGATGATCAGACACTGATGTACCCACCTGGAATAAATATAAAATAAATTTTGAAACAGTAGAGCAGGCTTGCTTTACGCAAATACATCATAAGGCAACAGACAGCCTTTTGGTAAATTGTTTTGATCGGGTTCAAATTTGTTGCAATCTGCTCTGCCCAAATCACATATTTCTAAGTTAGCTGCATGATGTACGAAGAGAAGCGCATAGTCAGTTCATGATTTCGAATAGACACTTACAATTAGATATTTAGACAACGTACCACCTGGGCTCAGAATATCCTTCCGAAATTCTGTGCTTTTTGCAGTTACAGAGAACCAATATTTTCGAAAATCTTTGTGTTAAATAATATGACATCTTTAATGAGCTGCATTAAGAATTAATATAACGCAAGTGGAATAGCCCAATAAATATCCAAACAAATGTGATATGGTACTGCAATCTGACAAAAAAGCGCATTTCCAATTTATTGGTAGTTTTATTAACGAGATATTTGATTTGTGAACGACTTTATCTTTCGAAGAAAACTGTAACTTTTTCAGAACTTTTCTGAAGTACTGCTACAGTTCTTGCCGAACAAAATGCAAAATTTATTAACGGGTCTTCTCCTGAGAAATACGTCATTTTATGATTAATTTGGTATGTCAAAAAATCAAAGTAAATTATTCTTCATGCCTAGGATGAACTCATAATTTTCTCCACAACTACTCAAGCTGCTGAGTAATGATATGTACGGCAAAGATAAGCAGTGTTAATCACTCGGTCTATCACAAACGTGGTAAAATTTTAAAAAAATCAACTCACTCGTCTATAAAATTTAATACTGAGCTTCCGATGCATAATTAGATGTCCTAGAATTGCAGCTCAATCTCCTGTTTAGTTTGATTTTCGAAGATACTTGCGATGTCTTGTTCTTAGTCCAACGAGTCAAACAGATGTTTTTACGAATGTACCGTGTTACTTTGTAAAAGAAAATTTTCACAGCAAAGAAACCGTTAAGACGTTTGACCTACAGGAGATCTAGTGCATGCTTATCTTGCTTAAAACTCCACTAAAAACTGTGCTGAAAACGGAGTCAACCATAATGAGGAGTAAATAGTTTAAAAATGTATGAAATGTGCTTTTTAGAAACTCAGGTACTGGCTCTCTAGGCCACACAGTTGATTTCCCAGGAGACGTTGACTGCCCAGACTCCTTCAGTTGCAGAACTATCGTTACTGATCACGCTGTTGTATTTTCTATTATATGTTATGGAGTTGGTAGTTAAATGTAAAGTCGCCGGTTGATAATTGAAATGGTTGCTATTATTCCAAGCGGATGTTACCGTAAGAAAATTTTGAAGTTTACGACACCTGTCGAAATATCGTTATAAGCGCACGTAAATAATGTTGTTAGGAAGGTCCGAGGAGAAAATCGGCGGTTTCCTCCATTTTGTTTTCAGAATGAACACCAACGTTGATCATGATGATTTGTCTACACAAAGATCCTTCGGAAATGTTTAACAACGAGGATTGTTAGCCTAATAGTCTTTGTTGTTTTGTTTCTGATATTGCATCGAATTACCTTCACTACTACACGTATTCTCTCTCTGCCGAAGCCTCTCCCATGTACTCACCTCTATTCACGGCATGTTTCTAGGAACCATGCGTTTTCCGGTTTTTTTTCGGTAGATGATGAATCAAACAGCAATCAGTCAATCAGCACACATCAAATTTCCACAAAATTTGTAATGGTCAACATGTGAAATTGTTGAATGATACTGGCATCCGCCACAGATTGGACACCGAGAAGCTGCGATTCCTTGTTGAAGTTTGTGCGTGATGTGCGTGTAAAACGCTGTTACGCAGCTTTGAACTCACTCCTCCTGGTCAATGATTAACGTTACCTTGGAATTAAGTGATTTTATTTCACCAGTTTCTTTATCCCAGAAGGATTATCCGCATCAGTCCCCACCAAATTAGAAAAGCAACAGAATCAGACCACCCCCCTCTTTTAGTTTGTTCTACGTGTTATTTGGGGCCAGGATGCACGTATGTTGATCTTGAGACATGTCCATGTTATGCACGTGCGATAAATAAGTTTAGAGTGGTTGAACGCACCTTTAGTGTCCTCTTGGCTCTGCTCAATATGTAGACATATATATTTTGACTCCTTGTGAGCCCACTGTTGTGCTACATTATCTTTAGTGAAAAAGGAGAAGTGCAGGATAAGATTTATTAACACTTAAAACTCAGATAATAAATATTTTGGGGCCCCGTTTTGGGGAATAAGTCAACCAAATAAAACTTNAGATTTATTACACTAAAAACAAAGATAATAAATATTTTGTGAATATTTTGGGGCCCCGTTTTGGGGAATAAGTCAACCCAATAAAACTTTGGCAGTTCTATACGTAACGCAAACATCACACTCCCCACCTTGATAGTATTTTATTTCCACCTCTCATTATAGTTTGTCTTTTCGGTTGCATTAGGTATTATGCTCATTAGTTTGTCTGGGTCCCACCAAAAGTAAATCCGGTTAAAATTATGGTTTCTCTGAAATACGAATTATACTGCATTCATGAAGCGTGTGTAACGGATTATCGGTTGAAGCATAATTCCCCCATTTTAGTGGCTCCTCTCCAGTGGTCTATATGTAATGTTTTGTTCAAACACAGGTTAGACAAGACTATGGTTGTTTTTATAATATATCGACTACCAGATGATTGAAAGTTATTAAAAACCAGGTCGTTCAACATCTACCCAGGCATTACCCTGCAGAACGAAGCTAAAATTCATCCCACTCCGTACCTTCACATACAGAGAGAACAACAGTGAAACACGCCAACAACCTGGGGGCCACTTACGTTGCACAGCACAACAGAAGTTGGAACCTGTTTGAGCCAAGCTCACAAAGATGCGCGATTGCATTGGCCTTATGGTAAGATGAGGAATTAGGCTTCAGACTGCGGGACGCAATCTGAATGTCATTTATAAGGTCACTTGAAGTTGAGTTCGTATTTGTATCGGGAGAATCGGTCAACCCATCCCACAGGATATATTAACATATTCCAGAACCACTAGTACGCAGCTTTAAGTGACCACCACTGGCGGTCAGAGAAATTGTAGCAAATCATTTTCAACGTATGTCGATGATGCAGACAAATTAGTTGACCTTGTTCGTAATTCAACAATCGGAACCTAGCTAATTTTACATATGAGTGCAAAGCAAAGCAAGCTGTAGACCCCGGGTTTGATACTGTAATTTTGTGACTATTTGGGAACTGAGCTTAGTCCATCTCTTTTTCCAGAGAAATCTATCATCTGTTGCGTTGAACTGGTTAGTTCATAACTTGTTATCTATAAGTGTTCTGTGCCTAAGTAAAAGTTTATTGGTTATTTGGCTTGTTTTTGTGCCTAGAAGAAGACTTTTGAACCGAAAGTAAGAGGTCTTGAAGTTACCGAAAAAACACTTGAGACAGCGGAATAATAATCTTTAACCCATGAATCCTATGCGTCAAACTAAGCTTGAAGTAATGAAGGGAGGGGTGTGCATTCATGGTAATGTCTTGGGAAGTAAACAGCTGAATTACAATATGGGTTTGATACGCTAACAATAAACAACCACGTGTGCAAGTTCACTACCTTCACACAAACTGCTATTATTTACATCTTGCCTGCAATAAAGTATACTGTATTTCACAAAGAGTGAGTTGACTCACCTTTGTTGGGCGACATGCAGTCTCACAATATATCGATGTCGCGATTCATTGCTTGCGTCACTGATACACTCAACACGGTAATGTACAGGATAGATACTGTTAGTTTCCAAATGATGGACATATGTGTAGGTTCGCGGACGGAGAGCGAATCGCTTGCACCAGCTGTTGTTTGCCGCGTTCAGCCCGTGAAATATAGGTGTAGTATATAAATCAGGGGAACCGGAATTGTCTAAATGCCATTGACGATTCGTGTGCAGGTTATCCAAACACACTTGTTGTATCCAAAATGACTGGCGGTCGTCCGAAATGAACAACTGTTGCCATCCATCGCTGGTCGCTTTCATATCGAACTGAGAACTTCCAGCCGGTTGGTGCCATTCACTTTGCGTTGGTAGCACAGTTTGCAGGGACGGTTCCCCCCCGTGCGTCCACCAAAGTTTTCTGTTATTTAGCGTTAGCATTTCCGGCCAGGTGCAGCCAGGTAAACTGAACACTATTTGGCACTTCAGAAAAACTGAAACGAAAGCGACAAGTTTGGGATTACCAAAGACTTTGGGTGTCTGGTTGCTTGTGCAGATACATATAGTGATAGAATATCTCGTGTTGTTTTTGAAATTACTCGGATGTTTTATGACTACACGGAGTTCATTTACAGCATGCGTGATAAAGTATACTACGCTGTCTGATGGCTCAGCATTACACTTTCATATTCTGAAAACGCTAACAAGCAACCTAGGCGTTGGAGTAGAATGGTTTGTTGGATCTACATTCACATAGTCGGCAAGCTGAACCACCTACTCGTGGTGCCGGCCGGGTAGCCTGGACGTCAGTCTGGGTGATCTAAGTGTTCAGAAACTCCAGACAGGGCTAACTGCTCCGTTTGGTTTCAATGTGCTGGTTATTTCGACAACGTATACTACGAATCATCTAGCGCCTCCACACCAGTTCCAATCAGTACGCAGGAGAGACTCGTCGGGTTCACGTGTGAAGAATATGGCAAGTGCTGCCAATACATTTTTGCCATTTATTCTCACACCAGACCCAGTATGACGGACACTTGGTGTCTGATGTGTGAGTCTTGACTGTGCTAGCGCTTACTGCGCCTTGAAAAGCATTCACCATTGTTTGTTTCTTCGGTTGTTGGTCTTCAGACGCGTGTTTCCATAGCAAAAACCTTACATACATTGGGATTCACATCATCAGACTAGAACTGTTCTTGGCATGATTTCGAATAAGACTTTTCTCTCTTTTCTCCCTTATTCTCCTGTTACTCTTTCGCATTTTTGGTTTGCATTCACTTTTAATGTTTGTGACCATGCTCTTCAAAAATAAATGATAATACTAAAGGAAGCATGGTTTCGGCAAATGCCTTCACAGAGTCGTTACAATCATTTTCTCACGTCCAGTCATGCAGAACAATTCTGGGCCAGACTGTTTAAAGAAAATGTAACATCCAAAACGTTTTTTTTAAAATGAACTGTTTTTGGTTCCGTTCAGCGTGCAACAATACTACAATCAAGTTAATTTATGAGAAGAAAAATATGTCCCGCAAGTTGGATACTTCAATTTTGTTGCAGTTCTATTAAGTTAGGGAATATAATTTTCGCCGCATCTGATTTTGAGTGGTATTTGCTTTGAATTAAAATGAAATCCTCTCGCGCTTGGTAATTAAATCAAACATACTCTGGTATCTCAAATATCATGTCAGGTGAAACATGAGGTGATCGTTGTCCACTACTTAGTGGAATCAGGTTGGGACACCCATTTGCATCCAACAAATATTTGGCATTGGATCACTCGGTTCTGGGTCCGGTTTGATTGTCACAAATTTTTATTTCTTGCAACCACTCACTAAGTCATCTAGAACGGTATAACTGGGAAGTTTTCAGTGGTCTAAAATGAATGTGATTTACCTAAACCTCGTTGATCGGTGCAGTGCGTCCTGGAATGTAGGTGCATTTACAAAATGAATTTCACCGATTTTGTTTAATGAAGAACAACGTTCTTTGCTCCTGAGCAGGAACGCCTGTGGTGTTCCAGTCCGGCAGTTTCCTGCACACGCAAAATGCCAATAAATTCTTTGGCCGCCATGAGTCAGGTGTTTCCGATAAGTTCGTTTGACCTCTCCACGGTTTGTCTCAACAAATATCCTAAATGGCGACACACAGCATGTGTGTTGCAAATAGAATCATAGGTCTAAGTCGCGTCGAAAAATTATGCTGGTTATTTAGGAACGAGCAATAACTTTTCCAATTTCTGTGTAAACCTCAAATTCAGAACCGTGCGGGAACACACTTTACCAAAGCAAGTATTTATAGCTCTCCCGGACTAGCGCAGTATTGTGCGATGTAAATGCGTATAGTGTTCCAAATCTATTTACGGTGACCGCATTCCGCCGTAATCTCTGTTTAATTAAAATATTGTAAGTTTTATAGGATTTGTGGATGATGTTTGCGACGGTGTGTTTCTGTGGTTGTCAGCCACAATTTATTTCAATTCCGAATTCATGGAATGACATTTGGTTGATATTGTGCAAAATGGCACAACATGAGCAGGCTAGAAGCATATATATTTTGCTAAAATTTTTTGCGAAGTAAGGTAAAAACCTTCTTGATTTCGGCGGTTACTTTTTATCTGCTCACTGCATTTTTGTAGAACTTAAATAAAAACAAATATATAAATAAATAAATAAACTTAAATATTGTTCTGAACTGTGTGTTGTGCAAACATGAGTTTAAAAATCTGATCTACCGCTTACCGCTCTCAGGATCTCAGTATTAGCCTAAAAACATGTTGACTGATGATCAACTAATTTAACAGAAAACCATATTTTTTACACGTGCGTCACAAATTTTGCGCTTTCAATAGTACATTTTCCTCTGTTTTAAAACTCACAAACTTTATACTGATGGATCAAGCAGAACTGTGGTGAAAACTTATTTCGTTTGATTTCACTGCTAGTGTACGTGCTCAGCCTGACGAACAAAAACTCAGGAACTCTGCTTTTTATAAAAATAATTGGTCTAAGAACTAGTGGTCAAGTGACTGTGAGCATTCTAAATGGCTAAAATATTCCACAACATTCTAATTTTCTTAGCCTCACCGAAGTGAAACACCAGAGAACCGTTGTATTGCAAAATGTCTATAAATTTCAACGGTGGGCTCATCAGTGAATAACCAGGCCCAGTGGGAATATGGATTCCGAATTTATGGATACATGGCGCTAAATTTCTTTTATTCGCATTCCCGGTTAGTCGTTTGTGGCCTGGGTGGCCAAAATGTCCACATTACTAGTTGCAAACCGCTGGCTGAATCTATTTGAATCCTCGTGAGATGTTCAATGCTGATGATTTTGAATAGGAACAAAAATGCATAGCAGTGCTTCACGGCTAGTTAGCGTGCATTAGCTTTGTATAAGACGAATCCTTCATTAAAAATTCTCCAGTCTCATCAGACTATTAACATAATATAATTAGTCTGATCAATATTCTTCACTTGAAGTGCACAGTTTTGTCCGTTTCCTCTCTTAATTAAATTTCATCAACGGTTTCAGGTTTATATTAGCGAGAATAATGCGCAAATCTTTAGGCAGATAAAACTGCTAGTGTAAAGCATTTCTGAATTTCTCAATCGGGATAGCTGATATCTTAGGGTGATCTACTTCAATTTTTCGACCAAAGAAATGACATGGCAGCACATAATCAGGAAATTAAAACCATGCTTATGCATAGATATATGAAATGCATAGAATCAAGATCCGATTCGATTGGAAATAATTGTATAACCTGGTTGGTTAGATACAGATTAGAAACCAATTACCCAAATTGTGTAACGATGAATTCCGCTCGCCTTCGTTTTAATTTCAGTGTCAGGCTACGTGAGCAGATTGACAGTCATCTGATCAGCTATTATAAACGCACTGTCACTATTCTAATGAGCATCCAAGTTGACATCATGCCAACTGAAAACAGTTTTACCCACCAGCTAACAGTTCACATGCAGTTGTAGTGAAATTTATACAGGTGGGAATAGCGGAGGGGTTGGGATGTGGGCGGAGAGACGTTTTGCACAATAAGTCTCTGCGCAACTTTGCATTTTCTTCGGCAAACTTTTTTCAGCTTCCTTAATAAAGGCACATTTGACTGCAGCCAGAAATTGTAGTGGTGTTTGCTCATCACTTCCCAGGTCATGGTGAAGTATAATTGACAAAACGTAGCAGAATGTTTTCGTCGTGATAGTGACAATTTGAGTAAAATTGATACTATGCGCTTGGAAAGAGTTATACTTGTTCCTGATATCTCTGGGATTTTAATAACTAAGGGACTATTTGTGAATTGTTGAGAAATCCAAACATGGAGATGCTTTTTTGTTCGCTCGGTCGACACATTTTTTTCACAATGTGCGACGGACGATAAGACGTGAAGTGAATAGATCCCACACCTGAGCTGTTATTACATCGTCCAAGCTACTAGGTAAATTCCCTGGTCCATGATCAATTTACTCGGTAGCTCCCCTGATATACTATGTCACGTGAATTTCGGAGACTTGCGAGAGTGCTTTTACCAGCAGTCTTTTCAAGAAGGATGATGGTTTAAATGGTGTGATGAAACGGATACTAGCGAATGATCTTCTGCATATGCGTAAACGTCCTTGTGATCAGACCGGAGTGAAAGTATCCAAGTTTTGTTTGGTACTTAGGGAGACGAGATCAGATCTAAAATACACGTGTTTGGTAAGTCCCAGCTATGGAAGGCCACGGACACTGACAGTTCCGCTTGGGATTCTATAGTCCACCAACAGGTTTAGTAAATAATTCTTAAAGCTTGTCAGGCTTTTTCTGGTAGAATCAAGTCACTTTTTGTCTTTCTGAATTCGTAAAATACAGTGTAGTTTTACACACTTCAAAATGGAGTCGAGCTTTTCGATTTGGAACATACGCACCCTAGTTATATCATTTTAAATGCCATCTAAAATAGCAAAATGGTTTTTCGAAATAAATAGAAAATATATCTGGGCATAATAGATGGAAGAATTTTGCAAGATTACGAATCATTCTGTCCATGAAGCTGTCACTATTGGATGGGCAACATTAGACGGCGTGACGTGAACTAGGAGACTGAAGGGTAATGACGTATGACGTATTCCCTTAAATGTGTGATCACTGTATCAAATTCTAACCATCCGTAGCTTAATGGTAAGATTGGAAAAATCTACCTGCAAATTTCCAGGCTCAAAGCTCCATGGGGATAAATAATGACCGGTTTGCTAGTGATCCTCAGAAAAGATAAAACTGTCTTGTATGGGACTTTTTATAAGAAATAGACCCCAACTGCTGAATCTAAGCTCTACGTTTTTGGTTTCAGAAGCCAAAGTACGCAAAGATCTCGGTTGTTACACAGACGCGCGTTTTTAGTTGGTTGTCGACCTTCGTCGTGTTAGTTTTGATTGCACTGTTCCGGCAACAGAGGCAAAACTTAGAACATTTTGGCATTTAGTAGTTTTATACTACCAACGTGGTACTACATTGTTATCCTCACTGACATTGATGCCATGGGAACATACTGGTGCTTCACTATCATGTAACCCAATCAGTTCATTCTAACAAAGTCTCAGTATAGAAGTTAGGAGGGTCATGAGCTAGGTTTAATTTCCGAGTGCTCTTACTTTCAATACTCAGTCATCAGTCTGGAAAGCAATTGACAACATGAATGCCGCTGACATCGGTTAGCCAGCTTAGAAAAGGGAGGTTCATTTTGTCTACCTCATTGAAGACAAAAATCACCGAATCTCCAAATCTTCTGCAAAGCCTTTACACCGCGAGTTCTACACTTTCGTGTTGATAAGCTTTTCAAGTCATTACTTATCGATTCTTGTCACTCTTGCAATGTGATTTACTGTTCAGCTGTTGCTAACATGTGAGGAGTCCAAACTTGCCAGGTAATTTATGGAGGGCGCAACCCCACTAATTATCAACAAGGATGAAATGAATCTACAGTGGTCCTTGGGTCTCCATCTACCGGACGGAACATCGATGAACACTTTAAGATGCCCTCATACTAACATCATAAACGGAGTTCACATGTGTCACTCCACCTACTACACGGTGTTTTCAACTTTTTTGTGGCGCTCAGTTATGATATGACATTGGGCATATGAGTAATACAAATTCTGTTAAAGCTTGACCGTTATTTGAATCAGATTGTTTAAGATAGGCTTAGTCGGGTATATTAAGGTGGGTAACCAAGTTTGAAGATCAACAGCACTGATTTCTCATGATGCAGAAAATCAGGTTTATTGTCAGCTTTAACATCAGGTCGTTCTGTATTTTGTGATATGTTTAAAACTTTGAAATATGTTTACCATTATACTTACATCTGTTGCACCACTGGCCCATTAGATTATGGTTAGATTTTTATATCTACAGTATATTAGAGTAATCATCAAATTTGGCTTTTTGTTTACTCAGATAGTCGCGTGTACAAACTGCAACCGCACTCGGTAAATTTGCAGTTTGGATCTGAGTTGTCTCCACATCAATACAAATATAAGAAAATTGTGAATACCTGGCGAAAAATTCGATTCAATATGAGGGCTATAATTCAACATACATTTGCATTTGTTTGAATTTGCTGCTTTGCGTAGCAAGATGTTCCGAGAATGCTCACGATTCGCGGAGTATTTAAGCAAAATCGACCTTGATAAGAATTCTTTGAAAAAAAGTTTACTGGCACTTCGTATGGATTTATATGTCTGGCAGACTGGCTTTTACCAACAAAGTAAGGCAACATATTCAGAAGCTCACAATAAACTCTAACATGATGCCATACTACCCAATTTACGCAAAAAACCACAAACTCTATGAGTAATTGTTCAATTTGATTTGAGTACAAATACATATCAATCGGACTGATGACATTTGGTGGATCCCGGAGAGCGGGGTGCGCCAAAACGGGTTGTATCTTATCTGAAACATTTCAGTATCATTTCAAAATTTGCTTGTTTTTACGTTATAACTCTTCTAGTTCCACTTGGAGAAGCGAAAACCAAATGTCTCCTTGACAAATGTTGTCGCCATGCATAGAAGCAAAGACAACCAGTCATTGTAAAAATAGCTCATAGTAGAGTTTTGTATGGGATATATACAAACAAACGCACGGTCCCGAAATTCGGAGGATAAATGTCACCGTGAGAGATGATGGGGCGTTGAACCATAATATTATCTACATTCACTCAGCGGTACATTGCAAAACCTCTACGCTAACCATATCTTGCCACGGTAATGTTGGCCGACATGATTGGAAAGTCGACTAAATTTGTCATTTTGGCGTCGTTACCAAAGCCGATTGCCCCAGGCGAGAATTATTCTGTTTAGAGTTTTTATGTTCTTGATGTTTATACCAAACAAGTTCATCATGTATTGGTCGGCAATGCTATGACTAATTTTCAAGCAAGACCTTTAGTGAATGCCGTCATCAGCGATAATTATCCAACAGGACGTGCTCATCACAATAATGATGTCGTGGTTTACAAAGTAAAAACGCGATTGTAACTTATACAGTGGTTCAGTTTCTTGATTCACCTAGAAAGCATAACAGCCAAATTTCACTAGTGCTTTCCTCTGGACCATCGATTAAATGTCTTACTTTTGCTGCAAGAAAGCTCACGCGATACATGTGTGTGAATCATATTATAATTACATCCAAGCAACTACTCCTGTCGGCGTGAGACTATTTGGTGGGTAGTTTCGTGATCCAAGGTTAACTAACGGTGCCGCACGTAATCCCAAATTTCAAAGATGACTGGAAAATGATGCTTGTCTGTGAGTTTTAGACTTCTTCGCCTGGATGGCCGTGTCAACAATTCAGCCTAACTAGTATATCCACTGAAATTCTTGAAATTAAGCGAACTCGGTAAACTACCAACAGCTTGGTTTATGTAGCAATTGCTTGTACGAGTGAATTCAAAGAACTCGCAACCATTAAATGAATTCAAAGCCTCATAAGTGAAGTTTGGTTAGGCTAGAAATTCACAAATCATTTCAAACTGAGAATATGGGCTATACGGGCACGTGACTTTCATGCTCCCCGAGACAAAAAATGTATGGTCCACAAGTAGCCATTTTTGCAGTGTCAGTACAACAAAAGAACATTGATGGCCGCACTTCACATCGTGCTTGATTTTGTATAATGCATAGCAAACAAACTATCGAAATTCGGGTACAAGAGGACAGTTGTAATTTTCTGTTGCAAATAGCGCTTTGATTTTCTGTTATTAAGAGCCATTCTTCAGTGGAACGCACAGAGATTGCACTAATCGACGAGTAAAATTATGCATCTTGCAGTAACGTTTACGCCTTTTAAAAAGCTAAAAAGAATGTTCTGTATAGTGACGGCTCTGAAGAACCAGTATTATATGACTTTCACCCACCGATTTCGGGGCTCTATATTGTCTTGTTTTACTAAGCTTTACCTCAACTCCAAAGGGTCGTATGTAGAAACCTGAAGTCAATTAGGTGTTTCCAAAAAAATCAGCTGCAACGCTTCCGTATAAATAACAAGAGGGTTCATTAGTTCCTCAACCTTGTTTAGCATGCAGTATTGCGTATCCATCAAGCATTACATGAAAAGGTCACGTGAAAAATCTACCGGGGTTTTGTCCACATGGCGCCATTAGCCGCATCAATATCTGAAAGCTGTTCCGTTTCGATGGAAGATATTATTCACTTCGCCGTATTCAGATCGATAGAATATGACATTGGATGCGGAATAGGTTAACAGGAAATAACACTAAACAACGCATTGTTTCTAGGTACGCAATGTCGCGATCCGGATCAATTTCTACAGACCCAGTTTGATAAACTAAACTTCGGTTTGCAGTGTATATAAGATAGATGCGCATTTGCTGGCGAAATTATCAGTCAGTAAATGACGGATAAGGAAGTTTAATTGCCCTCTGCGGGACCGTAGATGAGGCTGAATGCTCAGTCAACAGTTGATCCACGGAAACAATAAGCTTTCTAAAACTGGGGTGTGCATGACAATACCTACTTCAGTATATGCCCGTCACGTCTCTATCTCTGAATGACCCTTCCGATAACACTTCGTTAGAAAAATAACGAAGCTACTATAATTATTCAGGTACTTGAAAAAAACGTTTTTATCGAGGTAAGCTGTTTGCAGGTACCGTTATGTGATTCAGATGAACCAGTATGCAAAAATAGTTTGAAATAATTAGTGGAACTGCGATTGATGTATGCTGCAATAAACTTATGTGGGTGCGACCTACCTTGTCAGCTTTACTGAAAGGAATAAATCTCTAATTAACATTATCGGGTATCCTCAGATCGAAGTCAGCAATTTGTTAATTCGGCGTGTGTTCCTTGAAAATCTGCTAATTCCTATAACAGTGTTTCTGCACTGTAATTAGACACATTCATAAGTGCCGTATTTTGATTCAGTAGGAACCTCAAAATACATTCTAATAATAATGAAAAATGGCATCGATTCCGACGAATCTTGATGTTAGTACTACCGAAAGCGTATAAAACGTTTTACTGTAGTACTCTAAATGTCAGTGGTACCCTCTCGGAATGGCAAGAGCAATAAAATTAAAGTTCTAATTCGTCGTATGTGAGCTCAAATTACACCATGTGTAATGCTTACATTATATTTTCCCACCACAATGGAAATTTCATCAGAGAACTGGAATGAAAAATACTTACACAGAATGAAAATGTCCCACAGTCTTTGCTCTCGTTTTACTTCTTTGAGCATGTTAGACAATCACGCACTAACCATCATCGATGAGCACCAAATGAAAGTGGGCGAAACCCGAGGCTTTCAGCTGAAATTTCTGTGTGTAACGGACCAGGTCCACATGTAACAGGGAAAGAGCCATTGTCCTGGCAACGTAGCTTCCGGTTTTTATTTCCCGCTATCTAATGCAAGCCAACCACAATGGAGCGAGAGCGTGCATTGATGCTAGTGTGACAGACAGAACCNCGAGGGTGACAGACAGAACCAGTTGGTTCACCAGAAAGTCTTTTTACGTGTGACTGTCACCCTGGCAAACGGAGTGGTACATTCTGACCGAAGGAGATATTGGTATGCCAAAAGTTTCACAACCACAGCCAACTAATTGTTTTTTTACTTAACTCCACTGTTTGCCCGTAGGTAGCCAAATGGATGAATGATATGCGTATGCTAGTTGTGGTGGACAAATTTTACTAGATAGTATAGGTCAACATTTTAGCATGGGCATTCATCATTTTATCCAGGTGCCGATGATGATGATGATGAAAATGATTCCCTCCATATAGCGGTGAAAAGATTCTGAAATAAAACCCCAAATACATTCTCTAAATGATATGCAACAAAACTGACGGCAATTAATGTCCTTTATTATTGCGCGTATCACACTGCGCTCTTCCACAGAAACTCATTGGCCAAGAAGCTCTTTTTCCTCACAATAACCTCAACGGAAGATTGGTAACGTTTATCCGTAAAATGTGTTGTCATCCGCAAGAAACACAAAACGTCAAGATTCCTGAATATTATCTAAAACTCTGTCAAAACGTTTTTAAATTTTTTGAAGTGCGGTTATTTTCCGCACTGATAAAAATACGCTTAATACCACGTACAAAGCATGCAACTCCTCGTTGTCGATCTATGCGCTGGTGAAAAAATATTAATGCATGTGTAAAGATCAACCCGTGTTACAAAGTTAATGCGTGACGAATTCAATCAAGAATGTGCAAGCCTTTAACAGCGGCCAGCTTGTAGGTCCCGTATATTGCTTTCTGTTACGGGTTTGCATCCAGTCCGAAGTTTATTACCACAGCATAGTGGCGGGGGATTCAGTTTCATCCAGTTTTATTCACACAACATTTACTTCTCAATACTAGCACAGCCACAGTCTTATCAGTAAATCAGTATGCGCAGAAGTGCAAAATACTTGTTACTTTTTAATGCGACAGATAAACCTGAGACCCATTTGTTTGTACATGCATTTTTTTAGTTCCCAATACTGCTGGCACAACATATTTATATACACTGGATACACAATATGCGTCGTATCAACGGAATATTGCATGTCCTCAAAAGTACCAGATATTTTCGTTCAGACTGATATAGACGTAGGTCCCAGGGGGATGGGGCAATTATTTTGTCAGGCATGCAACGCTTGTATAACGATGGATATTCGTTTTATCCTCGAGAGAAGCAACGTTTTTTTTAAACTGAATTCCACTTGTGTGCAAGCCAAACTTGGAGTAAACGAGAACGTTGTCAAAAATGACGTATAAGTTTGGTACGAATTTTGTGGAAATTGTACGCGAGCTAAAAGTTTTCCAGCTACCGAAGCAGATCGTATATCTCAAAACTTGAGGATGAAAGTATGCACGAAAATGACGCATTTAAAGAAAAGCTCTTACCATAGCACTTCACAAACAACTGGATTTGACTTATTATTTGCGCGTATTTTTGAATGCTGTGAAACCTTCAGGCTATTAAAAACCATATTTTCAAAATTTATTTGATTGCTTCATGTATAACTTATTGTGCATCTTTTGCCTGCTACAAGCATCTGTTAGGTGCTGGTTAATTTTCTCCGGAATGTGGTAATCTGTGATAATCTCTGCTAGATGGTTTCTCCTGCGTGATCCGTTCTGGGCGCACAGCTTTTCTCATCGGGCACCTCTTGGAGACCCAATTACTGCTTCAGCAAGCACTCACAACGTCTGCTCATAGATATCGGACAGACTGGAGTCGTTCATGTTTTGGTATTAACTACCGTTGCGCGACGATTATGTGTATCGTTGAACCGCGTAAACTTTCATTTTACTAGAGTTATCCCGCCACTTTCAGTATGGTACTATACTATCTCAACGTTTAACAAGATTGCCATAGTTTATTTGGTGCTTTTATGGCTCTGTGCTTCTGATAAAACGCTTTGGTGCTCATTATGCTGTGAGCCGAAGTAGACTGAATAACGGTTAGATTTTTTAAATTTTTACTCACCTAACTTTTCAAAGTACTTTTGAATTCATCTCTTCCAGGGATGACATGTTGTCTCTATCCGGGGAGAAGACATGTTAAACTAAATTCATTCTCCACTGGTTACACATGGAGGCCGGTTTCAACCGAACAATACATACTTCCGACGTACTGCAATATATAGGCTCCGAAATAAAAAACGTTTCGCCAAGCTTCTCTGCCTTGTGCGTCCTACCTTAATTCAGCTGTAGTTGCAGAGAAATTTTGGTTTGTCAAATAGACGAGTGGCTAGTAAAATAGCCATCAACACTGACCCACGCAACGACCGGCGCAATCAGCTGAGAGGAAAGTCTAACCCACCGGACGCAGAGCGTAACGCATAACGAAAAGTGTAGCGACCCAAATAGTGGCTATTAACCACTTCGAACAAGCTTGCTAGTATGTGGAAATTATCTGCATTTTCATGTTGGCGGTAAGGTCAATAAATGGGCGGTTTTATGCTAATAATGTAAAACAATCCGTGCATCATATCTCATGTGACAAATCGGTTTCAAAGAGCCCTTGATTCGTTTCTTTGGCCATTCAGTCACCGAATGGTTTGTCGTCCCATTGGTGGAACCATAAATTCTACTCAAAATGCGCGCTTATGTGGACGAGAAACAGCGTGATTAGTTCAAGTTTAGCAAAGTTTGCCACGGGATTCACGTTAGTTAATGAGGGATGGTCGTTACAAACGTACCAAAATAAGCGGCACACGCAGTGTGATGACGCTTTCATAAAGAAAACTGGTAAGTGCATTCTTAAGTTGGTTGTATAGGATAGATTTTTTAACATCAGGAGGTTTTTCTAAAAGCATTGTCCAACATTAGGCGGTTGAAAACTCTGTGAATGACCAGTTTAGACAGATAATACATACCCTAACTATACAAAACGTATTTTGATTCACATTCGATTGTCATGCGTGTTATGCAGTGCATCTTGTACCTTTCTATTTTAAGCACATGAAAATGGACCAGCCCCCTACTGCCACAGTATTTGTGAGCCATATTTTTCCATACTAAGAGCAAATTCGTTGAAAAAAATTCCTATTATCACTAATAATGCTACTTATAGAAAACGGACAGTTGCGTTTTCCGCCATTGCAGATGCGTGTTATGCAGTGCATCTTGTACCTTTCTATTTTAAGCACATGAAAATGGACCAGCCCCCTACTGCCACAGTATTTGTTGAGCCATATTTTCCATACTAAGAGCAAATTCGTTGAAAAAATTCCTATTATCACTAATAATGCTACTTATAGAAAACGGACAGTTGCGTTTTCCGCCATTGCAGTACTCAAGTAAAATGCGACAGTATGACATCACAAGATATTTTAGGCTTTCATAGGCTGGCTTTCGCAGAGCCAAACATCACGAAAAACCCACTGTAAATCCCAACCAAAGAGCATCGCTATTTTGAACTGGTAAACCTCAAGGGAGACGGTGTGTTATTTGAACATCAAAATTGATCGGTCCTCAGTACCTGCTATTTACCCAGCTTTGCATCTTTCCCCGGGCATAGATAAAGACGTAAATGGGCCAACTAACGGATATTGTATTAAGCGGAAGTAGACCTTTGCACACAACAGATGCACTGGATACTGTAATCATGAATATATTTTGAAACTAGTGGTTGAAGTTCATTCTTGAACTATTTAACAATTTTTAGGGAGATGCATAATGTGTGTAACTAGTAACAAGGAAGACCATGCTAACGCAACTTTGCTTATTTTATACATAAGTTGATTCAATTCCAACAGTATTTTGGACCAATTCAGTACATGACATATATACAAAAACAAAATTGGTTGAAAAATTGTAAGCAACTGCTTCGCAGAGCAAGTTTATTAGTTAATTATTTCCATAAAATTTGAAAAGAGAGAAAAAGGACCACTGGCCTCAGCAGCAATTTGCACACCAGGCATATCTAATGCATCCCTAAATGGCCGTAATCGTTCATGTGTCTTTCGCTTTATTGATAATACAAGCCAAAATGTCCACCTGTACGACACTGTTTTACTTACAATGCGACAAGTCTCAATAATGTTGAAGCCTTCTTAGCTTTTTCCGAACAAGATCATTAACAAACTAGTGCAGATGTATCTTATCGCGACGTGGGTCGCCGACATTTTTGCGAAAAAATGTTCAAAGCCCGAGAAACAAGCAACTGGTAAAAATCAGATAAACTTTGCTCAAACTCAGTCAGGCAACCACACATGCAAACCTTTGTTTTATTATCAGAAAGATTTTTTAGTGGTTTTTCCCCGGAGACGATGAACACAGCGTAAAATTTCTATCCCGACAACTTTGTTTTCAAAAATAAGCAGGACAGGAGCATAGGTTTGCGAGGAAAAGCTTCAACGAGACAGTCCCTAGATTTGCCCTATGTTGTACGGAAGGACTACCTAAACCAGCCATGGATATCTATTGGTGGATTTGGGTAAAAACAGGCTGATGACAAGATCGCAAACGCGAGCTGAATAGTCCTCTGAACATATTACATTAGTGAGGGGAAAAATTTGGGCAACATGTAAATTCGGGCATTTTCCTGCATTAAGCACGGGTCTAATGGACAGAGCTTATAATTACATGGTTTTGGACTAGAGACTCAAGCGAATACAGCTTAATTTGCCTTCAAAAATTTTACCTACGGATATATTTTTCAGAATTTGCGGACTTCATCTGAGAGTAGAAATCAATAAGAAAACAAATATGGTTGCTATTTTGTCCATGCTGCATCACTGTGCACATCAGCGTTCTGAACTAAAAGACAAATCTGGAGGGAATTCCAAACCAGAGTATTCGACAAATTCAGATGGATAAATTTAAGTAGCTATCTGAACAACGACTCTTCATGATGTTTCAGGTCGTGTCTTGAGCTTAAGGTCGTCAACAATAGTACACACTGAGGTAAACATCCACAATATGCCTTTGGCTCACACAGCCCGACCAGTGGCAATTATGAGAATCCCCATCAGTCAATTAGAAAGATATACATGTATCGCGATACCTCGAAGATCGTAGTGACTGAAATATGAGGCGGCCTGATGCAGCACATTCAGTTGCCTGAGAACATCACAAACGAGAGATTCAGCTGGGTTCCAGGTGAGTCTCTCGAAAAACCACATTAGTTTGCAAATGAGTGTATATTTGCTAATTTCGGGCAATTTGGTTTCACGTAGAACATAAGGTTGATGGAAACCCGGGGATTGCGCCTACCTGATGAGCTCCAAAATGGGTGAAACCGGTCGTGGGCTGTCGAAGGATTTTCAGCAACCTTATGAGCACTACATCCCCATTAGTCCTTTCTCAGCTAATGGATTAGAATGGACATTTTAAACATTTCTCAGATCCGGTGACAAATTGCAAGAAAGACATATTTTAAAGCCAGTCACTGAAAAAGCACATAAAGAACACTCACAGAACCATCGCAATTTAACGCTGGATAATTCTCTGTGTACAGGGTGTCACGTTTAACTCCTCCGTTACGCTGGCCTGCTTTCACCGTAACAGGAGTACTGATTTTCAAATCAAAAAAGGTGCTCCTGAGGACTTCGGATCTCTGGCAGTGAAATATAACAGATACTCTGCATTTCTTTACACTGGTTTGGGAATTTAGTTCAGTACGTTGTTAGAAACACGATGAAAGCCGTTATGTTTTCTACTAATCCTAGAACACCAGTAAGCCGCAGTTCTACTGGAATGTAATGTACTACGTTATCCCACGTGCTGTCATTATTCTTCTTTGACGTTGGGAAAAATGCTATATTCAGGGAACTAATTGGTCTAATTCAGAACGCTAATGACAACAAATAAAAAACCAAATAAGCCGCTTTATGACGGCCATTGTTTGCTGACGGTGCATATTTTACTGTTTTCTCCAAATGACAAATTGCCGTTTGCTTTGGAGCTTCATGTGGTAACTGAATATATTTCCCCGAAAGTGCACTTTGGGGACAGGCTAGTTTGTGCTGGGAAAATTACGGACGCCAGACAGCGTTTTGAATTTTCGAAATCACCGAATATATGCACTTCACGAGTCTCTAGTAGGATATAACTTCGGAAATTTTTGATGAGCATCTGAGTAGCACGGGAATTATGATCAACCTGCAGCTGGGTCGGACACAACTCACCATCTTCCGGCTTGTCAGAGAGTTTTCGCCAGGAGAATAGATCCTGAACTCTCATTTTATCTTCCAGCTTTGGTCTCTATTTTAGGCTCTGCATCTCATTAGGACTATCAAAAAGACAGCAGTTGAAAAAGATAACTTAAAAGTTCTCGAGAAATACACTCATTTGCAACTTAATTTGGTTTTCACGACAGACTCAACTGAATCTCTCGTTTATGATATTCTACATCTGAATGGGCTGCACACAGGCCGCTTCAAGTTTCTGTTGGCACGACATTCGAGATATCGCAATATATTTTCATAAAGGAAACTACTCACAAGTTTGCTGAAAACTCTTCGACAGTGTACGACCGGTTTCGCTCTTCTTGATGCTCATCATGTGGGCGCAGTCTTTGAGTTTTCGTGAAAAAACTGCCCATTTTTTGGATATTTCTAGTTTCGGACAAATAGGTGTGAAAATTTCACATCCCCAAATACGCCACAAGATATGTCACTTTTCTCAAAACACTCCTGTTTCATATGGTTTTCTGCAGTTATCAAATATGGGTTGCCTGCGCCCTCGAGCACAACTGTATACATTTTCACAACAGCCGGGAGGTTATAAATACCCACCAGCCGCAAGATTAAATGGATCTTTATTTTGTTAAGAGGCGTAATTGGAAATACATTACGAGAATTTTCTCTGATCTCACGAGCTAACAACTACGTTCAGAGTTAAGGTATACACACCTTTGTTAGACGTGCAGCGCAAAGCCTTGCCGTTTCTCAGGACATGCTCTATTTGCGTGTTTTCTTAAACTAAGATGTAGTTACACAAATCCGCATAATGCCCTATGCAAATTTTTTGGTCTCGGTCCTACTATCCACATTTCACTATGTAACTGTCTTTCCCAGCGTTTGAATTGCAACTAATGTTGCGTACATTCGTGACATAGCGAGCACATTCGTGACTTCTCCACAGCCTACTATTTTGCGAAATTTTGAGGAAAGTGAAGATCGGTGGGGAAAATCTTAAACAAATGGCTCCTCGAAGAGAGAAAGTTGGCTCGTTATCCTTTGGGGGAAATCCTGTTGAATGTCAAATAGGTATCCAATAATATATCTATTTGGTCACCTGGAACTTCGACATCCACATAAAACAAATCGATGCCAGTTTTTTGTTTTAGTTTGGGAAACGTTTTGTTATTTGACAGTTAACGTCATTCATTTCTTCGCCCTATGACACGTGTCATCAACACCGTTGTGGACCCTGTGCAGATTGACATGGTGTAATCAGCCTATGGTGTGTTTTTCGCAGCCGATGGCGCGTGAATCCTTTCAGTAAACTTGGTATTACAGACACGTCCACCAGACGTCACCTAGTCGTTATGCTGTGCATAGCAAAATTGCATTCCATTTGACAGCCTTCAACGTGCTTATAACTTTTCAGCCCACTTTACTCACATCGACAACGAATGACGATTAAGGTTGTTTTGGCCATCGTACCACTAGTTTGTACAAATAATCTACAGTGGCGAATCAGCCACCCGATTGTTACCCACGATGCACAGAAGAGGCAACGTTTATCATTCTACACGTCACAGCTTCATTAGATATACTAATTTGATTATGCAAATTATAAAACCCTGTTCACAAGGAAACTCTAAATATGTTCACACTTTACAACACCAGAGAGTTTTATGCCGTTTGCTTCGAATCTCGATATTGCTTTTCTGCTTTAACGAACGTTTCTCACACTTATTCTGGGGTAAAGAATAACTTGGGTCAACCATTTGAAGTTTCCAGCATCCCAAAATCATGACCCACATTTTGGATTCCAGGCGTCCCAATCTAGCAGAAACTGATACAATCAGTAAAGAAAGTTGTCTGAGTCAGGCGGACAAGCGACGAATAGCTTTCATACGAATGTCAATCCCCCGACATATTGCAGTCATGCCATAATGACAGCCAACAGCGTGGACACATATCCAGATCTCAGATATCCAAAAAACAAACAATAAGTACTGTTTTTTTGCACTTCCGTCTTTCACAGAGAGTGGAATGTGAATGCCGGCCAAGCTGTTTAGAGGCATTTGAGGCCATAAGTGCCCCGCTGACCTATTCTATGAAAACGGAAAGTACAAAGTATTTAGATGATGAACACGAATTTCCTATCCCCATAGTCACGGAGTTTTGTCACAACTCAAGTTTTGTCTGTATCAGCCAAGTGTAATTCGAAATATCTGTTGAAAAGGGTAATCGGTAAGTACCAACAAAGCTCAAAACTTCAAACTTTGGAGCTCGGTCTACCATGGGCCATCTAGTAGGAATTTCATGGAAGTCGGAATATTTGGTCAGTGTCGTGGGAAACTGGCTGTGAAATACAAAGTATAGGGACTGTGTTTATGAGCGAAGTATTCCAGTGATTCACCTATGCTATCAAGGTTAATTTTGTAGCTGTCCTTAACATCTTTGTATCATGAGATAAACTGCATTTGGAGAAGAACAGATTTTAACTTCGGTATCCTTGTTCATTTATCGCTAGTTCGTATGAAATGTAACGGTAATAAACACCTAAAGCAAAGTATGCGTAGACCACTGGTCAGTTTGTGTGGCACTTCATGACGACGAAATAGACCACTGCCATAAGCCATAGTCATCTAAATAAATTTGACTATTTTTGGTCATGGGAAGAATCTGACACTTGACAAAGTCTAGCTCACGGTTAGTTGTGGAGGCTTTGGATCATTTGACGTACAGTACACCAAGATTCTTGAAAGCAGATCGTCATTCAAAAGGATAGCACTAAACGAAATACAGCCAGGACAACAGGAAACCAGTGTGCTGGTGCACGGATATGAACAGAACCAGATCCGTTCTTCGTATTTCATTTAATACAGACCACTTCCTATTCAATTCATCGCTGAGAATCAATAAGTTTCACTTCAGTGGCTTATTTACTTTTTGTCCAGTCCCACATAGATAACCAGTGGTGAGCAATACTCTGAGAATATTAAGTAATCGATTTCTTGAAAGAAATGTTGGAAGTTTTGTAGTCTGAAGAGGTTAGCGGATGATGTCATTACTCCACGAAGAATAGCTTGTGCTGGTACCAACTTGGTAATGTTGGCAGACGGCTATGAACAAGTATCCTCAAACAGGATACTCGATCACGGTTCCGCGGTTTCTCCTCTCTGCCAATACCATTTACGGTCCAAATAAAATGTTTTGAAAAATTCGTTTCAATCGTTTTCACCAATCTATCTGCTAACAACGTGAGCAAGTGGAGTGTGTCAACTGATAAATAGCCAAACCTCTCAAGAGCAACCGTGATTTGAATCACTGTTACTCAGTAAGGTCTAAATAAATCACCGACTTGTATCGACATGTATCAAAAAAGACAAACACATTCATTGGATCGGATACAGAAGACAAAATAAAGTTCATTGTGTCCAACGTGCGTTGGTGGAGTAGTGGTTACACGCTCGCCTCGCATGTCAGATATCCGGGGTTCAAATCCCGGCACGGCCTTTGGATATGCACTGGTGATGAGCGCTAATAAGAGCCAAACTCGAGTCCAATGCTTCCTTTTGGTGTGGACTTACCGGAATAATTACGCCAAAACAGGAACGCGGTCGTTCAAACGAGAGTAGTGTGGCTATGGACTTCAATAACTTGAGTCAGACAAGCGAATTGTCTGAGAACAGTGACCTGCGAACAACGTGATATATTGGTCCTATTCAGATGACTGAGGACTGCTCGATCACAACACGTTAAGAACAGTCACGATAAGTATTCATTGCAAGAGCTTCAGCACGTATGCATTGTTTGTGATGAGGAAACCCGAATTTTCAAACACAACCTTACGTGAGTTCCACTCCTTATCACTCGGCCAGAACATAGCGCCGCAAGTGTGCCATGGTATTTCAGCGTAGATGCAGTTATTTTACCCGATTAAATAGACAAATTGGCGGACAAGGTACTCACCAAAGTGAGTACCTCAGTGATTCCTGAGGGTCTAACCTTTTGGCAGTATACAAAATCATCCAAATATTGCATAACCAAATCCAGTGTTTGTTAGTTACGAGAATACGGGTTAAAATGGAGACGAAAATTGCAAACGATCCGGTTCTAAGCAGGTTTTTCCAAAAAACCCAGCCTTAAGCAATGTTGTTCACCTGGGACGTGTACTTCCTTTCCCCCCATCAAATTCCTCTCTTGTCTGCTGCTGTTTACGCGTCTATCTCATGGGTTTGCTATGCATTTTTTAATCCTCCATGAACTTTAACCCTTGACTGGTCGAACTAGTTTGGTTGGCCACTCTTTACGCGCGCCTTTTGACCATTTTGCGTTACCACGTGTTGAATCCAGGCGTGCATCGCAAACAAGGACCAATTTGCTATCTTCTCCGGGCTTTCTTTGGACTTGCACTACTTTGTGCAACAGTTTAGACGGATGTCCCATAATTTGCGGTTTGTACTCCTTTTATTACGTAGTTTATACATGTAGTACCGCATCTTTTGATGAATCTTGTGACTTTGCGCGTCATTCAAGTGGGCTCTCCTGAATACGTCGAAGTATTCTACAAGACGTAAGTAGTTTTGGGTGATAGCATACTGGTCACTACTGGCTTCACTACCTTTAGGGCTTATCCAGTGAGCGAATTTTTCGGAAGCTAAGAACACCAGAAAGTAACTTCATCGGGAACTCGCATCTGGAACTAAAATATTTATTTCATCTCAGTGGAACGTCGGTCCTATTTAGACTAATGAAGCAAACAAGGTTTTATTTCCTTTTAAATGCTTCACTTGTTAAACCTTTGGTGGTGAAAACGGTTTTCATTCGATATGCTACCCCCAGGTTTCTAAATCCAATAAGGTGAAAAAATAATAAACGATGTATTTGAAAAAATCAATATTTTATGTTTCCATCGGTCATGAACGTCAGTTTTACTAACTTGCTGGCTATCTTGTGTGCACGAAAAAGGAATTGTCCGCAGTTACAAACGACTTGCCGAAGCAATTTTCCCAGCAACCCACCAAGCTTTCTTAGTTTTTTTTTCGAATTCACTCTATTCAAGTAAACCTGGGGAAATATCTTGGCCCAAAATACAATGGTACCTGACACTTATTGCAAGTTGTTGTAAGTAAAATTTTATTACCTTTTTTTACGAAATAATATTTTTTAATACCACCAAAACTTGCCGTCATTATCGAACAAAGGACCGTTTCATGCAATTTGGGTCGCTAGGAAAGATGCATAGGCAATTCGCTGACAAGTTTCCCGTAAAAATTACTGTTAAACTGATCCACATTAGTAAGTGCAAAAAAGGGTCGGTTTTGGATAACGCAAATGAGTTTTGGAGGTATTGTAATGGAGCACTATGATGGGGTTAACGGGTGTTCTTTGAGATGTTCCGATGAATACTGAAAGCATATCATTCTGAAATTGGATGAGAGCGTTTCTATGTACAACGTATTCGGTTTATGTTTAAAAAAATGGCAACATGAAAAGCGTTATAAATTTGGTCTGTAAAGGCGAGGCGAATGGTCTTGCTAGTTCTTTCAGCTCGCGGCATCACAACGATCAAAACCAACATATTTGAAAAGCTTTATCGAACAGCACATATATAAGAAACAAGTATTTATCAACAATTCCTTCCCTAGACTTTTCAAATTTTACGCAGTACACGTGTGTGCAGGATTTTGCGGCGTTTACGCATTTCTTAAGTTCGCCAGTTCTTAGGTGAACAGCGGAAATACAACAACAAATGCATTAGCCTTCTCTCTACTTCAGTCAAGGCGGGTCGAAAACTGTAAATAATCTTCATATATTGATTCATGTATCGTTAAAACTCCTGAGTACCTTCAACCAGAACACGATACTCGGAAATGCGCTAGGTACCTACGAATTTGGACGCCAAAATGGTGTCTACTCAATAGCAAATTGACTTCAGTTAGACAAAGCTAATTCAGTTATCTAACTTCAAACTGACCCTGTTTAGGATACACCGGCTTTTAATGGATGCCGACCTATTTTAGTGAGCGAAAAGGCGGACGCAAATGCACACTATCATGATAATGTGGTTCTTGGAATATACACGCTAGTGCTTTATGGTAGAAAGCATTAGTACGAATTCCCAACACTTTCCGGATTAAACCCTTAGTTGGGATACCAATGAGTTTGCGCATGTTTTCTGCATCGTACATAATGTTTATATTTAGTATAATCGAGCAGGATATAACCATGCATTCTATAACAGCTACGCAGCAGCGTAACAATATCACATTCAGATATTCAATGTGGTGAGGGAACTTGCCAGTCTGAAAGCGACACGCAAGCAATGCCGACAGACAGACAGCGGTGCACTGCTGTGTAATCTTTTTGACTAAGCATGTCAAAGCGAAAAATGACAAAGGTTCACTGAATGCAACTGATGCTACCTCTACTTTCAAGGAATAGACCGTAGACGACAATAAATATCAGTACAGACGTCACACAACCGCTACATAACATTCAAATAAGAGAACCGCTTAATTATAGTTTTGTAGGTGAAAACAGAACTGTGAATCGCGCATTACGGCGTTGAAAACGTACCGAATTACTGTCTTATTTATATCTTGTGCAATGCCTACTGTTGTACAAAATCATATGGGAGTGAACAATATATATACTGCCAGAGAATCAACCAGCTAGCGTTGATTTCAAACAGCTTGCCTTCCAAGAAATGCTGCTTAAAAACGCATTTTGTGAATGTCGTTCAAGAAATGTATATATGGAGATTCAAGAAGCCATGGAAGTTACTCAATTCATGGAGGGAGACAGCAGAGGAAATTCGATTTTCGGGACAGCCCTGAGGATTATGCTCACTATCAAAGGAACATGAGGACATTTGTGATTTAAAAGGTGTTTCGACCCATTGCTGAGAACTGGGATGAAGATTTTCGCAAAACCAAATAACGTTTGTAATTCGTTGAGCAACTCAATAAAGAAATAAGATAGACAAGACATGTAAATGATTGAACAGTAACGTCTCGGCGTTCCATGAAGATAGTCCCGGGATCGGTGAGTTTCGCTATACACGGTATTGCTCAGAAATTGATTGATTGCGCACAAACTGATTTCTTTGCTTTTTCCGAACAAGATTTCTGGACTTTCATGCAGCATGAATGCAACTTTCAAGCATCGATTATTTCGGTTTTAAGTGCATACCCATATATGTTTAGACGATGGACGGGCTATTCCTATGCGTAAACCATTCCACCAAAAATTCATAAAAAGTTGGCCGATTCCCAAAAACAGACGCGTGATATAATCTCCACATTATTTGCAGTCTCAGTTATTAACCGTCTTCTGTTCAGTCATCAGTGCCTCAGTTAGGTTTCTCTGTAATTATTCTCCTGATAATACACACGGAACTTTCATTTGACAATGGCGGGAATCTCGAATCACCGGAAAATTACCATAATAACGATTACGGCAGTTAGGAAATTGCTACCAGACTCCATTTACTACATGCTTCTTGGTTAAGCTCATACGTATTAGACACAAGGCTATACAAGCTACAACGAATATTTTGATACCTTTTCGACCGGCATAAACCTAATTAAAGCAGAATGAACTGATCGGAACTGTGATTATATATCATTCCCCTTAAAGGTGATAACCAACAATAAATACTGTCAAAAACGCTACGAGTCGGGCGAGTTACGCGGGACTCAACGTTCAAAAAACGTTCAAAAGCTTCTATATTCTTTGATTTGTTCGCTGAGCTGAGCAATTTGATTGCAAACGTTTCATCGCCAATCGAAGTGACATCATCAGGGCGTTGTTAGGGAGCGTAGTGGTGCGTAGCGATGAGCTGGTGTTTGTACCAGCTCAGTGGACAAACCAACAACCACCTATGCTACTTGAGCTACCAACATTCTCCTCTATAGAAAAAGCTTCTATATACGGAGGTACGGCTCAAAATCACGGTGCGCGGACGGTATGCGTGCAGAAATCTGCGCCGATAAGAACCGCGTCGTTCGACCGATGTAGTTGACTTTGCGGAAAAGATAAATTCATAAACAAACTGATGTGGTCTGACACAGAAGTTAATTTTTTAGTTTTTGTCTGATGATGGACAGCTGAGGAACTCTACTTTGGCAGAGCAGTACAAAATATTCTGAACAACGAATTGTGCGGTATTTAAGTCAGCACATTGGTAACCATATCTCTTTTTCACTGAAGAGAGAGTAGTTTGGTTTTATCCACTGTATGTTTTGCTTTGGAGGTGTCGGTTGTTAATGCTTATCCATAATTTAATGCGGGTAGGAAATTTTTCTAAAAAAAATCACTTTGAGTATTTAATTTCGCCTTCCTAGTTTTTACTGAGCAAATTTTGCCGACCGACTACAAAGTCAACCAGGGTCTACTTGTCCTAACAGGAACAAAGTTGCAGAATCGTGTGTACCAGTATGTCCATTTTGATTTGCAATAAACGCGAAATTGTATTGACGCAACATTTTTTCTTGTCAATAACGTCTGCGGAAACTGCGGCCTGTATTTCCTCTCGGATTTGCAGTCCTCTCATCATGCCGTAGTCGGGTCCTACTCTCAAGTTCTACTAGTGGACCTCGGTCAGCCACACTCAAAGACATATGGGAGGTACGAGAAATAACCAGTTTACTGTATGCACTCGAATCAGTTTAAGCAAATTACTTTTGGCTTCATTATGTCGGGATGTCGAGTGCAAATTGCAACAGCACCGTATCAAGTTCTAGGCTGTGGGCACGAGATGCAAATGCCGCTTGTGTTTCACAAAGTTCATTGGGGTTTCGATCAGAGTCGTAGACGTACTGAATCTACCTTATGACTATTAGCCTGGTAATAAGACTTTCACAAACAATCTGTCGGTTCTCCGGGCACTACTGAATAGCCGTGAATTGCAGTGGCGCTAAATGATGAGCTTTGAAATGCGTCGTGAACGTCTTCCAAGACCTGTAGTCTACCCGATGTCGCAAAAGACCTCGATCCTTATATCCTTGTCTGTTTCTTCACAGTGAACTGCTGCACAAGAACATTCGTATTATATTTATGCTTACAGTGCTGTTGAACAGATAGACCATGTTCTGTTGCTAAATGCATAAGAAGCAAATATGTTTGACTTAATTCATCTGTTTCTAAGCCCGTCCGAAACATTGTCGTAGCCACCTGCCCGGACACTCCAAAAGTTGTTTTTCTCCTCTCCGGAACGCCATTTAAATAAGCTGTGCTTTGCCTGATTAGGTTAAGCAGATGGACTGCATATTCACTTCTACTGTTAAAGCTTAGTCCAAAATATATACGATTTCTCAAAAAAATTCTACATGTAAAACCCCCCAACCGCATGCGAACGAAAGCTGTTTGCACACATCTGGGAGAGTGGAAAAGTCAATCCGTCGTTCGCTATAGTTGGTTGATTTTATAAGAGATTGTGAGACATTCCCAACCCAGCCCCCTAAATAATAGTGGTGCTGAGTATAAGATGTATCTGTATGCGCTACAAAATGTCTGCCTAACTTAATGTGAATATTTCTTCTACAAAAATCAGACATCTGACAAGCGACTTCACTTGATTGTGTGCCACTATCTGACTTGGTACTCGTCTGGTCTGTTATTACTCAAAAATAATGCCTAAAATGTGACCGTTCCGGTTGACTGCCAAGAAAATTTACATCACTTATTTGATTACCCAAAATAGAGAGAAGCACATTCTTGATTTAGAGACTGGCTGGCAGACTAAGCAGCTTATGTACCTTGTGCGTCAAAACGTGTCCCCGTGTGTATTCTTTGGACAGACAACCTTGTGAGCAGCTCAGAAGTTGAACGTTGCTTACAAGAATGCACGTACGACTGCAAGCACTTCATTGAAATTATCCTAGGTTGCTCCAGCTTGAAAGCGTAATACATAGGTCCCAAGTTATCGCAAGAAACGTGTTTATACAACCGAGGTTGCCAATAGTAACATCTATTAATCAGCGTCGCGACATTAAAATGTGTTTCAGCCTTAGCTGGCTTTGCACTCAGAAGTAGACTAATGTTGCCACAAAAGCTTCTCAAAACGTCTACTCAGTTGTCCCCGTACTGCATCATCAATAAAATATGCGCATCATTTGGGGAGATGAGTGACGGGTTGTGTACGACAGAGCATTCCAAGCACTGAAGGAAACGTTGGTAACATTAGGCAGGGCAGCAGACAAACCCCAAAGCGATTATTGTGCTCATAAACCGCCTTTAAAAGTAGACTCCACTGTGGATGAACAGAAGTGAAGATTCTTGTATGCCTAATTGGCAAATGTGATATTTTGGCAATTAGTCTGGTGTATTAAGTAGCAGAAGCATTCAGATCAAGGAGTCAATGATCCATCAAAATTTGTAGCATGGTACCCGCTTCTAAAGTCAAATGCAGGCTTATTATAACACACTAAAGTCAGTAGCTTCTAAGCGACATAAGCTGAGTGGGGCTTCAACCATTGGACGGTCAAATCGGCACTGTGAGGTGGTCATATTTCCAACACCAATATTTCGGAAAACGCGAAATTCAGGTGTCAATTGCGCACGTTTTACCCGCAAGTTGTCGCCAACGAATAATTTTCTTGCCAATAAATTTAACGTGCTTTGCGTCCGTTTATTCTCCGCTTATTGTATTCTTTCTTTGGGTTGCTTAGGAGAATTACTACTTCTGTCGCTAAGCGTGTACGCGAAATATAAATAAACTCAATAACGCTCTTTGATCAATTCAGGACTTCATCATTCTTCGCCACAAACAGGTTATCTAACTTTTGCAGTAACATGCTGAGCAGATGATGATACTTGAGTTAGGCCGAAATATGGCTTTTTGTGCCATCCTTTGAAAAAGTTTGGGTAAAAATGAAATTGCTTTGATCGGTGATGATTCTCCATTACTCCATATAAGTGTACTCATCAAGGGTACACGCTCTTCGTCAGCTTGATTCTGAATGTTGAAAATTCAGCCAGGGACTTGAACTGGTAGATCACTATCTTAAAAATGCCCTTACAATACGTTTGCTGTTCACGGAGAAAACTGAAAGATCAAGATACATACATAAGGGTTTGTCTGTTAACCCATCTTACTAACCACGTGTCGTGCAAGCATTTCCTCATCCTTTAAGTGAGCTTCTGTTCATGGAATTTCAACAAATACGGGGACTTTAACGTCATTTATGCACCATGTTCTGGTTGATTAAATTAAATACGCCTTCTTTACTACTTGTTTTTCATCCTCCCAGATGCTCGGTCGCTGGGATGGTTCGCGATAATCCATATATAGGCAGTGCTTTCGCATAGATTGCGGAAAACTAACAGAGTTCTGGGTCATTTCCATTTACTAACCAGGAGCAGATCAAAATCATGATTTTCGTTGGACACGATATTCAACAACGGAAATTAATTATGATAGAATTCTATTGGTGGAAGCTATTTGGCAACAAACAATATCGTAAACAAGGAAGTCCAAGAAAGTTCTCTAATCTTGAAAAATAGGCTGTTAGATTTACTTCCGTCAAATCTATTTTCAGTAATGGACGACCTCACAAATTTTTGGGTTTTTACACTCTTCTTGGGCGTTACTGGACTCAGAAAACTCTTAATTATATATCTTTAATATCTTCACTCTCTTTTGAAATTTATTAACACTTGTCAACATTGGCTTCCACTGTTAGTCAGTGTTCTACTACACAAAAGCCAGATCACCTATTTAGTCGCAAACAACATGCTTTCGTCTAGTTTATCCAGCGCTTCATTGCCGCAAAAAATCTTCATCTCTAAAGATATGAACAATGCTGCGATGTTTAGTCCACTGGAATCTCTCCGAACTAGTATTATCTCTAGCGAAGCTGAAGGCCCGGATTCACAGCGTTTTAGCACGTTTTAAAATGTCATACGATATTGATCAACTAATTAGTATCTCTGAAACTTCAGATTATTTTTTAACGTTCTGGATTACTTACTCTGCTTCGTCAACACTTTGCAAGCGTTAGTCTGAGCATGTCCAAACTGCCCTCTGGGAATGACAACTCTCCATTCGGATGGAAGTGCATGGCGCAATAGCCACCGTAGAGCACAACCAAAGATGATAAAATACGGGTGGCCTACATACTGGAAACAAATGTACAACGGACAAGATGCAGCTGGAAAACTATTTACCAAAAAAGCTCTTGCTAAACGTTTCTTCCAGAAAGTCCGTTTATTTTTTTGTCACGAAAGGACAGTCTGCAAGTGCACAAGTTCCACTCAAAAATTTAGCTGCTTTATTTTTGTACGAGTGTCGGGCTATCGAGTTCCTACTGTTATTGCCGTCGTAATGAAGTATCATTCTTAAAGTTGTGTTTGTTTGTCACCTATACCTTTTTTGTTTGTCGTTCTATCTTGCTAGAAAAATGACCCTTTAAATAAGGGAGACGTTATGCGCTGGACTGGTTTTAAGCCAAAAATGTTTACTTATAATCTCACTTCTAGTCTTTATTCTTGAATAACTGAACAAGTATTCTCGGTGCGTATTAATGAAATTTAATCCTTGCGTCCCTTGGTTTGTTTTCTTGCATTGGGATGAACGTATGGTTTACGCTAAGGTCCAGTCTTTGCTAATAAGGCTTGATCATCGTGAGAAATACATTCATATTGCGTCATGGTTTAGATACAGCTTTAATCTGAAGATAACCACGTGATTATGGAACAAACGTGAACACCGGAGGTAACCATAAACCTTATCTGTAACACTGACGGCAATGCCCTGACACACAACAGATGCAAGTCTTATGCGTTTAGGTAATATTGTCTGTCAAACTGAAAATTCTCTCTCTTGATTTATGATACTCATTGTAGGTAGCGAGGCACTCTTGTGCAAAAAGATTTTTTCCAAAGGAACCGAGGTCCACCGTACTCACAAATTGAGAACATTGAGTAGTGCTTCACTTCAACCCGATTACATGATTGAAAATCAAATACCTGCAAGCATATGATAAATTCTAACTCACTTTGAACTGGTTATGTATCACTTATGAGTATAACAAACAACTTTCGTGAGCTCTGTTAATCAATTTGACTTGTATTCAGCACTTCAGTCCGTAACCTGCCGAGTCAAGCTGCGTCAATATGGAAAGCTTTAACTTGCACATTTTTCTGGTACGACCGTTCTGGTTGTTCAAATAACCAGCTGCCAATACGAGTTTTTAGACTGGCCTTAAAATATCTTCTTGCATGTTCAGCTTACCGAAAGTGTAAACGTTTGGTAGCTATCTTATTCAGGTGGGTTGGCTAGCCAGACGACATTTGATTCACGTATTTTAATCCGCAAACAAAGGACAACTCGGTCGACTGTAACAGAAATGTATGTTCGAACAATTTTGATAGTCCCCAATTAATTTATCTGATATACACCAGTAAATAATAAGAACTCGTGCTTGTTCCCACCACTCTCCTCTGGGTGTAAACTATTTGAACACTACATAGCCAGAAAACCTATATTTTTAGGTATCAGCTGGTATATTTTACTTGACAAGTATCGAGTTACCGTCGGGTGACAACGGCCGACAAGTGTGTTATTGATTTGTGTGAGGACGATTTGCACTACCGGAGTAGAAAAACGATGTTTTCTTTTATGGATTGAAAATTTGGATAGATATTCAGTTGACGTTTTTTCTAATGCGCAGATACTTGCTGAACAGCATCCGCAAAGCTATCCAACAGATTCACAACGATTTCCTGGTAATTTAACTGGAACGCATCAAGTTGAATGTAATTCAATTATAAAATGAGATGAAGTCTATTGAAGAATCCTCTTTGTACACTGCAGGTGACAGTACTCGACCCGTGTCCATCGATTCGAAAAGCCCATTCAGCACCCCAGAATGCATGCACTCTGCAAAAAAATTCAACTACAGATTGAACCGTGATTTCCATTTCTGCAGAATCTTTGGGTTCCTTCCTGCTATCTATAGGTCTCTTTTCGTCTTGTGGTAAAAGCCTCTTCCAGAGGATAGTTCAGAACGTACGCGCTGGCTGCCCTCTGGGACTAAACTGAAGATCTTATCATGCAAGTTATTTTCCCTACTGTTGTATGTCCAAGCTTTGAGGGATGTGGTGTTACGCAGTGCGGATACGAAAGTGTTCGGACGATTCTTAAACCATAACCAGAGCATTGTATTATACGTTTTTGACAGAGCGCACAAATCCGAACTGCGGAATTTTACCAGCCACATTTCCCCTTCATTACTGTTTTGGTGGTTGCTGTTGATTTGTCTTGCATGTTTGGTAGCTTGGATACAACTGATCGAGTATCAGGTGCAGATCATCTCCCGAGTGCAATTTTGTAGGCAGTCACTCTTTTGCTACGCATTACTGTTATTTCAAAATGGTCCACCACTTGGTGTCATGAATGACCAAATTAGGGCAGTTTATCTTAAATTCCTGGATCTGCCTTGATGATACTGGGACCCATTTTTGGGACGATTTGAGCAAATCAGTAACCCTTTCAGCTGCACATGAAAATCCGTACTCGACACTCACAGAGCCTCTTCTATCAGGACGGTCGCCGGATAGATTTATAACGGGAACAGTCTTCTGAATTCTTAGGTTTGGGATTAGGGCAAGCTGCGAAGTTCGTTCATCAGAATTCAGGTTTCTTGATTAGTAACGACCATAAATCCCTTGCTGTTAGGCTTTCAAATAAAGAGCTTTATTTGGGGACATTATTCTTCGTCATATGTAGGGTATGTGGAGGTATGCCCTCTCACACACAGTCACGATGATGATAGTTTAATGGGGTTTTGTGTTATGTGCTTTTGGTTCTGGTTAGTAAGTACATGCCACCGACCTGCCATTAAAATTGTATCATTATATCTGTATGTCAGTGCGCTTCTGAGTCATGGGTATTCAAAAGAATCGCTGTCGTTCCGCAACCCACGTTGCGCAAGTCCACGGATTTCCAGTTATCCCTTTGGTTGGTGTATTCACAAAAGCAGTTTAACTCGAGGGATCAAACGGCTTTCTTCTTAAATGCACTTTGTTGAGCGTAATCTTTTTGGCGCATTGGAAACAATCTCAGGGGATGCTATTATGTCTTCTCTTCAGGATCACTCGTTCATTGACAGCGTCACTTATAAAGCACTGTCAGCAACACATCGCTGACGGTGCATCATCAGTGTCAGCAAACATGACTTAAAGTGTAAAGTAAAACAATAAATGATGAAATACCAAAATGGACATAGTAGTGGCCCTGCATTTCCATATACTCATTCAAAAACTCTGGAGGTAAACTGGCAACGGGAATGCCATTATCTCCGTTTAGTAGCCAAATGTTGCAGTGCATGCAGTCATGCACAATGGATGTCACGTGGACCACATCCTGGAAAGTCGGTCGCATTGAAATTATTCAGACGTTAGGGAACCGCTTTCATACCCCTCCGAGAGGTCAAGGGGTCGCGAATACCCTAATCGCACCACTCGGAATTGTAGTACATGGCCATACTTTTAAGTTGTAGACACATCCTAGTGTTTAAGACTGATGCATAACCAGACGCCCTTTTTCTGAGCGCCGTGGCGCTGGCAACAGAGTACATGAGCTAGGCTGTGACCACGGTTGCCGAAGATATACATGCGCCTCATTTTGGCTTCTAACAAGGCCATGTCTCAAAATCGCACAACTAAATGACCCAAACCGTGGCTTGATACACAGTTTGATGATTCAGAATTGTTATTTCGTTATCGTTGGCGCACAGGATTGGGAAACGCTGCCTAATTCTTGGAGATTTCTGCACTGACCTGATTTCTTACACTATAACTGGCGTCCATACTTCCAAGTTGCTCACCACTCCCTGGACTTAAATGGAGCCTGAACGCCTAGGAGGGTGACTGAACACTTCATTAGTGCTGAAGGCATGCGAAGCAACACTCAGTCATCTTTTCCATGACAAAATCGATGACATGCGTATGATCCAGATGAACGAGTATTTTTATTGACAACTTTTTACTGACCAGAGGTTTGAAGACTTTTGAGTATTTATATGGTGTTCATGTCAATAACCAAATTGAATGGAAATAGAGAATGAAATCATCTTCATTTTGGACGTTTTTTCTTCAAGGAATCTATAGAGCTCCATTTATACTCAAACATTCATAATTTCCAGGATACAGAGATCTGATAATGTTGATAAACTCTGATATTCCCTGATGAGCAGGCCTGTTAGGAAGAATAAAAACCAAGTCTAGAAACTGCGACTCCACTGCCCATCTCGGTGAACGGACCAACACCCACGCAGAACATCGAATATACCCAAATCCCGAAACATTATCGATAACGGACTGGCCAGCAAGGTCGAAAGCACCTTGGAATCTCAAAAATGGTGGGTCACTTACACGTATAGGGTTCTTTTGACATTCTTACCAGGCATAATTCTCACCTACTCCTCCTAACTCAATGCTTTCAGAGGCAGCATAAGACATCGAAGCAAACGTTTCCTTCAGATTTGCGCTACAGATGAAATGAAGTAGACTGCCATGTAAATGCCATGTAACCGGTCATATTTGAAAACCAGTACCAAGTATGGTTGACTCCAGTTATCCTGGATTGTTTTTCTTGAACGTAGCTTAGTTGATCAGACAACGATCTTTTTTCATTAACATAGCGAGTGGGAGCTTAACTGAAACAAGAACTCGACGCTCCTGTTTCGATGTTTGGTGTTATGACGAAAGATTCGTTCAATAAATCCACCGTGTGTGCAATTTAATCAAACAGTTGATTGCATGCTTGAGATGTTTAAGCGTGTGCGCTTAAACATATACAGCCGGTCGTCTCAGTAGAATCCACTGAACAATTGATTTCAGACAACCCTCTTTTTATTCGTCGGGTCGCATTCGAATGCCGGTGACCAGCCGAAACTAAAATTTCTCTCAACATTTTGGTTTAATGACACCGCTAAGGGTTGTCTGTCCAAAAGTACGAAGTTTATCTACTGATTAGAAGAAATTATTTGGGATTGTAAGAACAACTGCGGTTGCTCTCACCCTGTTTCACAAAATAAATTTCCTAATAATGTAATCACATCAGTACAAATTTGGATGATTTATGGGATGGCAGTTTTATGATGCCAAGTGAAATGGGTGCATTCACAATCATCTAAGTATCTACGGTACAAAGGGAAGACTAGAAAGAACACACACCAACACAGTTTTAAGACAAGGGGATTCAAAAATTGCACTTACTGTTTTCAATTGACATAATGGTCTGTAAATTGCAAGTCAGAGATAAAAGGGATATCATTCTTGCCGCACTTTAGGATTCGGCTCTATGTAGTAAGTATGTTAGACAAAATCCAATGAATTTTCTTTAAATAGTTCCAATCTGCACTTACTCTGTCTTTCAGGGTCACCGGGCTTCGATTTTGTGACTAATAGTGGTTGACATGACATAGCGTGTATATGTGAATAAAAATCAACTCAGTTTGAAAGTACTCACTCACGTAATTTTGTGTCGTGTTTTCAGTGTAGAGAAACACCAGTAAAATAGTTCAATGAGAGAGGAATTACACTTCTGAATGTCGAAGTTTGGGTGACGTGTAAAAATTCGTTCGGAAGCCGCTGTAGAAGAACCGTACGATGCATATGACGCCACTGTGTATTTGTGGCTCCTTTTCGGCCCCTTTGTCAGCTGACATATACACACAATGTTCTAGATCTTACCAACCGCTTTGATGTATGCCCATTTGCATTATCATTTTGAGCACCATCGTTTGCATTTCGATAAGAAATGTGTATGACAGAATACACAAGTTAAGATAGGTGCCCCATTTAGGTGCATACATGTAGCCCTGATAAAGTTTTTCGCCGAAACCATTTATATCACAGCCATGGAGCGCAACATTCATGTCACATCCCAGGTAATGCTTGTAGCCATTCCTACTATTTATTTTTGATCAAAATGGCATTCTAAAACCAAATCAACAACTGCACCTTCCAAGGAAACTCATGCGACCTGTGAAAATGAAATTGTGTTGAACGACTCCGTTTCTTTGACATGACTGATATGGGCATCCCTTATTTCATCCGATTATCCGTCTACCCGCACATATTTTGCTCCAATAACAATAAACTCTCCTTAATTTTTGGACAAAGTTTCCTCATTTAATCAACCCTAGAACTCAACCAGTGTTAACCATCCTTGGAACGGCCTTCAGTATAACCCGCATGACTTCACTACATGAAGAATCCAACTGGGTTATACGGTGTGAGAGTGCTTACATTATACTGTGATTAACATTTGAAGCGTAAAATGTGGTAGATTGTTGAGGTTGGTTAAAAATCAATCACATGAGTTTGTCCTCTGCAATTAACGTAATTCCACATTTATTTCAGCAGTAGAGGTAGCTTCTGAGTCTGTGCACTCAAACGTTGATACCGTCCGAAAGTCACGACGGTTCTGACTAAATGCTGAAACCTTTCTCTAACCCATTTAAGACACGCGTCTAAATAGTGTAAATTTACTACTGGATTTTATCAATACAGTTAGAATTTTAAAATTTTTCAATCCATTTGAAGCTTGTGACAACATGGCATTTCGGCCAACGATACGGCTCTGCCAGTCCTTTAAGAACGAAATCATGATTTTTTCAAAGTAGTAGTACGGAAAACCTGCGAAAATGGTTTTTAAAACAAAACCTAACCATCTTGTTTAGCAAGTCACCTCAGGCTGGTGACTTACTCGCAAATCATCCAAATTAGTTTTCGACTCCAGAAACCAACGAGAGCTAGAATAAGCTGGTGCAAGCTTCAGCCATGTTGTAACTCCGAGAAGTCATTCACTGAACTCGTACTTCCGCACATTTGCGCAAGTATGTGGTGTGAACCGTAGCAACCCAAAACTGTATGCTTTCGAGTATCCACAACCCACTAACCTGAAGCACCATCAAGGGAAGCTTTGCTGAACCTCGTTTTGAACCAAGCAATTAGGCTAAATATACGTATATTGTATGCCCTACTGAACAATTGTAGTAGAGCTGAATTTTTACCTACCCAAAATGTATACAAAATTGAGTGTTTGCACAAGATCACACAATTCCGAAGTATTTGCGATGACGTTTGCTGATTACTTTTAGCTATAGAATCCCTTGGCTAGTGTAGAACACACAATGTGATCTAAAGTTGAGGCAACACACGCACCATCTTCCCAACCACTTTGTTGGTCATCTCTGCGTTCAGCTAGATGTCTCACAACGCAAGCATAATCAGACAACCTCTATTCTCTTAGACAAGCTGGTGCTAATATCACCACACGGTCTGTCATTCAGCAAGTCCGTTTTATCGCAGGTTGAAAAACTTACTACCGCGGATGTCTATGGGTATGTGACTGACAACTGAAAAATTCACTATTGGTCTTGCGATCACTTTTGAGTTTACAGTGTGCCAAATGTTTATATTAAACATCGGGGTAGATTTTCTCAAAAATTCTCCTGACGTTGGTCGATATATTTCATAAAATCGAGTATGCTTATGCATTTTCTAGGCTCATATTCTAATCACACAATAAATCCAAAGTAATGTTTGACCTATGGAAAAACGCGCGAAACTAATTTGTGAGGTCAAATGAAAGTAAACTAAAAGCACCTCAGTAGTCTCGCGGTAGAATAACTAACCTCAATAGCAAGGGTAATGGAGGATGGCGTAACATAATAAGAAGGTAAGTATGTGCTTTTTATAAGCAAGGATGCCACTCCTATGGAAGTGTTGCTCCTTACACGTGATTCATTGCTCTTCAACCAACAATCGATAATTAAGGGAAGCTAGCATGTTTATGCCCTATGGCGTATGGAACCCTCGGATAATATTGTGGACAAAATGAGGCAGAGAAAAGTTGATTCCGAATAAAATATGTACTCGGATTACCTCAATTTACCAGTTCATCTGATAGATGATAGTTGAGAAGATAGTATAGAAACGAAATCTGGAAAGATTTCTGTGCTTGCGATTCGCTCATGCCTGTTGTTTTTCTGACACACAACTGCCTCTTGTCACTGAACTTCGTTTATAGTGTTTTATGGAGGGTTTGTTTTCAATATCACATAGTAAGTACCGTTTCTTTCCCATGGAGTATTTTGCACGCACACAAGGACACAAATACCTAGAAGAGCAATCCTCAGTGTAAAAACCGGAAGTAGTAACCTGGCCACCTGAAAGTACGGCACCTGATGGGAGAGTATTTTCACAAGAAGCTGGATTGAATTTTTCCTTATAATTTGGAAAATCTTAGACTTGAAAATACCTTAGTATGAAGCTAGTGTCTCCTGAAAACCGTACCTTCATACGGTACGATTTAAGTGCGAAATAGTCGTTTACGACATGCTTTAGTATTTGGTGCAGGTAGCTAAATGCAGCCATCAGTGCAACGGTCGTGTATAAAACAAATGTCTCAGAAGTATTATGAACTGCAGAAGGTCAGACGAGCTCAACCCTCTAATTGCTTTGGTTTAACAGTATTTGCCCGAGTGTTACTATTCTTTGATCCTTCATTTACCAAGGAGAGGACAAACTAATGTACACTGTAAGCAGGCTAGAACGTTTTCAGTTTTTCCCACTTCATACGAAATAACCGGTGACAGTGTCAGATTCAGAAAACGGGTCCGAAAACTAGGGGATGCAGATTCCGTCGACTGACTGTAATCCTTCCCATCTGATCCCGTGGTGGAAAGATATTCATTTTAAGAGCAACAAAATCTCTCATTGTGGTTATAGTGGGAACATAGGAACCTTAGCGAAGGATGATACCAGAGGCATTGTAAGAATTGAATGGGTAAAACACTAGAAACGTTAGGTACTACTGGATTAGTTTTTAGTTGATATTTAGAATATGCAACTTCAGGTTACCGTATGAAATTACCGACGGTCGTTTGAACATAAATATTTCCAGTACATATATATATATACATATATATACTGCGGTCAACCTCTCTTCAGCAGATATAACAGGACCGCACATGAGCTCAAAAATACCTCAACGGTGGAATCGAAGTTTGGAGGTTGCTCTCTATTAGTTTTATACCTCCTTGCTTAGAGTTAGGCTGTAAACACAAAGAATTTCCCCGTTGCAAACCTGAGCGCCTACAAGCTAAAGTAGCACGGAAGAGGTTGCTCTTTTTATCGTCCGATAACGAATTTTACGCGAACTTCAATATGACCAGAGTATACGACCTAATTTCAAAGCATCTAACAAGACCAGCAGAGGATTTGCTTTCGGCTATATGAGCAAACAAGACCGAATTTTGTCCAGCAATAAGATGCAACGGTTCTACGTTATTAACTGAAAATCAATAAGTTTTTCTGGCTCGCAGGCTTCAGGAGGAGCAGCACGGTAAATCATCAACATCATCGACATCATGACACCAGTGTTCAACACCGATGCTTCACTGCCGTACAACCGTGATTTATTTGAAAGCCTTATTGTAAATAAAAGAATAAAGATGGATGGGGGAGGGACTTAGTGCTAGCTTAACACAGTCATTCCGAGGTGTCTACATCTCCAGACATTCACTCAGGCAATCTGGATAGAAACTGACAACAAGAACGCCACTG
>NW_008751678.1:1571149-1623035 GCF_000715545.1 Opisthorchis viverrini
CAACTTCCAAGGTACGTAAAACGCCCCACAACTTCCAGTGTTGTCTCTCTCTGGATTGTAAGGGGCGTGTTCAGTGACTGCACGTCCACAAACATGACCTACACTTTGTGGGTGCAAAGTGCATACCAAAGAACGAGATGACTTTGGTCAATTCATCTAAGAATAGTTACGCCTTCTCCTTCACGGTACAATCCACGTTCATGCCTTACTGCTGACTGCTACACAAATGTAAAAGCTGCCTCATAAATGGCGGTAAATAAGACTCAGAGAACGATCAAGGATCCAGTATAAGTTGGCTCCAACCCCCTTCCAGTACCAATGAAAATTTGGGATTCTCCAGGCAAGAAAAAGCTGAATCAATAATTTAACTACAAACTGTAAGTTTCTACCTCAAACCAGGAGAGCAGGTGGTTTCAGAAATATTTGGTAATCAATGATTGGATTTATTGCTGGGCAACGTTTTGCTTTTACAATGATAATCCCGTCAGGCGATGTTAGTTGATGGGGTTTTAGGGTGGAGTAGAACTAGACTTGACCGGTGTTGAATGTAGTCTAAGGACTCTTATCATTTAATGAGCCATGGGGCGGTCGTGTTGGAGTTCACAAAAAATGTTGTTAGTTTGAAAGCCTTGGTCTTCTTATTTAGAGTGCTTCTATTATTTGTGTGCAATGAAGTCTTTGGACGGGAGAGATTTCGTAGTTTTTAGTCAGCTCGTGCCATGAAATCCGGACATAATCCGCTGATCCTCATTATTAACCACACTTCACCCCTTGTCAACTCGGCTGATCCACGTGCTCCACAGAGTATAACTCTTTCCTCTAGAATGCTTAGCGATGTCCACCGCCTAGATCACCAGTACCTGTAACGTTCCCATCTGAAACATTCAAACCGTTTTGGTGTCTCAAGTGTAGTGTGTGTTCTGTGATTGCAGAATTTTAGGATAGGGTCCGATAGCTTCCCCTATTGGCGAAAATTCACTTCACAAATGCAACTAACATCATGATTTGTGAGTTTAATAGGACCTGTGTAGTTGCTTCGGAGAATACAAATTAACTCAACTGCTACTTCATGATAGCTCTAAATACAGATTTTGGTACTTTTTGTACACAGAAAATACCGTCGTTGCTTTAATGCATGTGCACAATTTTGAGGTTTTCGTGTCCAATGCACGTTATGACAAAGATCCGAATGTGCATTTTATATTTCAATTCACGCGAGCATTAAATCGAAGCAGTATTTGTGGGGAGTCAGTAAGGTGAAAGATGATTCACCGCTACCACCTTCCAGTGGACATATAACACACCCTTCTAATTTCTCTAGATTAGTAAAACTCTAGGGGATGCGTATGTAGCGGTGTGACTCAAAACAGATCACACTAGTATCTTTGTGACTTGACCCCGTATTGGGCATCAGGACGACTATTAACCGTTGCCATGGCGCCGTTTTCTATTTGATTGCCACCAGGCAATAACAGATGTACTGAGCGAGATTCAAGTCTGCGTATTCCCGCCTAGCGTCTTAGCAACTGCCAACAAACTTGAAACCTACTTCAGGTTCCACGCCACCGTTAAAAATCCACACAAATCCGTGATTGATGTGTGTATAATCCACAGGTGCCTACCCAAGAACAGGGAGTGAGAATTTTTCCCGTCATATGGGCTGGAGTAAATTGAAAAAAGGATACTACATTATGGGTCTAATCCAGCAATAATGCACTGATGGCTTACATGGGAGGAAATGCTGAGGACCGGAAGGCTTGCTCCAGCTAACGGTAAAGATTGGTAACCAAAACAATGCGCTATCTGTATCCTCATTAATGAAGTTAACTTGGGTGTGTTCGATATGATCAAACGGGTAAACACCAGGGGGTCAACTTGGATATATTGCAGATAGATCTGCAAGAAACTTAACCATATAAGGCAAACAAACCTGATTTCGAAGTCAGACTAGCAAGAGTCAAAGTTGATGTTATTTAACAAAGCGCTTCGTCGAAAGAAGAAACACATAGTAGGAATTTTAGGCTTCAGAACTGGTTAATTTTTTAGTTGGCGAAAGCGCTTTGGCATCTAATTCACAATTCGAGTTTGTCCAAAACAAAGATAAATTGACGCAAGAACAGATTGAAAAGGCAGAGCCCTCTCGAGTTTTCCAACACAGAACCTGTAGTGATGCATAGGTTCGACGATGCCGAATTTCAAAATGAAAAATTGGGTTCGAAGTTCCTTTGTAGTATTTGCCCAAAACTGAGCACAATCATAAAAAAAACCTCAGCTGTCCACTTCCGTGGCGCAAGTCTATCACTGACACAATGCAGTGTCACGGTTCGCTAAATTTCGGACTGCTAGCGTGGGTTGCTGTCGTCATAGTTCTGATTGGCGAAATTCACGAAATAACACGTCAGGGGAGCTCAGCAGACAGGGCAAGAACACGCGCGTCAGTGTCAGATGGGGTGGTCTTTGCGGGTACACATGACTAACACAAGTGGAGATCAAATGTACCTGATCGAAGTAAGCTAATGAAGGGGGAATTATCATGAATAAATTCAGTAAACCCACTCTTGACAAGCTTATTCGAACGCTGAGATATTGCGTCAGTATTAGTATCATATCTGACACCGCTTGTGCACTCAGCTGAATTGGTCCTTTAATAAGTTCGGCGCACTTTATTGTTTTTGTTCACTTAAAACTTACATAACCACCCTCTCTTCCAAAATGAGCTTCTGGTATTTCAGCTCAAGCTCCAGCGAGTTTGATCATCTTTACAAGATTACTGGAAGGCTAAGCTGTTTTGCTGAATCTCTGTTAATATCACCGCTGTTTTGGCCGCTGTTCAAAGAAGGCCAAAGTGGATCGCCTCGCGGTCTCAGTCATTTGAGAAAATTTGTTTACTCCGTCTAGTTTTTAAAAAATAAATATGGACGTGGTCCTGCGCATACGCTTGGATTTGGCCTTAAAATGGAGTAGGGTTCTCATGAAGAAAACAACTCACAAGGTTGATGAAAACCCATCGGCGCACCACGACCGGTTTCCTCCTTCTTGGGTTTCATCATGTGGTCGGAGTCTCCGAGTTTCTTTCAACGTTACGTTCTACTTGAATCCGAAGTGGACCAATTTCGACGAATACACTTAAATGAAAATCAGCTTGGTTTTTATAAGGAACGAGGGATTCTAAACACGGCTAACACAAGAGTGGCTTTCCAGAGAGAAAACCCTGCGCTCTGCACTGGTGCAATTAAAGGATCACCTCACCAGAGAACAAAACCAAAGACTGTGTCTGCTTAATTAAGTGTCACGACTGCAGTAAGGTCTATCTAGGACGGACGGCCACGGAAATTCACACCAGACTCGGAGAGCATTGGAGGAAAGTAAACAGGCCGCCGAGAAACGCAGACGAATATGGAGCGTTACTAAAAGACTCGACAACGGGGGAACATGCATTGCACACGACACAGAAAATATATTTAGAAAATGTTGAGGTTTTGAAGCGAGGACTGCGGTTCACGCCACAGGGCCTGATAGCCGAGGCAGTGGAAATCGCCAAGCATCCCAGTGTTAACAGAATAGATGACGTGGAAATATTAAGCGTGTGGAGAGCGGTCTTGGATCAGTTTAGGTAGCATGTTTGTTTGCACACAATGCAGTGTCATGGTTCGCTAAATTTCGGACTGCTAGCGTGGGTTGCTGTCGTCATAGTTCTGATTGGCGAAATTCACGAAATAACACGTCAGGGGAGCTCAGCAGACAGGGCAAGGACACGCGCGTCAGTGTCAGATGGGGTGGTCTTTGCGGGTACACATGACTAACACAAGTGGAGATCAAATGTACCTGATCGAAGTAAGCTAATGAAGGGGGAATTATCATGAATAAATTCAGTAAACCCACTCTTGACAAGCTTATTCGAACGCTGAGATATTGCGTCAGTATTAGTATCATATCTGACACCGCTTGTGCACTCAGCTGAATTGGTCCTTTAATAAGTTCGGCGCACTTTATTGTTTTTGTTCACTTAAAACTTACATAACCACCCTCTCTTCCAAAATGAGCTTCTGGTATTTCAGCTCAAGCTCCAGCGAGTTTGATCATCTTTACAAGATTACTGGAAGGCTAAGCTGTTTTGCTGAATCTCTGTTAATATCACCGCTGTTTTGGCCGCTGTTCAAAGAAGGCCAAAGTGGATCGCCTCGCGGTCTCAGTCATTTGAGAAAATTTGTTTACTCCGTCTAGTTTTTAAAAAATAAATATGGACGTGGTCCTGCGCATACGCTTGGATTTGGCCTTAAAATGGAGTAGGGTTCTCATGAAGAAAACAACTCACAAGGTTGATGAAAACCCATCGGCGCACCACGACCGGTTTCCTCCTTCTTGGGTTTCATCATGTGGTCGGAGTCTCCGAGTTTCTTTCAACGTTACGTTCTACTTGAATCCGAAGTGGACCAATTTCGACGAATACACTTAAATGAAAATCAGCTTGGTTTTTATAAGGAACGAGGGATTCTAAACACGGCTAACACAAGAGTGGCTTTCCAGAGAGAAAACCCTGCGCTCTGCACTGGTGCAATTAAAGGATCACCTCACCAGAGAACAAAACCAAAGACTGTGTCTGCTTAATTAAGTGTCACGACTGCAGTAAGGTCTATCTAGGACGGACGGCCACGGAAATTCACACCAGACTCGGAGAGCATTGGAGGAAAGTAAACAGGCCGCCGAGAAACGCAGACGAATATGGAGCGTTACTAAAAGACTCGACAACGGGGGAACATGCATTGCACACGACACAGAAAATATATTTAGAAAATGTTGAGGTTTTGAAGCGAGGACTGCGGTTCACGCCACAGGGCCTGATAGCCGAGGCAGTGGAAATCGCCAAGCATCCCAGTGTTAACAGAATAGATGACGTGGAAATATTAAGCGTGTGGAGAGCGGTCTTGGATCAGTTTAGGTAGCATGTTTGTTTGCGGTTATCAGAGAGAGGAGTAATCAGATCTTAATTCCACCGCTTTCCTTCCCCCAACTAAATTATCGTAGCAGTATCAAGCCCAAAAAAACAACGAAATCTACCAATGGCACCCGTGGTGAGTCAGCAGTTGAAGCAGCTTGAAGTGGAAGATTAAGGAACTAAACCCAATTGGAACCAATTATAAACTCTCCCATACCACCAACGCAAAATTTCGGCAACAGAAAAAAGCCGTTAATTGGCACAACACTGATTCGGTTCGCTAATATGTGGACGTCTAAGTGACCAACTGATCAACTTGAAAACCTACTCACTTAGCCTTATGAAGCGTTTGCATCAAAAGCAAAACGTTGACCATTTAAAAACTACCGATTGTTTATCAGGCTTTTCTGAAAAGATGACTTCTCAATTGGTCCGAAATTTTTCCAAGTGACTGAAAACAGCAAGCAAATCTCAAAGACCACAGATCTTCTACTGATTCCCGGCGGGTTCACCGATTACCAATAATTGAGGATGTTGTGTAACGTTTAACTATCCCGAAAGTTTAAATATCTCCGAAAGTTACAGAAAACACTAAAATTTCAGTTTAATGTCCCTTTCTGTTTGGCACAGGCGAACTTTTCTAAAAATTGTTTGGAATAAGAAACCATTAGTCTGCGGCATCTGTACGCTTCACAACGTCCAAAGAAAGATATTCCGGTTAGCTGATGGTACAACCTCTTCTGATGCACACAGCGCTCATTTTAACCGTCTGAAAGTGCCATCACTAACCATACGTGCAAGCTCTAAATTCCATCAGAATTTAAATCACTACAACCTTGCCATCCAGCTTCAACAAGTGCCGTTGCAGAGACTCGACTGTTTTTCATATAGTGTGTGTATTCTTCGACAAACCATGCGGCATTTAGAAATTCTGATGGAATTTCGCGGAATTCCTGTTATAAACAAGGATTCGGCTGCTGGATGATGGTTTTTCGGATTGTAGACTGCAACCCTGTGGTCACCCCTGACCAAAAACTTAGGGTTTTAAGACGTACAAACTATTAGTTCGGGAATTCTCGCAAGCTTTTGGACAATCATGGCATCCATAAAGCATTTTTCTGGTCTCTTATCTTTGTGCTAGGGATGAGGGGTTTAACTGGTGCTTCCATTGTCAAGTTCCAGATTGACGGTTAGGTGGGCCGTTGAGTGAGGATCCAAACGTATTTATTCCATACCTGTTTGAGAACGTCTCCGCATTCCACACATATTTAAACACAAGGGAGGCTCATATTAAGTGGTGCATCGCGTTAGGCCTTTTCAAGTCATTTGTTGTGTACAATAGCAAATCAGATAAGGATATACTACTGGATGAGCTCTCCTAAAACATCTTATGTTCAGCCGGTTTGTAAACTCTGACCGGCTTGCTGGTGTCAAGCGAGAAATAGCTCGATACAAATTGGAGTGGTTCTTTAGTGTAAGATAGAACTTGACGAGAAAAATGTGGTGGAACATGTTCGCTGTTCACACAAGCCTCTCATGTGGGCAAAATTTATAAGAGAACACCCAGGAAGTAGTGAAACGGCATATGTAAAACGCCACACCCAGTAATATATTGCCATTGGATTTCGATTTTCGGTCAAACAGAAAATTCTCGCCAGTGTTACTGTTAGTCCATGGTTTGTAATGAAAGTACTACGCGTAGGTTATCTCAAAAACCAGCTTATTATGTCCGAAATAAAGCCTATGTTTGTACAGGTGTTTAGGAACGTACACAAGAAAGTAGAAGTAGATCTTTGATAGAACGTGTGAGCAGTTGGTGGCTTCCCTTCCAGCAACCTACTGGGCAAGTTTTATGCCCCTTAAACTTTGGCGTTTACGCAAAATTGCCCTTTGTATGCAATTTTCCAGTCAGTACCGACACTGCAATATCCTCATCCATCATGTCAGCTAATGTACATTATCAAGCGTCTCTCGATCATTTTTGAACCACTTGTCACCAGATATGATCAATGTATGCTCATGAAGAGTTGTAGTTTGCGTAGACATACCAACATAGATTACCGTCAAGTATGCGGAGAGTCCGGTGTCTTAGTTTTGCACACACAGGCAGGTTACGAAATTTTTGGATAAGCTTATCGATAACCGAGACCAAATTTCCCATGACATCCGAGAAATTTGCTAGTGCCTCTCATCTTGATACATTGTGCATTTGTGGCTTTTAATGAGGATGTAAGGGTGTGGTTTTTCAAATCACATTAACGTCACCGCCAAGTACATTCGTATCGCTATCTCCCATACAAAAGTCTGAACCAATAATACGGTCACGAAACGTGGTCGATATTGTTTTGTATTGGCATTAGTCTACGTTAATTTCATTTATCGTTTGAGGAAAAAAGTTCTAAATAGGCAAACATGTTCTCCTTGATATGTCATACACTGTAGTTGAGTTGAGTCAACTGGTTAGATTTTTCAGCGCCCAGAATAGTAAAAACGAGAGTTCTTGTTACCCTGTCCAGAATTCAGGGCCAGGTAACATTATGCTGCACTGTTCCTACACAAAACGCCTATACAGTATTTAGATGAAACGTATGTATACATAGGCATCCTGTAACTTAAAAATGAGAACCAGCCTTATCAGTGAATCCAAAAACAAGTACACCAACACATGGGACTCTAGAAACTTGCATATACTGGAAAAAGACACATGCGGAACCACAGGGATAGCTGCGTTTAAACCCTGTTCAGAATGGCGGAGACACACTGCAGTAGCACAGAACCTCGGAAGAAGAAAGGAAACCATATATTCGGGGCATTCCAGGATGGTGGCTATCCAGGGAAATTTATCCTGAGAAGCTTGAGGGGAAGTGATATCGCAGCAATAGCAACTGGAAGAACAAGGAACCAGACGGGTTGTTCTACCAAACATCAAGGGTATAGCTGAACTCATAACCAGATTTTTAGCTCGAAAATGAATCCCGATAACCCATAAACTGAACGCCACCTGGAGAAAGCTGATCTCAAGCCTCAAAGACAACAAAGAAAAAACCAAAAGAGACAATGTTTTAAGCCAAAATAACTGCAACATCTGCAGCAAGTTCTACGCCGAACAAACTAGAGGAAATCTTACATAACATTGAAGGAGCATCGTGGATGTGAACAAACGCATCCTGTATTCTTGCTATCCATACACGAAGAACGAAAAGACTACTATTTTTATCTGGAAAACGCTAAACTTTTTACATGCGTAGACAAGTGCAACCGAAAAGAACTTCCGGAAGCGTCGAACTTAACGGCTGATTCTATCAACCCATGCATTAAAACGAGTCTGACTTTTGCACCACTATGTTCACAGGACCAGTATAACGACAGGGATATTCAGAAAGAGCAGAATGTTGGATTCAAAAGTAAAAAAACAGGGAATTCATTGAAGCCAGGTCATAAAAAGGTTGGTAGCCAGAACCCAGATGAATTACGCAGAGAGGTCATTCCAGCACCGATCAGAGTAAAAAAGCAGGGGAACTCAAGTTCAATGGTCACGTGGTCGTCGCTCAAACGGGACACATGGATAACGCAGCAAACAATGGAACCGCCTGATCGGACAGCTAATCGTGATCAAACGTCAGGTCAGGCTAAGAGCACGTATTAACATACGCGCAACACTACTCAACGCACTACCACCGAGACATCGTTACGATCCACTAGGCACCGATGATGTCAGCTCGATTGGTGTGAAATCTTTCAGTCGGATTTTCAAGCTCTGCGAACAAATCAAGAACCACATTTACAAATACTGCAACAAAATGAACACCTCTTACTTGCTTCAGAGTATTAGATTAGCCCTCAGGTTATTTTGCAGTTTTCACCTCATTTCTTCCAATTTGTCTTAAACAGAATTTTAAAAAGGTACCCTTAGTCAAAGCTGTAAGTGTACTTTGTTTGGATGACGTATATTCCAGTTTGTTCGCTCACAACTAAAAGAAGCAGCTAGTGAGTCTGCGAAACTGAGTCCGTCATTTATTGACGCAGATGAGCAGCGACACCTAATCCCAGATGGATGAGTGCATAGAACTGAAGTAAGCTCCGGTGCTTTCTGATACTCCGATATTCACATTAAACAAAAATATAAAAAGTACCAAAGTCTCCGAGTGATATATTTTCACTTTTAGACGTATCCTGTTTCGTTCTCAAGATTTGCTCTAAAATACAAAGCTGAAAAAATAAACCATTCTCAACCGTCGGAAATCATCTCGTGCTCTGAGTCGGTGTAACCTGGTGCAGTTGTTTCTTTAAGCAATGGACGTAAAAGATAGCCCCAAGTGGCTTACGAATGAAAAAAGAGTCTAGAGTTCCTCAACGCAAACATGTAAGCCTTGTACAGATGCTTCCATGCTTCCGAAACCGTTGGTCTAGAATGAGTTTGAATAGATTCATGGCGGAAGTCTTTCCGGCTTTAGTCAGAGTGACTTTACTGTTAGTTCAAATTTTCAAAGCAAACTGCAAAACGTCTCTCTCACAAGATAGTTTTTAATACTGCACTGCGTCCGTAACCTCTAAAACCAACTTCAGCAAATAGGTAAACAACACAGTGCGTTAAAGTTAGGTTAAATGAAATTTCCGTCACCTCAATCTAAGAAACACCGCACAACAGATCGTTACGAATGTGAAGCTTAAACTTTGTTTTAATAACATCAACTGCGAACTAGAAAATATTTCTTAGAATCCCAGCTGTAGAAGGTTAACATTCTACGTGTACGTCTCAAATCCTGGCATTTTTAATCCTGACAACGGAATTTTGTCACAAGCGGTTCAATGGTAACAGCATTCACATTCTGGACGATTTTCGTTTTTTAGTCAGACAAAGCCTCATTTATCTAAATTCAGATTGTTTGTGAGGCAGCAGTCCAGCATCACGTATTATTTCAGTACATGATGTCAGATATTGCTTCTATGAAGTCGACCACGTACTTTAATTCATCACCAACGATCTGTAGTCAAATAACTACCTCCACAAATGATGTATGTATTGTATTAATTTTCTGATGTTGTCACAAACCTAGCCTGCTTAACTTTTGAAAATATTCTTTCAGCTGATTGGAAGGGTACTGCATTATTTGTTTTCGCCGAATAACGAATGCTGCGGGAGTTTTAATAGTGCGACAAAGACTGAAAATGGTTGTGGCTTTATTTTTTTCCAACCCAACAGTTAGTATGAAACCGAAGGCAAATTCTCGTAGAACATCACTGGAACAATTTATTTCCAATATTTTGCTTAGCTTTTACATTTTGTTCTTAAAAGGTACCAAAGGCCCAAGCAGTACAGACAATTCTAAAGGAACTACATTTTAAGATGACGGAACACTGTCTGAGCGGTGACCACAGCAATTCGTGGAAACCTCTAAACTTTGACACTTTTGTGGAATATGGGCAGCTCGGGTGTCCTGCTTGGTTGTTGGTCTGTTCGCCGAGCTTGGCAGTTGGATTGTAATCCAAACAGCCAAACCTCTGAACGTTTCGGTCAGAAAATACCTTCAATCTGATACACGAACGGATGTCTTGTTTTTGTTATTCTGGTGCTTACGCAACCTTGAGATTGAGGGTATGTCTCACTATGAATCTGTATTTTCGTTATAGGAACAATGCATCAAAAGCACTTTGTTCCCTCGTGCAGAGATTATCTCTCGATTGAACCACCATCAATATGTAGTATTTTTTTAATGTTCACCGTAGTTGTTTTCTCCACAAATGACTCTCACAAAAGTACACTTCACACGAATGTTTTTATGCAAAAAATTGCAATCCCTGCCAAAAGAGTGATTACTTACGGGTTGGATATATCTAGTCTGAATTCACGGTGGCAAGTCCACACTAAGCTGCGCCCAACGTAATCTATCCGGACGACGCGGATTCCGGCACTGAACGGAATATAGCAAAATAAGACAGGTTTTAGGATTTCCTTGACTAATACCTGAGTGACTAGGGAGCAAAGTTTTCCACAATCATGTTGCTTGTTTTTAAGAAAGATTGGTTTGATTTAAAAACCTGGATGAGTTTCGGCGGCTTCTATGACATTGATTTGACCTCATGAAACTAGGTAAACTACGGACTTCTCGCTCACTCGCACCTCGCCGTTTGTGACGAGATCTAATTTGCAAAAACCGCTTGCATAATTAAACATCAGCTTTGTCATGATATGCTCGGAGGGCTTTGATTATTTTGATAAGTTGTCGCAAAATTACCAGTTTTTGAACGAGGTGGCTCTGGCCAAGCTTCCTCCTTTGTGATATCTCTGAAATGTCTCATTAAAAAGTGAAAAAGAGCAAAGATTCACGTATGATAAGTTTTAACAGCAATTGTAGCTCAATGTAGCATATTTTCGGGATTATCACCTCACAACATTGACCAGGTTTTAGTTGTCAAATATATCACTAACTGTCTCCGCACGCCTTCGGGGTTTAGGAATGAGTATGTTGATATCCGCTGAATAGTGGGTGTGTTTTTCCTACGTTTCTAGGTATCTGGCTGACTTTTAATTGTTACCTCACGGCCTATTACATTCAATGTTGTATTGACACACTGCGTGGTGACGCTTCTAATACTGCCGATTATTTGTACAACTGAACAACCATAAACAACTATATACAAATATGTTGCCAGCGTTTATGTGATTACTTCCCCGTTAACCAACTGGAGAGCGAACGGTGATTCGCAAAAGTAGCTGAAATTCTGCTTATTTTAAGACTCCAGGTCGTCTTAACCCATAACATCCAAATTACTAGAACTTCAGAATTTCACGGTGTTAGCCTTTCAGCCACAAATTGTAGATTCGGTCATAAAACGTTAAATACGACCTGCATTTGCTGTGAGTGAAGGGGTTGATTTGAATTTTAGGGGACTAATTTAGTAAACAAGTGTGTTGCATGTGATGTTTTTCAGGCAATTTTATCAACGTTGTTTCACAAAGCGCCAGCGGCTTCGGGCCTCTAGTCTGTGCACTATTCTGACTGCAAACCTGATGTGAACAAGGCAAGTATCCAAAAGTTCATTATGGCTGCTCGTGATGTTGACCCGTTGCGCCGAAGGCCCATTGGACGGCGGATTTTGTCGTTTAAGCTATCGATGCAACTATCAGTGATTTTGTGGATAACACATTAGGCAAAGCATTAGTGGGATTTTGAAAAACTTTGGAGTATAACCACCCGGGCTATTGTGACCCGGTGGCCGCATCTCCTAAAGGGACCGGCTCGATATATAATTATGCTGGTATTCGTACAAATTATGATCTCCTTGATAGTAGATATGAAAGCTAGGGATAGTGAAAGCTTTAACCAGCGTTCATTTGTGTGGCACTAGAATGAAAAATACTGACAATATTCACCGAAGTTAATCGGTTAAATTGAACGTCCTTCTAAAACGTTAATCTTGAAGAAAAAAATCGCCGAATTGTTCACAGTTGAACTTCTTGAAATATTTTAAAAGTATCCTTCCGGTAGTTGAAATTCCGAATCTAAAGTGATCATATCCGCCAGCCAACGGGAGAGTTTGTAACAGTTTTTGACGCTTAATTTTGGCCACACCAATAGCTGCTGTTTTGTGGTTTGGGGGGATAGCTCACTTACGTTGTTTAAGCTGCTGGAAGTCCCTTTTTTCGGTTGGATGATCTTAGATATCGTGCACTTTTAGCATGTTCAGGCAGTCTTTTCAAATCCAAGGCGCTTCCACCTCCTGAAAACGGACCCGCATTGTAACGCAGCTGAGGACGGATGTCAACTGCAGCTGTACCCAACAAGAAACAAAGCACCAGTCAGCCTCTCGACCTCATCTATTCGTGAATGTTTCACCGGCATCGTTACCGTAAACAATGTTCATCCCAAAGAACCAAGCATTATCTGTATACCGGTGACAGGATGGAACAAACGAACCGAGTGCCACTCGCCACACCAACCACCATTTGATACAGGTGAAGGGTTTCAATATCGGTGACCCTTCTAGCATGCCCTATTATGCTCAAAGAAATTGTTGTGAGGATCTTTAGCCAAAGATTATTTATACAGGCTAAGACAACCAAGAACTGTCCCTGCAATTTTATGTAGAACTTAAGCGTACTTTCAACTTATTTTCTGCGAGTGAAGTGGAAATACTGTCAAGGCCGAGGATGGAGATTGGAGCTTATTTTGCGTAGCTTTTGACTACACTTTCAAACACTTTCCCCCCAGTCCATCCGCCTACGATCAGTTCATACTTCTGATCGTGACTGCGTTTAGAAGCTCAGGCCTGTGTTTTGTATTTGCTTGAGTAATAACCAGCAGAATGCTAATGAGTTCCTATAAAACAAAACGATAAACAGTCCTCATTGGAAGAATAAAAACCGTAACTAAACTTTAGTATATGTGCAAGCGAACGTCGAAAAAAAGTTTAGTGATGAGCCTGACCTCGATATCCAAACAGATTTTTATTTCAATCTTACGCTAACAGTTGGTAATGTTAGAGGCGAGAGACAAAAACTCCACTTCACTTTGAAGTGGTGGTCGAGTTTTTTGCTGGGTTTTTGAGGAAAACACAAGAATCTTTGGAATTGTGTTGTTGTTGTCATAACAAAACAGAGTCGGATACTCTCATGAAGGAAACTACTCACAAGAATACTGAAAACTCTTCGACAGCCCATGACCAGTTTTGCCCTTTTTGGGGTTCATCAACTAGGTGCAGTCCCCAAGTTTCCATCAACCTCATGTCCTACTTGAACCCTAATTGGACCGTTTTTCGAGAAATGCACTCATTTGCAAATCAATTTGGTTCTCACGAGAGACTCAACTGAATCTCTCGTCTAAGCTACTCTCAAGTTGAAAATAATCTTGATGGAAACTCGGGGACTGTCTACCTGATGAGCGCCGAGAAGGGCAAAATAGGTCGTGGGCTGTCGAAGAGTTTTCAGCAAACTTGTGAGTAGTTTCCTTCATGAAAATATGCTGCGATATCTCGAATATCGTACCAACTGAAACATGTGGCGGTCTGTCTGCAGCACGTTCAGTTGTAGAATTCCATGAATAGGAGAATCAGTTCCGTCTCTCGTGAAAACCAACTGATTTGCAAGTTAGTATGTTCCTCCAGAAAGATGCGGACACTCTTCCTCGGAAATGAGCTTGGTCATGCTTCCTCGCAGTCTTATTTTCAGCGGGACTAACAAATCACCCTACAGTAAAACAGTCTCATCTGCGCTGACATAATCTACCATATTTGAGCAAAGTAAGATTATTCAGAAACTTATCTCTTGAGAGCAAATAATGCTTGGGCATTATGTACCGTTTGATTTTAGAATCAAAGCCTGCATATTTCATAAGATATTTTAGATGGTGAGCGTTGGTAGTTACATAGCTATGATCCAGACTGTCGAGAAGGCGTTCAAACAACAAAATGCCGAGCCCATCCAGAGCACTACATACGTAATTGTTCCAATTGTTTTCTGGACGAGATGGTAATAGAATCAAAATTCTGTAGTGCACGTTTTGGTAATGACAAATTAGCAAATAAGTTATATGTAATATTGTAGCTCGTTTGAGTGGGCTGTTGATTTAATTCCAATACCAGCAGTGGCTGCTATCAATGGAATCACACTAATTTTATGCGTAAAATTTCTCTCACTAAGGAACATCCAGTCATCTAAAAAGATCTACGTCTAAGCAGCGACACATTGCTAGCATAACCTGGAAATGAAATGGTAACACTGCTAATGATCAACGACGAGTAACTTAGAAAAATGATATGAACCTTGAGTGACACGTCAAAAGGTCTAATACCAGATAAGTATAATTGACGGTGTCAACCGCTGGAAAATTGAAGTCCTGCCTCCCGAAATCCTATTTCATCTTCCAAGGTTTGTATTTATAACAACCCCAGGGTTCTATGGCTTGCCTGGAATTCATAAGAAAATGTTGCATTCAGACTCAATATTTATACGTGTATTTCCTGATGGCTTGCAAATTTGGGATGGATTGTAGAGAATTTAGAGCCCGTGCTTCACCATTTATGCTATCCAGACTACATTATTGTGCAATGAAGGATGTATATTTCAGTTCCAAGCCCCAGTGCTCTTTTGATTTAATCAGTTTTTCAGCCACATGTGTATTTGTGGAGACCAAATTTCATCCGTGATAACATTTGCTCACTGGATTTAAAATCCGCAGTTTAACATTATCTTGTGGAGTTTTTGCAGTTTACATTTTTAGAATTCAGATTTAACCGAACGTTTCACTGAAAGATTGAAGCTTGTGTTCTTCCTTCCCTATGAAGTGACAATTTAGTTGAACTTGGTCAACGTACTCAATTTTATCGTCTATATTTGGGTGAAAATTTATGTTTGAACCAGACAGCTCTCTAATGAGTTGGTAAACTATTTTGGCCTTTCCATTCATTTTATTCTGAAGCCGAAGGCGACAACGCCCTCTATTTCTTGGTCTTTAAGTTAGTTACATTCACACAAAATCTACTTTTCATCCTTCTGTGTACTCGCTAAAACTATGAGGATGCCACCAGTAATGCCAAACATTTGAATGCATACTCATATGGTTTTTAATAATTTATTTCTGATCTTCCTAAAGCTGTGAAGTTTTCAGAACTACTCTTGTTAATCACACTTTCATTTTGCAGAACGAAGACAATTTGCTTACCGAGTCAACCATATGCTTCACCAACAATTTGTCCCTCAGAACTTCTAATTTCTGAACAACAAACGACAGTAAATTTTCGTGCACTAAAATTGCCAAGCAATCGTCGGGCATTTACTTGAATGGTGCAAGCAAAATTTATTAGTGTACAAATCAACGTTTATGAATTTGCCACGCGATGATAGCGCAGTGTGGCGAAAAAATCTGAAGAGACCCATCAAAATATTTAAAAGAAGATACTTTGGCATGAATGCCTTTGTACTCTTTCCGCCTTGTAGACAGTTGTCCACAAAAGAACATACTGAAGCAGCTGTTTTGTTTAACAGTGACAAGCAGTGGAGATAAATTTCAAGGAGTGAGATACAGTCAGGTTGCCTTATCCTAAGGAAACGCTGTTATATAAAACACGCACACCGTATTTGACGGTATTCAGCGTAGGCTTTGATTGTACAACGCCTGAAACACCACTAGTAGTGGTAAGTTGTTTAAATATGTCATTCTCATGGCTTACTTTAAGCCGAATGATCAACTTTCAAATGCCGAACCAAAGACCCGGAAAACGAACCGATTGAACTATCTGCAAATTGCACCGAATATGTGCAACGCAGATAACATCGAGGTTAGTAAAAACATCTTCGGCCAAGATTTTTCCCTGATTTTGAAGCCGGTCTATGCTGAACAGACAAAAGCGTCTGTGCAACTCTTTCATCATTAGCAGCACGCATCTCACAAAACTCAGGTACAGCTTCGAACCGGCGGCCATCTGGCTATTTGTATGAGCACCCAACCGTTCGGTCTCGAACGGTCGGCGATTTGACCAACCCACATCGGAAGAAGTTTTGCACAAAAACTATACAGCTACAGGGTAGGAGAGAAGTACGATATATAAAACTTTATGATTCATTTATAACGGAGCATTTGATAACGAGGTTGCAAGGTTGTATAAAAGGCGACATTTTGATACGTTCCGCACGTGGAGCTGTAATTGTACCCACAAATGGCAGCGCCTAGAACGATTGTGTGGTTCACCCATATATCGTCATCCACTGTGAAACAAAATTCCAGATGAGTCATAATTTCCAGCTAACGGTCAGGCAAATCAATGAGACTAGCAACTCCCTCCAATGTAAAAAAAACTGTCTCTTTACTTGACCGTATACTGGAAATACTTTTTGGCTCAGATTGTGTTCGCATGCGTTCACTAGATAGATGCGTTCACTTAATCCGTTTGTTTTTTGCTCATATAGGATGACACACCGAAATCGAGGGTTTTTTGAAAGCAATACTAAAAGTAAGAAGAAATGACAAAGTGGCCAGTTAGGCTAGTACCTAGAATGAGTTTGTGAATTACTTTAAATCCTTGGATTAGCGATAAACTCAGATAAAACGACTATACTCTGCTGTTGACTGTTAAGGCAAGCGCAGCCAGTTTTATTAAAACAGCACACCTTAACTTTTACCGTGAAGTTTATCGCCTATCAACCCATTTCTTGCCTTTGCTGATCAAAACAGCTTTTTCACCGCATGAATTTTTGATGTTGAGCCGGAAATATAAAAAATCCGCCACTGCTGATGTATGATATCCATCGACATTCGATAGTATCAACAGGACATAGCAAATGTTTTTCTATTCTCTGGTTTTGTTTGTCGAAGGAAGTTGACTTGACAATTGTCTCGTGCACTTTATTTTGCCGACTCTATTTCAAAGTATATTGCATCACCCATCAGCGTGTAATTTTCTGTCAAATGTTTTAGTTCTCTGAAGATAGACGCTTTAGGTTAACTTCAAAAAAGAGTATCTTAACAATCTAAAAGTTGCCCTTTATAGTTTTTGGCAGAGTCACTTTGTAAAATCCCTCCTAATCGAGCTAGAATTTCGTACACACTGTTACTAATCAGCGAAAAATTATATTTATTAGCACTATAGACAGATCGAGTTTCAGCTCAGAGCCTCACTTAAGTGATCTCCATATCCTTTTTTCCCGAAAAAGTCTATATCCGAAATAAGAACATCTTAGTTTATACGACGTCAAACTAAGACTACAAAGATGAGCTTCGTTCCCGAAAACATCACCAGAGGTTTTTTGAAAAAGCATTTATACATTATTACAACGAGATCTGTGAACTGCATTTCCTTATGTTCAACCGCTAGATACTTTTTCTAATAACTGCTCATACTGAAATAATCCGGGGTCTGAAGGCGAATACTTAGCGGTTGAGTGCCCATAAAAAAGCACGAAATGATTACAAAAGCGGTCTTTTGAAATCCATTCTAAGGTTTACTGTGGTCTTTATGAAAAGTGTCTTCATTGGGAGCATTCCACTTAGACGTAAACGGTTGTATCTAATAATGATATATGATCAGTTGCACGGGCTTACCGTGGCAAACATACCAGCATATACTATCCTCAAACGATACATTGTACTCTAATTTTGTCATTGTTTTCGAGGAGCTGCCGCCACAATAACTCACAAGGTTTCTATATTTCTATATTACACAACTTTGAGAAAGCTCGCGATGCTAACGCAAATTTCGCAGAAATTTGATTGTTTCATTCAAGTGAATTACGCTAATCATGATAAAATTAATCACTAATCCTTTTTTCAAATACAACAGCGCTCCATTTGTGGGAAGCAACACATTTTCACGTTAGAATTGGTCCTCTGAAAACGTCCTTAGTGATGAGGATTTTAGTACGACTGAGCTTACTTTACATATGCCAGAAAAACTTTGGTCGGGTTTAAGACGTTCCGAGAGTACTTGTTAGGCTAGGCAGTATTTACGATTTCATTGCACGATAAGTGCAAAGGACACATTGTGTAATAGAATTTAGTAATAACATACAGAAAGGTTTTGTTCTCAAACACTCTGGGTGCTTTTTCGACTGAGTAATTTCGAGGAATCCAATAGACATCACAGAATAGCCTGACGTTAAATCTAGGTCTTGGAGTAAAAGGAACCAACTTTCCAAAGCAGATTTACGGGCAAGGTACTTAGTTAGGTAAAACGAACAGCTGTCACAGATTTTAAAAGAAAATACCGCAGTTTATCCGGCTATCTAAAAATTACTTTTGGTGGATAATACGATTTTTGGCTTTTTTCCAAAAGCGCGGTGGTATGCAGTGACTGTAGGGATTGCTACCGCAAATATGCCGACATTTTTGTTGCTCACTTTCACTTAATCCCCGGTTACTTTAATGTGACTTTCAATCGGTCTTTTCGGTGACGCTTATGAATGCTTATAATCAGTGTGTCTATGGCACTGACAAACAATCCTGAGAATATTACAGAACATGTTAAAACGCCGAAAACTTTTGATTTAGTTTAGTGAAGTTGTGCTATGTATTGTGAGCCATGTGAAGGAAAATAGGTGCACTTCGGATTTGTACATGAACTAAACTCAAAAGAATGTAGGTACACAATGTGTCTTTTTCTGTCACCATAAATCACGTCTATTTGATCCATGAAAATGATGAAGGGTTTCCAGACGCTGTCGCACACGTTGATGTAATCTGATTGCCTGAAATTGAATGGAAGAATGAAAGACCATACGAACTGCGGTTAGATTTCAAAATATATATAGCGTTTACGAAAACCAACGGCACCATATGAACAAAGATTAGGCATCAAAATTTAGTTATCTGTCATGCATTCTCTGCTGAATTTTTAAAGGGAAAAACAGAAAATTTCGGTGATCTTGTGAAAGCCTCTTTTAGATCAGTCATCATGCCTCATCGAAGACGTTAATTATCCGCCCTGGTCATTTTTGTATAAACACCCAGATTTTCTTCTCTATGGGTCCCCCTTGTTCAATATGTATTGTTGATATTTTGCTGAAGTGCAAATTAGCATCTTTGACGATGACCTATCTAAAGAGACTTCCGAGTAGCGAAAATAAACCACTTTCCTACATTTAAAAGTGTGAGTTAACAACGAATTAAATCAATACAGTGTACATTTTCTGGTTGGTTGTTTTAATAACGGATCAGCTTATAAAGAAACTACAACAAGAACAGGATACATTGAGAAGAATTGGACAGTTTGCTGGTCATCTAGACCCGTTTATCGACGAAAGTCTTCAATAAAGCCACTGGATATAGTAGCCGAAAAGGGCTCTTTTCTTCTGTATGCCGTGCAAAGTAGTTCCAGTGTAAACGACTAAGCAATGCCGAAATTTGCATCAGAAGCATTCCGATTACTACCACGTTTCACAAACCGACGGTTTACCACCGCAAGCAACCTTAACAAGTGCCCATCCGATGTAGCCCACAACTCAGGACCTCTCAGGAGTGGCTTATACGCTCCTGCATTATATGCATCGGTTAAATGATTGAGAGTGGAAGATGTGTCCGCGAAGCAGGACAGTTCAGCTGCGAGTGCTGTATTACCCGTTGAGACTGAATCACTAGTGCGTTGTCAGGTAGAGTGTGTTACGGGCGAATATGTGTAGGTGATGTGCAAACACTGAGTGATACAGAGCCTACGCGCCCCCATCGAATGCTTATTGGTGGTTGCACTGTGTACTCCTTTTAGCCGCTGACCAACCAACTTCCCAATTAAGGACTGTCCTCAGAGCTAACCTTTCTGGTTTTTTGCGGTTGTGAATTCCGATGCGCTCATTATGTACGGTTGGAATATCCGCTTGGTTATTTAGCCTAGCTGTTCTGGTTGCTATCCAGGCATCTTTTTCAGAGCGCCCAATAGAATTTTCTCAGATATTTGCTGTTTGGAAATGTAACCTGAAGTAGATTTCATTGTACAGCAATGTGTCTCTGCTCCTCCTATGAGAGGAGCAGAGCTGATAATGGTTGTTGTGATAACCTAGTTTTGATGTAAGTCTTATTCCAATATAGAAGCTTTTTAATGTTTCTGTCCGTAGTTCCGCACGCCGGTGCGTCGAACATGCTATTTGATTCTCTCCAATTTGAAATGTATATTTCATGTTTTCATCATCAGCTGTACTAGCCCTACAGCGATTTTATCTGCAGCAGTCCCTTTCACTAATGATTTGGGGAGATAAGTAGATAGCTGTGCGTTGGTGGTAGTAGCTGGTATAGCTGATACATAAATACAGAGTTGTCAGTGGACTTTTTGTTGGGGAGATTGGGATGGGAACTATGCGTTGTGGGCAATAGTTTGGATGCGCTGGCGTTATTGTCTACGCGACTGGGACATTTATGACCATATCTAACCATTGATATGTCCCATCTCGACGTTCTCATCCAGGTTGACGGCAATGTTCAGCGCAGCCGAGTTTGCCAGTAGTGTCAAGTCATTGTTTTGCCTCCCGGCTAGTTTCCACCCTTTGCATTATTGTGCAAGAAGAGCCATTCGATTAAGTCAGTCGAGTTGAATTTGGAGCACGTGACCAGCACAGCCTATGGAGTATGATCAGTTTATCTGTCACAGGCGAGTTGTTTATTCAGTTTTAGTCAGTTGTCACGCTGAGCTGTTCATGCACATTCGCTATTGCAGTTAGTCTTACGCTAGCTAAAGTTTCATTCGCGTAGCTTATTCAGATCTTCGGCTTGAGGACAGGTGGTTTCTGTAACACATCTTAGCCGATTAGTCCAAAAATTTGCTATCTTATTGAAAGCTCTATTTCAGTTATCTGTAAGTTCATACTTCAGTTTTAAACCATGACAAATAGTTCCCGGTTTCGTTGTTCCTGTTCTGTGCTCCTCACTTTCCATTGTGATTCTCCTGGTTGTAATAAATTCTTCGGATGCCGTGCCTACACACAAACTAAGGCCGCACATGTAAAGCCACATTCATTCATTCCTTTGGAACATACAAGTATAGTTTAGGCAAACCAGCTTAACTGGCCTTTATATCTCAATATACCAAGTGTGTGTTCGAGTTGTATGTCAGCTACAGCTGATTGAAGCCTTTTTATTTTACAAACAGGTAAGTCAAACGAGGTTTACTATTCATGGTTTTTTATTGTAGTACGTATATGTCCCTTAAATTTCCTATATGAATGCGAATCTGCTTGACCGGGATGTGATTATCTGCAAAGAACCGCCATATTCAATTTTTTTGGTGTACCAAAACAATTTTATTCAAGTCCCAGAAATCACATCCTTCCATCATTCAAAAAATATATAATTTTTATCCGTCGCTCACTTATTTTGCATCAACGAGGTGGTAGTGAGTTCAGCTGCTCCCTCAATCGTTTATCACTATTTATTGTTCCTGTCATTGTTTCTGAGTCCAGTGTGGTAAAATAATCGCTCGTGGTTGACCAGCTAATCGCTAGTCCCGTTTGTTTATCGCAGTCAGGTGTAAAGTTTCAGCTAATAGAATTTGTCTCAAAATAAAACGATGCATAACCACATTAAAGGAAAGCAGTATTTATACTGCCGATGTCATTGTTGTTTTAGTATTAAATTTGCCCAGCATAGTCGGAGTATTCTATTCTTCAGTTTCTAATTTAGTAAAAAGATATTATTAAACATAAATAGGACTATGTAGCCGAGGCAATTATGGATGGCCCAGGTTGTAATGACGTCCTAACCTTTCAGACAAACGTTCCACCGACTTACTCGGTCCAGATCTCGCTTGGCTCCCAGTAACTCGTTGTGTACAGCCTCTTTGGATTTTGGGAAGGGAGCAATAAACCGTTCCGCAACAGTTTCTGTGTGTTCTTTCACTTGCTTTGCAAGTCTTTTGTCCCGCTCCACACTGAATGGATAAATATAGGTGAATTAGTTTACCATTCGCCCTAGGCATCCTACACGTACTTGTGAACTCCTTCCGAATCACAATTTGAGCAGCTAGTAACCAGTTCATCATGACATGCGGAACTTTTGTTAGAAGCTACTACAGCTTGCTTTGCTCCCTTCAGACACCATTTTCACAACATCAGCGTTCAACACATGTGCTTTAAATATGAGAGTTTGGGGTATGTGATGTCGGAGGTAGGAAATCATCTGTTCAGAAATGGAGAAATTTCACAATCCACACCAGCCTTTCAAGCAATAAATCACCGGGTCGAGGAGGCATCCAGCACGTGATCACGTGCTATATTTTGCTTGACTGAAGGATGGCTGGCACTGCATCACATATAAGTCCCAATTAATCACACCGCTGATCAGCTACTCCTGGCCAAGGAACACAACGCTCACATACGTGCCGGGGAATCCTCTCAAAGTTTGGCTAGTTCACGCCATTGCCGCTGAACAAAGACAAATGGCTGTTTGGCCATTACGCGTGGTAAGGCACCGCAATAACTAAGAAACGATACGCATCTCTGATGGAAGTGACTTTCGGATTTCCAAAATAATGGCTCAAAAAATATGCTTACTTTGACCTTCGTGCTCCAGCCAAAGAATGTTGAAAATGGAAAGCATAAACAGTTAATTGGCGGAAAACCACGTAGGCTTCAGGATAGTCATAGGTGGGTTGTTTAATGTGCTAGGAAGAATGAGTTGCATTAGGCATTCAACAGATGAAGTTGTTCTATCCTGATTCCAACAAATTCTCTCTGGTATACTAAAGCGAATATTCTTTCGAATCCGAACGATATTACTTTGTGCCTTGGATGAGCAACTGATTGTTTGCCTAAAACAATTCAATATGTTTTCCGGTAAAAAGGGAAAAATGACGAAGGTACACCGTATTGTGGGAACCCCGAGGTAACTATTTTAACTATTGTAAGCCAGTAAGAAAATGAAAAATGTGTGCTGACTGACAACGTTTTCGGCGTATGTACCCACTCAGTGCAGCTTCTGTTTACATGATATATATATATATATTGGCCGTTGGACAGTTTTATTCATACATATATATGCTAACGTTTCTACCGTGGTGAAGGGGAACATCGGAGCCTCCACCTCTTAAAGGTGCACGTCTATCGTCCAACACACAGGTCAGTATAACGAGCAGTAAAAAGGGAGGCTTGGGCTGCGCAGTGAACAAATTTTTGCAAATTAATCTCATTGAGGCAAAAAGCGTATCCAGTTTTGCCCCTTTTCTTTGAAAGATAAAAACTGAGGAAGTGTAGTAGAAATATACAACAAACTTCAGCAGAACAGCTGTTTAGAAGGATTACTTGATGGAAGTACCAAATAGCTTCCATAGGTGGTTGGCAAATCAGCAGCGTTAAAGTCAGGTACAGGCCCTTAGCTTGACTTCCGAAAGGGACTCAGGTACTAAACTTTCATGGGAACTTGACAGTAGGATCCAAATACCTTTGTAACAGATTGCGCTGTATCTTCATCAAGCTTTGGAAAACGATGATATTTTTCAGTCACGGTGTAGGCAATCTGAGCATGTTTTCTAGGAAAAATCAACCGGTACGAGCGTACGTATCGCCGAGTATCGACATGCTATTAACGTCAGGTTTTGAACGAACGCAATGCTCGTCGAGCCAAGAGTGTGGTAAGAATATGTACATACTGGTGGTGAAAACGGTACGCACATATGAGGTTACTGACTTTTCCATACCTCTTGTCAGATGCATAAAATTATCAAACAAACGCAGCCAAACTTGCCTGGCCATTTCTAATTGTAACGTTACATGAGGGTCAAGTGGTTCCGGCTTTGGGGAGGGTCGAATGGTTTTCTGACGAATTGTATGCAGATCATTCGAACCAATCACTTTTAAATCCGCCTCACCAACATCAAACGGAGCGCTTAACATACGAATGGACGATTCTGAAACCAGGAGGGGAAGCTAAGTTTTGAAACTGAGAATATGGTTTACTGGTCAAGATTCAGTATGCAGAAAGAATAGTTTTAAACACCAATGTAGTTTTTCTAGTTCTGGGCATTTATACTGGGTCGGTTGAGGAAATGGGTATGCACAAAATTCAGTTGTCTTTGTACGGTTACAATCTTGATCATATTGAGCCTGTTCTCACGTTATTCTAATCAACCTAAAAAGGAGAATCTGCACGTAAACCCCAAAATAATAATTACTGTTCTAGATTGTCTAAGCGTTTTCGTCAAATGTGTGTACAGATCCAAAACGTTTTGCACTTTTGAAGAGTGCAAACAACATCGGGTGCGTAATGTACTGCTGCATTTGGTTGCAATATGTCAACCAGAAAACATCATGAGGAATATGAGTGATCAGAATCCTGCGTAGGTGCCTTGAGGGTGCCCTTGGTTAGTAGCAAAATGGCTTCTCAAATTGCGAGTATTCAGTAATCCCTCTACTGGTGTCACGGCTTTTCGCCTGTTAAGATAGAGTCTTTGCTATCCTCCTCACACTAGACTGAAATATTTGAAAGTTTTGAAAGCTAATTGGCTATGTCAACGGTGTTTTAGTCCTCAGGTTTGATCCTGGTCACATAAATGTTTTGTGGTTCAAAGATCACCGAGTTTCGTCGCAGGTAAACGAAAGATTCACCTTTCTTTCCTGTTTCGGTCTATTATCCTGTTTTGAATTTAATTAAGCAACTCTAAAAGGCATGCGATTTTCAAATGATTTGTGAGACTAATAACCCTGCAACAAATCGTAAGCATACGTAATTATGATAAATTGCACTGTCCAAACCGAGGTGAGAACCAAAACGTTGTTCATTTCAGTGCATAAATAAGACAGCAGCGCCTACCATTCAAGTGATATCATGTGGGCTAAACAGACGCTAAAAACTGAAGGATTCCACAGGGAGCCAAGAAATGAAAAACGGCACACGCATGACGGTTCAGAAATGCCTACTTCAGTCGCTTGATCTTCCTGTTACCCATATGAACTTCCCGTTAAGCTATGCTTGTGATAACGGCAGAAGAGCAACTCTTTCAGGATTAGTGCGGGATAACGAGCAGGTTTTTAGATAAATCCTGGTAGACCGGAAATTCGTTTTTGCATTAGTCCTGGGGGTATTTTCAGCACAGATTATGAGGCTTCAGGCATTGGACAGCACCAGACTTGACAAGGAAAGCAAGGGTTCCAGTTTTGCATACAAATAGGATTAAGGCTGCGAAATCGCCGGTGCTTCAGCAAAGTTTAATAACCAGATGTTGTTTTGACAATTCATGACTCTGAAGGACTATCCCCGTTTTTTCACTCGTGGCAAAAAATGGCTGTAGTTTGAGTTTTATAGAATTTCCGAGACCATAGTCGGCATTTCTTCAGCGATGTGATCATAATTTTCTTGTAGAGAACCGTCTTTTAGTTCTTCGGAGGGATCCCCTAATTGAAATTCACTAAAACAAGTGCAAACAGAAGGCAACCAAAGATTTAGCAAGTTAAGTTATTTTTTCATCGTTCTCACTGTTCTTTTTTAGAAGAGTTGAAGAAACAGCCTTGAATGCTATTGAGAGGTTTCTCATGAACAATTTGCAAGACTGTCTTCTATTTTGGTTTAGTTTGAACAGTAGTGTAATGAAAACTGATCCAAATTTGTGTCCATCCCATCCTTACCTCAGTAAACCCCCTTGTGAACGATGCCTATAGCCCCGGTTCTTATACTGAAACTTGCTGCTCATTCACTGTAGCCTAAAACCACGTCTGTTGTGCCCCTGTGACGCTGCTTTCCTGGTTCGTTTAGATGACTAAGACAGGCAAAGCAAAGAGATTTAGGCTCTCCTATTATGTCTTTTCCTACTTTGATGGTGTCCTGAACTGTTCATCTTATGAGTGGGTTAAGTCTGCTTGCGTGGATTTACGGCTGGATGTATGGGAAACCAAATTTGTGTCCATCCCATCCTTACCTCAGTAAACCCCCTTGTGAACGATGCCTATAGCCCCGGTTCTTATACTGAAACTTGCTGCTCATTCACTGTAGCCTAAAACCACGTCTGTTGTGCCCCTGTGACGCTGCTTTCCTGGTTCGTTTAGATGACTAAGACAGGCAAAGCAAAGAGATTTAGGCTCTCCTATTATGTCTTTTCCTACTTTGATGGTGTAAATTATTTACTACGTGAAATGGTAAAACAGCGAGAACTTGCTGACTGCAGTCATTCACATTTTTGGCGCATAATCAATCATTTCATATGTTGGCAGTTAGGGAACCGGTGATGAATAAGCGTAGAGAGCCAGATTTAGACACACAATATAATCACTCTAAATAATGCCCTAATTATGACCTCTAGCAACCCCCGTATTTACATGGGTTTATTCAGCACTGCTATCGTCATGGTCTCACTTTTTGTGGGCAAATCTTATTTAAACTCTGGTGGGTAGAAAGAGGACATTTTTAACTGTGCTTCAGTTATGTAGCCGATCTGTCGATAAGCCATGAAGCACCATATAGATGTTTTCTCCTTTCTATGATTCAACAACTGTGTCCATCTTAACGAACCTCCATAGAGTTTTAAAGCTAGCGAATTACCAACTAGTAATCAAAGACTAAACCCTCCGACTATTAGTGGATGTCCAGTTGTGTGATTAACTGCCACCTAGGACGTTTGTTGGATACATGTTACTGGTACCTCCGAACAAGAATGGGACAACTGAACAGTGCTTCTCAGATTTTGGGCGTTGTTACGTGTCAGGTGCAGGACAGGATCCCGAAGAAAACTTTTGAAGAGGACGTCTTGAAGCTTCCCGACTTCCATCTTTTCAACTCGTCCTCAGTGACTGAACAAGCTCCATCAAATCCTCGTCTTCTTGTTAGCTTTGACTATAGCAAGTTTCAAATTACTGTCCAGTCAGTTTTAGTAGCTTCATTTCAGATAATAACCTAACTGTCTAAATTATACGAATCTTTGGTCTGTATGAAACACTTGTAGACTTGAACTTACTCTGTCAGTTCTCCATAAGTGAATCTCCGTGTCCGCATCAGGCATTTTTTACCTTAAAGGAACCCTTTTTTGTGAAAAGTAGATAATGGCCATAGCAAAAGCATCTCACTTGCTTCAAATCTGTGTATTGAACATTCGCATTCGTTGTATAAACTGCTATCACTCGAAAGTATATTAGTAAGGGTGTTGGTAACATTTTTTTACAACTTCAGACGTTTTTGGCAGAACTCATATCTGGTAACTTTTTTACTCTAATTTATACACACAAACCGTATACGTATTTAGGTTTAATCAGACAATGTTCTTTTTTGTCTACCTCATAAGCTGCTTTCCGCACACCTATAATACAAATAATGGCACTTGAAATTTACCCGCATAAAAAAGTTTTACGGTGTGACGGAAGATATAAAATACGGTTAGTTGCTGCGTTTCAGTTGGACCATGGACCACGCTACATTGCCAATAAATTTTGCAGGCCTAAAATCAATTTTAGGAAATGGCTTATGACCTTGCTCCACCTCTGGTTTTCCACGTCTTTACTATGCAACTAGGGCCAAACAATGCATAGTGTCTGTCAAATACCATATCTGTGTTCGATTATGGACGGCATTTTCGACTTTTGGCATCATTTTCGTTGTTTCGGAAATCTGCTGCGTTCAGTATACCATCAATTTACATTATTATTTGGTGAAAATATCAAATCTTGCTAGTATTAACCAAAGAACGTGCACTCGAAAGGCCGTCTTAAAAGCAAAACATCAGACGTCAAAATGTAAATTTTGGATGTTTAAAAGATGAACGTGAAAGCCAGAAAAAACTGAGTCACCCAAATTTGGAAAGGAAAAGAGAGTTATGTATGCTCAGAAATATTACTTGGAATTTTGAATCCAAGGTGGGTAGATTATGCGTGTGAAACCTGCGTGATATTACTCAGAGAACTTTTACCACTGCTATTCAGCTGCAGTCATCCCCTTCTTTTAAGACGGTTTGGACACTGATGGGTTTCAAAGCACTTTTGAGGTTCTGTTAATCCAGCTGATGAACTTCGTGTAGTGTTCCGAACCACCCCTTAAAGCGGTGAACACATATGCAACGTCTGCCAATGAGAAAAATCATTTTGCTTTAAGCATCTCATTTTCCGGAGGCTTCTTGGTTTGACTTGAGCACCGTACGGGACGCTAAGTGGAAAGAGGACCAGTGTAGTGAGGTCTTGTTAAAACGTTAAAATTACTTCTGGGGTGCTACGCGATGCTGAGGTTCGTTGGAGGCCAGTATGTTTGAACTATGAGGAAAGTTTTCCACCCTTGTGTATGTGGTCTGATTTCGCTTATTCCCTCGCTGTTGTCCTCAGCAAAGGTTACAATTTGTCTTCGTCGGCCCATTATGGTAGACAGAGCTTTTGGGGTTTTGATTAAGGTGACTTCTACCCTCCGATAACTCGTTCTATTGCATTACGTAAACTAGGGTCGCATAAACAGCAAACACTCTGTATTTATGATCCTAGGATCAAGTATTCGTTGACCAAGTTGAAAATTACGACCGGCCGAGTCATCTGAGCTTGCCCCAAGGTGAAACCTGCAATATAAGAAACCAATCTGATTGGTGTTTGAAAGAATTTCCTAAAAAATCTTGTGAATTTCCTATAGTTTGCTCTAAACCTGGCACGACTTCAAAATGGAAACCTGAGGTGTTAACTGTACCCGTCATCAGAACATTTAGTAGTCAGTGCGAGTTACTTCCTAGAGACAGTGCCCTTTAGTTCACTCATGATTTTTCGCTCTGCTACTGACGCTGCAACCAACACGGAATACGTAACATATTGCAATAGCAGGACTTTAGCTTATTTAAAATCCAAAGCAATTTTTGGAACCTATTCATTTTATGTCGGAAACTTTTTGACTGATTTTTACTGAACAATAGGGTTTTTATTAGGATCCTAGTATATCGAGTACATGGACCAGTAGGGCTGGGTGATAGCAAAAAAATGAATCAGCAATAAATCAGGTCAACCTAATGTGACAACATACCGTTCTTAATTTCTTGTTCATTCTTCTGTAAATACTCCCAAATCTTTTGTCTTTGTTTGTCTAGATACTCTTGTCTCCAGGATCGAATCCTTTCTGCGTCTCTGAAAAGGAAGAAGGTTGGTATTGGAAGACCTTTCATCTTTAGGATTCCGCTATGAATAACCAATCTCACTACTGAGTTGACATATGCCCATGACAAGAGATTTGCATTTTTTCTTGGATAAGGACGTTCTTCACCTACCAAGATCCTTAGATGTCATTGCAGTGAAATGGCACTACCAGTCTCAGTTCCCTAAACATAAAATACCCTCAAATAACTGGTTTTCATGGTATTTTCGTCACGAACTTTGCACACCAACAAAAGAGATATGTGTGAACGCAATACTTGATGTGATGTGGACTCAGATGTTTGTGCAGCTTTCTGCCAAGACATAGATTATAGTAAACAGTTTCAAAAGGGAATACCGTTGTTTACAATTGCTCACTTCCCTTGCTGCCAATCTGATTCTCTTTCCTTAATTTTTCCGTTTAAACGTTTTCCTTTTAATCTCGCGCTTGCACTCTCCGACGGAGTTCCTCGTTTTTTCTCAACAACGATAGACAACGGTGAAAAACACCAACCTGGGATTTTAGTTGACAATGATTGTGACAGAAAAACTCTCAGCTTCTGCAATTTTTTGGACGAAGAAATGCGGTAGGTCGCCTCAAAATTGGCAACAAAATTTTCTATTCTACTAAACGTATGTGTAATTTCCAAAATCCTACTACCCAGTAATGAAATTTTTGGGGTAGACAAGGTTTTGAAGTCTACTTTGGATTTTAATCGCTTAAGACGGAGAAGATAACGCTTCCGAGGCCGTCTGTAAGATGAACTGTGATTGTTATACTGAGATGTTTTCTTGAACCAATAACACCTTAATGTGACTTTTCAACCCCCACAGGAACATAATCTCCGCACAAACTGCACCTGCTAAACGACGTTTCTTAGGCAACGCAACGACAAACCGAACCATATCCAAGCCTGAACGAGCACGCGGTGTCACTAGTATACAGAGCCAAAGCACAGGCTAGTCACATCGGATCGGCAGTTTATCTCTGGATCACAACAATCCAACAACATGCTGCAGAACCTAAGGAAGGCTTTATATGGCTTATGTTCAGTGGACTGCAAAAACTGTTCATAACATCTGTCCATAGCACGTGAAAAACTGGATGATAACATCTTATTTCACTACGCTCCGCATTGGTTTGAAATATTCTGTAGAACTCTGTGGATCATGGACAGATTTATCTTACTAAAGATGATTCCAGGATAAGACAAATGGAAGTGTACTTGAATGAGTCTTGCCTATAGGGGCGAAGTTATTAACAGACCATCAAAATCCTCTTTTCATGGGTCCAAGTGCACTTTTAAACCCAGATCGTTAGACATCCTTCAGTCTTTGTGGCTCATTTCCTGCGTGATTTGTTGATAGTGTGAAGGTATCACTTCCAAAAAACTGAGCCTATTAGAGAGAAATCAGTGAATATCAACTCGGCCGTCAATGTGCTGAAAACAAACTTTAATTTTTGAACTGCGGTTTGGCGCGTTGCCAGAATCTTTTGACGAAATTTCCTTTTCTTTTCATCCATGTGGCGTGTCCGAATTTGCTTGAGTGACGGCATGGATGGTTCATCCGGGAGCAATGCTTCGTGTCTGGCCGACTGCGAAGGATAGACAGCGAATGCATTTTTCCTGGAAATGTATAACATTATTGTAATATTTTGCGCAAACGACAATAAGTGACATCATAACCCAAACTACTACCCAGTATGAAGTAGTTTTAATTTCTCATCACATTATATAAAACAGTTGATTACAGGTTGATCACAACAGATCAGTAAGGTTGTCTGTCTGTTCTTAGCTTATAATCAGGGCATAGGCTCCAGCTTTTAGGCGATATCCTTCCTTTGAAAAATCGCAAATTCCAACATCATTTTTACTTCGCATGTCGGTTTTCCCCAAATAGAAACATGTTAAATTTTAAACAGTCATTACCTTAAACTATATAGACCAGGTTGGTCGCTCAACAAACTCCAACCAGAGCGTCCAGGAGCGTACGCAGACGTACAATGAAGGCAACAATTATTTCCCGAGAACCGTGCCAGCTTCAGTTAGCACAAACGGTGTACCATTTATTCATGGTTGTGTTAATAGTGACTTTGGTATGCTACCATTCTTAGTATCTGGCAACCCTTAACTGCTTAGCGATTTACATCATTACGCCTCTTCATGTCAGTTGATTATGGAGTGCGTAGGCCACGGGATATAGTGCTCGTATAATTCAAAGCAAAATCCGTGCTCAAAACGAGTAGAAAGAATAAATGGAAACATGTGCCAAATGCTTCAAAAAGACCTAACTAGCCGGCGAAAATAGCTGAGGAGGGTGTTATCATTTCTAACAAGTATGAAGAAATCGTACCTTTCAGTAAAATCTAACATGCACATCAGATAACCCTATGTTGTGTGGCCACTAGTAACGGGTTAGTGATGTGAATGTGTCATACTCCTCGTAATAGTCTGAACAAGTATAACTGACTTCTAGGGAAGCCGAAAATAGTTTCCATTTTTGTTCGGGAAAATTTAAAAGAATAGTGTATTTCTGTACCTCCAAATAACCTGAAGGACTGAACATTGCATCACACTGAGAACGAAATGAGTAGAAAATAGAACCGGAACATATACGACGGTTATGTATAACTGCAAGCATCCTAATTTTTTTACGTCCGCGTTAAACTACCAATGTTACTAGTGCACTAGTTATGGTAGGTTTCGAAATAAACATTTTTAAAACTTCTACTACATACAAAAATAAGTATCGAAGATGTCCAAAGAGTTTTTCTATTTGAAGTTGTACTACCTGTGTTCCATAGTTGTGGTACACAAAAGCAATATCAAACGGCAATTCTGAATACAGACGGCATTAAATTGCAGGGCAACTTGTTATGGAGTTAAGAAGAACACAGATATTATGGAACATAGTGTGCTGCTCTGGATTATGGCCGTGAGACTGGAACACATCAAATCGACCGGTGAATACATCTGCCATTAGAACAGTATCGTTCCAAAACCGCAGCATTTGTTGTCCAAAAGGCCCTTCATCCAGTAAAATGCACCAAACTGTGAGTTAAACGCTACTCCCATGTGTGAGCCAGTTTACTTTTGAATAACGAGGGTCTTATTCCCAATTTAAGTGGTAAAAAAGTTAACGTAACCTCAAGATTTGACTGATCTGTAAAAAATTGAAGTTACTGGTAATGCTAGATCTGTTTTGCTCGCTACTATTGGTCAGGCCTGCCTTTGCCTGGGTGTGCTAACCCGGTACAGGTCGAGAGTGAACGGGATCCAATAGATTTGTAGCAGTTTCTGCAAAAATTTCTGTTCTACTAATTGTAACCTAACAAGATTAATTACACATTTACATTGAATCTTGATTTCAAAGCGTATAGAGTCCAACAACAGTGAAAAGGTCTGGAGATTTCGTCCTGAATGCTTTTTTTGTGCAAATATATGACGGTTCCAACACAAAGTACCTACCACGATGGTAGTATTAAATGAGGGCCTTACGTTAAGCAGCCGCGCGAAAACGAATGAATTCGAAAAGTAAAATGCATCATTTTACAAATATTAGCTCTAAGGGAACTCAAAACATGATGGGTTGATCTAAGTCGGACAGTCCAATTGAGATTACGGCAAAGGAAATGCATGCTTTTCAGTAAGCAAAATGTTTGCTTAGGTCTGCTTTGGTCTCACCTTAGGTCTGCAGACAAAAACACTTGGTGCGTGAAACAAAAATCTTCATGGATAAGCTGTCACAGGCCAAAATATTGTTAAAAAGTTCAGCGAACACTTATCTGTTGTGGGGCCACTTTACTGCCGGTAAGATTTTAAGCTGAAGAATCGAGCAAGAAAATACGAAGTGATCAAATTCTCCACAACCAGATCAATAAATCTTCAGAAAAATTGAGTGACTGTTAATTTGATGCTTCGTGCTTTCACATTTACGGGAGCTGACCAAGTCGAACGGATGCGTGAATTTTTTTCGCTTACCGCTCTTAATAAAAAGTAAGTGTTCAACAAGCTTTACTGAATGCACGCGCAAACAGCATTTTATGAGCAGGCACTATAAAGCTATAATTTATTGCCCAGGCGTTTAATCATGCCTGTGAGATGTAACAATTTGCTGATGCCATAAGCACTTTGGCGCAAACCTTTAAATTCCATTACTAGTCCGTTAGAAGCAAAGTTATTAGTGATAGGAAGAATGCATGGTAAAAGAAGAGATTGGTAAAAATATTAAATGACATAAGTTGCATATACCTTGTAACTATGCTTTTTCAGAGGTTTGTCAGATTGTTTTGTTTGCAGTTTTTAATAGAAAAACATTCTATCAGATTAATTTGCACGTTCCAGGTCACCTAGGCCAAACAAATATCTAATTGGTCTCCCACACCTTTCATTCTAATGCTCACCCAATCGGTTTTCTTGTTCTTCTACTGCGAAAATACGCGCTTTCTACTTTTCGATACACGTGTGACTTTGATTCCAAAGGATTTGGGGGTGGATCCGAATCATCTTCTGTTGTCACGTTTTTTTGGCCTTCCAAGTTCAGGTCGGTCATAAGTTTGGCCAGACAGTTAGCATCACCACATCCAGTCGACCCAAATGATTCTTCGTTCCTTTCGTCGCCTTCACGTAAAACCATATTTTTAGAACCATCCTCCACGTTCTGCTTATCCTTGGAACCGACTTCATTGTCTGCGTTCAAAGCAAATTGTTTCACTCCATCAATTTTGTCTACAGAATCATCCAGGTTCTTTGAAGCGGCACTGTCTCCATTGGTGGAATCCAAGACTGTTTCGTAGAAATTGAAGTTTGAGTTCGGCCGATCTTGTTCATCAGCGATTCCTCTGTGCGAAGTTTGTCCTAGACGGGTGTGCGAAATTATGACTGTTAGGCTTTTCAGTTTGTTTTAAGATGGGCTACCCACTTGTTGACTTAAGAATGGCTCAACTCCTCATGATATCTTACTTCGTTATGGTTACCATACTTGGAGGAGCAACAGTAGTTCAACCTTTGTACCCCTGAAGTGGTGATAATTGAGGGTTAGATCAGAATCTGTTGTCAGCTTATTTACTGTCTCGTTTTTACTAGAAATCTTCGAGATGCGTAAGTGTCTAAAATATTATTACATTTGAAGTCCAGGACATAACTTCCTAAGTGGTCGCTATCTGCTATCTAATATGAAGCTTTTGGTAGAACCCTATGAACATGCGCAGTAAAAGATCATCGTGAACACCAAGGTGACCATGCTGGTTACAGTGATGATGATTATGGTGTATAAGATAACAGTGAGGCTTTTGCTGGTCAAGTGTCCTTTTTACTCTGCCTTTCAGAAGGCATCAGCTCTATCAAAGCTAACCACGAATTACACTTACTTTTAAATTACCAGTGCTCACCAGAGCAACTGAGCATCTTTGATCCTGATAAAACAAAATCCTGGATAGTTTTATGTCTCTGACGGCTCCCAAATCTAAACACACGGTTTTCAGCACATTCTGAAATCTGTGAACAAACGTGTCTTACCAGCTTGCATATCAGACGCAAGGCACGACGAACAACCCATTGTATCACTACTATGATCCTCGTTTCAAGTAGGCCCGTTACTCTTGGAATGGAAACCAGCTAATGTACAGACATTTTGCAAGAAACTTATGGCTCCGAGAATTGTCTGTAATGATTTCTGAAGTTATACACGTTTCATATATCTTCTTTGTGTGCGTTGATTTGTGGCTAAGCCTCCAAATAACACTCATTTCATCAAAGCAGTTCCAGCATCACCGGCCTGCTGGTAGCTGAGAGAATTTAGTCCTGGTATGTAAAAATGTATTGTCCCAAAGACTGTGCTTAATCTATCTACGTGGATAAGGTTTTGCAAAATGTGTCAAACAAACTTGTTTTCAAATGGAATTACAATAATACATCACAAGTGCTTGCGAATTTTTCTCTAACACCACTCATTTTACGGTAAGACCATCTATAAACTTTCTGAGGGGACACATCATAACCGATTTAATAGTGGATCAAGTTTGTGTCTGAATGTCTACAGACTTTCCTTGAAAATATCTTTTCTGGGCACCTTTGTACAAATAAATTAAATAAGTGAAAATGGTGGTAACCAAGTGAGAATCGGATTCAGTCCAGAAAATTTTGGAAATCCTGCACTCCTTCTTGGCTCCCTGGATTCCCTATGTCGAAATAAAAAGTGCAGTGATCTAATCATCTACCGCTTCAGCTAGCGGAATCTTGGTAAGCTGTTAAGTCTCTGCGAAAGCATACACAGGAACACTTGTCATCAACCCAAAATCAGTGATAAGTCAGGGAAGTACTTCGGCTGAATATCGGAGGATATGAGCCATTTGGCACAATTCTGATCAGATGACACCATGAATCTACCAACATTCTTCTCGAGTACATATCGGACTAATTTGAGAATAAACACAATCGTTTCTTTAATCCATCAGAAAGCATGGAGGCATCTTAATAAAGCAAGTCCAAATACAAGGTACTAAGTGAGATTTAGGGTATGGTTACTCTTGGTGCCCTGCGGTATGTGAAGTTAAGGGACATTTTCTAAACCGAAAGAGGTATGCACATGGAGCAAAACAGATGAAGACCTTGACGGGTGGCTGAGATAGTTTATTTGTCTGAAGCTTCATAAGTCCAGGAGGGTGAGTCACAATCTGCAGATCACTGTAAACATGAGTCATTATCGTATGAAAAAGCTGGTCGGATAAGATTGTGCTGATAAGCTTAAGATATGAAGTCCCTCAGGATTCTTCAAAACTTTCCAGAACACACAAACGCGGGATACCTATAATAGTTGTGGAAACGCTTGCATCATCATCATCGTCATCATCAAGAGCATGACAGCATTGTTCAACACTGAAGGTTTGGTCCCGTACAACCGTGAGTTATTTGAAAGTCTTGTTGTGAAAAAAAACGAAGAAAAGCGGACGCTAGCACGAAGAAGAAATAGGTGGATAGGCATCTATAGGGGGAGCAAATAGCAAAATAATCTATCAGCCCTACATAAACCTTGTACTTACTTTTGACACTGGAGCCAACCACTCCCCGCGGTTTTACAACTAGTGAATAGATGTTATCTTAATATACAAGCTGTGAGCAACAGTATTTTTCGTAAATAGAAGCTTCAAATCTATGCCTATACATGATCGACGTCATCCTTACGAAATGTTTTGTTTGGCCTTGAACAACTGTAACGTCTTGAACTTAACTCACTTTTCAAAATATATGTCAGAATAATCTTCCGTATCCGGAACTATATTGCCGACAGTGTCTTCAGCCTAATTTTACAAACTAATGGGGTGAAAGTTTGTAAGTGTAAAGCTGATATTCACCGAAGGGATAAACGAAATCCAGGCAAGTGCAGAGTGGTTACCTTCACGTGATTTGCGTGTTTCGAACTCTATCTTTGCCTCTCGACTTTCCATGTATAGGCTTGGGCAACCTGGCAGTATCCCAACCCTCGTGCTTTCTTCTAGGACGTTGCGTTTAAATCAATGGCTAGATCAGGAACGGATTTCATAATGCTTCAGATTTGAGAGGATAAACTCTTGACGGCATCTCAACCTGTGCTGAAATCGAAGGTTATTTGTGGGAAGTCTGAAACTGGGTAAGTAAATATATGCTGAGGCTGTTGACACTAGTGATCAAGCGGATGTTTAATTTGTGGACTTCAGTGAGAGCTTCGACTGGGTGTCTAGGGTGTAGTTTCTATCAAACCGCCGTCTTGGTGTGTAGACAAGAATTGGAAACCCCGGGCCGAGGGTATCATCTTCGAAAGTCGGAGTTCACAAGGACTATTCAGCCTTGGTCACGCACACAAGTGGTGTTTTAGAGGGGTCACTGCTGGAACAAGAAGTGTTTAGGTTTATATATATAATCATTCACCTCACCATATCCTACCTTTCTGCGTGCACGGAAATTCTCTTGATAGGTAGCAGTCCAGCAAAAAACGCATCAGAGTTTTCGCCCCGCTTTCAACTATTTGCTTCGGTGGAAATTCAATTGGGTTATTCCTTATGTGTAGGGATTTTAACCTTTTCAATAGACCTGCAAGCAATTTCAAAGTCTATGAACAGAAATTTACCCAACTCAAAAGGCAGCACTCTGATCCTGTTATCATCTATTAGGAGAACTCGTAAAGAACTCAAACATTTTATCGACTTTGGTAGGCAAGACAGAAGATTTGCACGGAGATCTAGCCAAGTTAGGCGAGACAAATGTGTAAAAATACAGTCCGGTATTTGAAACAGCATATTCTGAGCAAGATACAGCTTCTAGAAGAGTGACTAAATGAAGAATTCAATTACTCTGATGTGAGTTAGATCCAAAACTGATACCGGTATTTCAACCAATCTTAGCTTGCTCAAATTTAATTTCTCGCACAAAAGATCCTCTGCCTTCTTGATCCGTTCCTCGGCAACCACCAAGTTTGGTCTTTCGGATTCGATAGAATGCGTGAAATCACTGGGTTCGGTTGTTTGTGCCATATTTCATGAGTGCATTTTTTTGAAGATTCAATGAAAAAAATAATTATTGTCAAACAGTTCCTTTCAAATTAGCAGAAAACAAGAGTCATGGTTTCCAACCTTGAAATCAAAAATTTGACTCCATAGAACCAGTTTGTTCTGTAGCCCCGCTCTGGGGTGGGCTTCGGGGAACTTACAGAGTGGTAGGGGGATCACTAAGTTTCGTGGCGTTTTGTACCTTTATTTCGTTTCCATTATAACACTACGAATTTTTCAATTGCATAATCGTTTCTTGTTTGATTACGAAAAACTGCAAAAACGCGCACTTGTACAATGTCACGGAGTACAAGCGTAGTCACATGCTTCGGCTCTCTCTTCTGATTTCGCTCGCGCTCGCAGCGGTCATTCGCGAGTACTAACTCTGGTATCAAAACATTTCGGACCATCTTCGTAATCTATTGTATCTAATTGTATCGTAATCTATTATATGTAGGAATAGTTCGGAAGAAGACCCCTGGACCACCATGATTGGATTATTGTTTATTCGCTGACCTGGGCCATCGACGAACTATTTTAGAGAGAACAATTGTTAGTTAGTCTGTTTCATGTGACCTCTTTATTATTGCATACCCAACCTGGCGTTATTATTTTAATTTTTTTGCCACACACTCCTAGTAAACTAACTTGTTGGGTAGCCAGACCACTGCAGCTTCTGCTCTCCATGCCCCAGATATTGGGTGCGGTGAAGTTATCCGACGCCGGATGTGAAACCTAATTCACCGCGTTGCTGAAAGTTTAATTGAGTTGGGATGGAAAGAAATTCCGGGTTTGGAGTCTCTCAGTGGCTTATACAGAAAGGGTCCGGATGCAGAATACATGGCTGCGCCGGCATTCTAATTCCAGCAGTTGATCGTAACATTTTATTCAAACCAATGTAGTGAGAAAGGCGCTATGTATTGATAAAGCTCTTGAAAGCGTGCGAGAAGTTTACTGCTAACATTCTTGGGAAATGAAATATACGTCCAAAAGCATCAGGCAGTGAGCTTTCCCTCAGATTTGGTCGCCCCAATAATTTCTTATCATCCTTAATCATGGGGCTTTCAGCCTGTATGACACGGCATGCAGAGCTCGGTCTCTGGATATTATTCCGGGTTAAGTGTCATCTCTTTGAAGAACCCAAGTGGCTGCTGATTTGACAAGGTCTCCGCAAGGGATTTCGATAACCTCAAGTTACCATGGGGAATGGCTGTTGCATGAAATGCCCGCATTGTTTTCCGTGGAATATCTTGCAAGTTGTAGAAGCTGAGTAGCCGGGCTCGTTTGCTAAGCCTTTGAGGAGAAGGATGAGGTAGTTATCAACATAGAAATGCGGATTTCAATCTGTAGACACCTGAGGGGTCCTTTGGATTTCATTCTGTAAAGCAACGTGTTCTTGGCTCTTCTGAAGGCATAAACAACCCCCGAGGTCACTGGCAAATAATTTGAATGATGACGATAAAGTGGTATGGAAGTTCTTTTAGGGATCAAGAAGGGACAGTGGGCTGTTGTTTGTGAGCCTTATGGTACGCTATGGCGCGTGTGGGGCCTGACATCACTCAAAATAAGCGGCCTAGGTAGAATTCCGTCCACCGCAGCGGTAACCTTCAACCCACAGTGATCTTTTTTATTTTGGAGTGATGTCTAACCATATCGAAAGAATTTTACAGCTCCAGAGGGACATTAGTACATTAATTGAGATGTTACTGATAAGTAAACCTTTGCCTGAAGATACCTCCTATTCATGATGTGCTGCCCCATGTTGCCGTGTTTTGGTGGGGCTTTGCCAGTAATCCACTCAGAGAAGGCATCTTTGCCATGGTTCACCAGCTGGCTGAATAAGACCCCTATATCCTCTAGGACTGGCGTGATAACGGCTAAATCGTCATGTAGGAGAAGCATAACTTAGTATGGTTATTCTGGAATTGCTTTTAATATGAGCTGACAGTCTTCTGCCGAAATGGCAGGTGTCCTGGGACGCATGCTACAGATACATGCTGCTGCATCTTGGCTGATTGATCTGACCCAATTGTTCAACGTCATGCCATTGAGCGCAGCCGCTTCATCGGGTATCACGCAGTTACGGCCTACAGCGCCTTCAAGTTACGTAGGGCGACAATGATGCGGCTTCCAGCTGTTTGACAGGACCTATACAGGTGAATATCCCAGGGTTATTTTCGAGAAAACTCGTTATCTCTTTACTGTCCTGGACACCACACCTGGTCAACATACAAAAAACTTTACTTCACGTCATACACTACCCATCACTCCGAAAGAATCGCCGTGCACTGCCATCAGATTTGTCTCCTCATACTATCTTACTCCCGACCTAAAGCTGCCACCTTGACGTGGTGGTCGGGTTTCAGTGCTGCAATGATCCCGCCGGCTACACTGACACGATTGCGTCGGAGATATGTCAACGCATCGAATGTCGGCACCAGGTCATAGTATTCAACGCACCTGATCGAACTCCACTTGAGCACACCAAAACTGCCATCTTGACAGCATGTGGCATCCTGGATACCATGTGCACAGCTAGGCGGCTCCGAAAGTGGAAACCATCCACGTGCTGCCCGATAATAATGCAATTCCGGGAAAAAAATGCTGCGCGTCTGCTAACAACCCGGACTCTTTAAAACTTAAAGCTGCTCGTACAAGAATGCAAAGACAGCTTACCAAAAAGTCACCAGAACCTGTTGCACCATCACTCACCAGTACTTGCGCTGACAAGTGCCACAATGCCACACAAAGCTGTCTGTTGGACCCAGGTCCTGTACCCCACGCTCATGACCATGAGCCCTCCACTCCTATCTCTGGGCATCCACAAATGTTATCCCCGACCTCCACCACGCCAACGTGATCGGCTGCTGATTTAGGAGATATGGTAACTAATCAGCCCACACATGAGGCTGTGGTGAAGAATGATAGCACAGCTTCTCACTCTAGACCTCCTGACCTGATGACACTTCGTGTCTCCCTACCAAAGCGCTTCCTTGGACTCAAGCACCTGCTATCCAGGCCTCGCACCATAACAACTTCTCCTGTACCAACTCCTCGAGCTTCTGCTCTTCGCCCTTCTACAAACCTGACAAAACCCGTAATTCCCCCCCATAATTCCCCTCTAGCCGTGCAACTCGATTCCCTGGCAGGGTCTCTAAACCACAACTACCGTTACGTAATCCTAGACCCTATCAAGTTCCGCCCCTCTTGAAACCTGGGATCCCTTTTCAGCAACTACCTACTCCACCACAGCCTCCGCCCCCTCCGCAGCCACCTCTACGACCTTTAGCTATATCTCGACTTCCTACTCCAAACCACTTTCAACTGCAGCCAACGCAGAGGGTCCTGCTCACTCCCAACGGAGCTCACCCCTCCCAGAGAGTTTGATTATACCACTAACTTCCTCACCACACCATGTCCCCTCTCCTCACCTTGCATCTCTTACCATGAACCTCTTATTCCATCTCCCTCAATCAGCCCAGTTTGGTTACCCGTTTCCTCCGCCCCTTACGATTCGATGCTGGAGGCTCTACAAAATAGATCCACCCGACCTCTCGATGCCCCTGTCTTACCCTCTTATTTCCTGTCTCTTATACACCTCTCCTGCCCTTCCTCCCGCACGACCTAAATCCCCCTGTTTCTGTCGAGCTACCACACACGGTACCACTTCCTGACTACGTCGATTACGTCATTACAAACGATCGCCCGACCCAGCCTGTTACTCTTTGTCCATGGAGCTCCTCCTCCCAAAATCAGTCCGTACCCTATACTGAGCATGACCCAGTACCTCCTGCCGTGGGTTCAAACCTATTCCAACTACGATTTACCCATTTACAAACAGTACTGATTACTCCCTCCCAGACTCCGGACCCCGTTTCATATAACCTAACCACCAGGTACCTAGTCCTCCCAATGAAGAACCCCACCGTAAGTGAGGTTACAAAGTTTCTACCTCTGCTCGCCAATGAGCTTGTCAATAATGTTATTCAATGCCCGCTCATTACTGCTCAAAATCCATAATCATCGAGCGATTGGAGCCATTGCACGACCGAGTATTATCTGTGTGACTGAAACATGGCTCACAGATGAAACTCCTGCCTAGGCCATCTGAATCCCTGGCTATGATACTTACCGCTCCGATAGGAAAAACTCAGAGGGCGGTGGCTGTGCCATCTATTCCAAGTCAGAATTTTGTGCAACCCCATTTAGCGAATCTTCTCTGGAAGGGATTCCAGAGACCATTTGGTTATCCATAGAACAGACCTGTACTAGTAGGTTGTATCTATTTACCACCTGCCCCCTCCCCCGCCTCTATTGCTGATCTTTTCCGTATTATCTCCACTGCGCATGCAGACAGTGGTCCCATCACTGATCCTGTCAACATAGCAGACCATTTAAATGCTTACTTCGCCAGCTGCTACTCACCCTTTACTCCCAACACCAAATCCATACCCAGAGCTGTTCACCTCCAAAGTGTGAACGGCCAGGACAACCATCCCACTATCAGTAACGTAACCATCTCCCTAGCTGATGTTTCTTCCCTTCTTCTGAAGATTAAGGACTTTGTTGTGCCAGGGGCCGACGGCCTTCCATACCGTATCCTGAAACAGGGCGGCCAAGATATCGGAATCCTTGTATTAAATCTTTTCATCCACTCTTTAAACTATGGAAGCGTCCCCTGCCGGTGGAAGAAATCCATAATCCACACGCACTTTAAATCCGGATGTAGACAAACTCCTTCCAACTACAGGGAATCCACCATACCTCCGTCCTACTGAGAACCCTTGAACGTCTGGTCAAAGGCCCGGTAATCGGGTTTCTCCTAGCTACAAACGCCATAGATGACCGACAGTACGGATTCTTATCTCAAAGATCCGTAAATGGCTGCAAGCTTCACTTCTCTGAGACCGTCAAAGCAGCCTACGACGCTGGATACTCCATTGTAACATTCTATCTGGAAATCCAAATAGCCGTCAACCAGGTCCCCCACGCCTCGCTGCTATACAAACTTAGTACCGTGGGCATCAATGGAACCTTATTTCAGTGCCTCGCCTCCTACTCATCAGACAGGAGGCAAGTAACGCAAATTGGGGACATACAATCATTTCCACTAATGATCACTAGCGGAGTTATCCAAGCGTGCTAGGCCCCATCCTTTTCTTACTGTACATCAATGACATCTTCGGCGCCATATTCCATGGTAGGGCTTTCCTCTTCGCGGACGATATAAAAATCGCGTACACATTCCCCTCCTCTGAAAAGGCCCCTGCTTTTCACCAGATTAAGCAAGACTTGGATGCACTGACTCGCTGGTCATACGAATCAGGCCTAAGCTTCTCCTCTGCAAAATCCTGTATAACTTCCTGCCGCTGCTCTCTCCCGGCTGACGCTTTCACAATTAACGGAAATCCTATCGCCTATTCCATGGAGATGAAAGATCTCGGACTCCGATACTCCTGTACTTTTAGCTTTTCCCACCAGGTACAGTTCCAGGTTGCAAGAGCACGCAGGCTCAGCTCTTTAATACTGCGCTCCTGCCACCTTCCAGAAACAATGGTAGCAATCTTTAAGCTATGCGTACGACCAATCGTCGAATTCTGTCACGCATTCTCCTCCCTTTACACCCAAAGTTCCAGACTCGCAACTGAAAGTGTCCAACGCTCATTTACGAAAAAGCTCTTTCCTCGGTCAAACCTCCTCTCTTACCCCTCCCGCCGTCAAATCCTAGGCCTCGAACAACTGTGGCTTATACGGTTAAAATTGAATCTAGCTCTCTTACACCGTCTGCTGCATAAGAACGCTTTTTATAGCAGAGGCTAGACCAAGTATAAACTCACAACCTCGCTATAGACTCCGTAACTCCTGCAACCTCTAAGTGTGTCCCCGAGCTCGTAAAAAGCCACGCCACCACTTCTTTCTGGTTTATTACGCTCGCATCTGGAACAGCCTCCCTGAGCAATTGCGAAGCACCACGCATCACTCTACTTTTTCTCAGTCTGTAGACAAATTCCTTACCTGTGAAACTGCTGCGGCCCTACTCAATACTCGAATGCCCTCTGACCTCCTCTGCGAATCAGGCCCAGTGTGCATTTGAGTTGAGCGACGTTACAGTTAATGGTCAAGTAGAGGATTCTGCTATCATCTCGTCCTATCCTCTTGACCCGCTTTAAGCTAATAAAGAAAATAAATGCCAACTTGATCAAAACATGCAGCGTTACTGGCCTGGCTGTATTCTTTTCTTTTTTCCTATTTCCCCGTGCCAACTTACATTTCGTACAAGTGTAGTCTTTACACCGGATTACTCTCTCGTCTGTTTAGCGTCTATTGTTTGCGGAAAAACCCTACTGGCAGAAACCAAACCAAAATTAGCTCTTTTCTTCCTCAAATCACTGAGTGACTTACTCATCCACGAACTCTAATTAGACAGTGTTAATGGTCTGGTTGTTTTCTATTTCCCCAGTGAACTTATGCCTCGGCCTGGTCCAGTCTCCACCCCGGATTACTCTATCAGCTTTGTCTAGTAACTGGTGTTCACAGCCTGACTCTAACTGATAAAGACTAAACCAAAGTCGCTTTTTTTCTTCATCTCATAATCACAGCGCATTCTGCGCTTATATATATATCCGTTTGACGATTAGCCCCACGAGACACTCCCTAACACAACATCGCGGAACGCTTCTGTTTGACATGGCAGCCCACACCAACGCTCCGAAGCCGTTTAGCTATGGTGCAATCGCCACGAATATAAAAATTCCAGTCCCACCGCCTCATTGACAACTGCCATTTCACATCCCTCCGCGACTTGCCTCTACCAGCGTCTGTATGCTGTTCGCCTGTTCGAATTGACTGAGCTGTCTTTACTGGCCTTACTTTTCCCCGACCAAAAATGGTAGCTGGAGTATTTATTATTGCACAAACCGCACTTATGACTGCTTGGATGGTCTTCCACCTAGCAGATCTGGTAGCATGCACGAGGGAAGAAAACCTCGTGGTGGACGGGTATGCCCTGCAGGGAGGGTCGCCCTGTTATGTTGCACCATGGTGCGTTCGCATACCCGCCACCCCTCCAGTAGCACGGGTGCATCGCCCATCGCCGGTGGTTCTGAGTCTGGCCTTTAAATTCAGGAAATCAAAAAGTACTGTTGACTTCTGTTTGTTGCTGGTGTTAAGCTCGCCTCGGTTGAGTTATGCATCCGGCAATGCCATAAGCCACAGCCGAATAAAATGGCCTCTCATTTGTGAAAAAAACAATAAAAAAGGTTCCCTTGGGGTGGCCTAAAGATACTCTGCAAGTGCCCATGGCCTACATCGACGAGCATAGCTGTATCTGCCTTCGTCACAACAGATGCTACACCGCACCAAAGCCCATTTCGTCATCCAAACAGAGAATACATCTACTCACCGCTCCCAGTGATAGACACTGACTAGTGGTAGATACCTGCTATGCACCACCTACAGATTAGAGCTGATAGCAGTGCTTCGGGGACTAGTGGCTATTTCTCTTACACACTTTCTCTCCTGGTATAACCCAACTCATGTATTAGACACCAGGTCAGCCAGCTACTTTAGGAGTCCACTCCCTATATGCGTCTGATTCCCATACCACACCTCTACGCGCATTTATCGGCTTTTACTAGACCCCTTGCAATGTAATATCGTATGTTAGCAAACTCAACCCTGGGTTGCTAGCCTCCCAAGTACAAATTCATCTATTTCCTGCTCCATATGATCACTTGCCATCACCCTAATTGCAGCAGGCGTCAATTTTCCCCCTGTTTTTAATAATGCGTAATATCCCATTTTATATCCTCACAAAGACACCATATTTTGCAAATCTCCTCCCACCCCATCATTTCCCCAAGCTTTGAACTTCGGAAGTACCCATTTTGGACGACCTAGTTAGCTGATATCCACTCCACCTGGCCTGTGATCTACAACTCCGGGATCGCCAAGCGGACCACAAAAGCCCTACAATCACATATCGGCCTCGTTCCACCTTGTCCCCCTGACCAGGCTGAAATGAATACCGCTGCCCAATGAACTACACACCCCAGCCGAATTATCTCAAATGCGAAGTCCATCACGGGGCTGTCCAAAAACTGAAGCATGTCGGGCCAATGATGGCACGACACTGCCATACTCAGTTTGATAGCGCAACTGTTCCATCCCTCCTCCCGACCGAGCCCTCTTGCCTGCTCGTTTCACTGACTCCAACTATCACCATGACATTCACTCCAACCTGATGTACTACTCGTTCGAATTCGACCACCTCTGTGTCCCCATCCATCCTAACACCTGCACTTGACCTCCCTACGTCAGTGCAGCCAGTGAGTCTGCTTGTTCTCAGACTGCACCATACGTTTGAGACTAAGCCTGCTATGTTTTCCCAATTCGAATTATCCCGCCCGCACCTCCACTTTTGCTCGTTGTGACTCCGGCCATTTACCCAACCCCCAAGGCCACTCGTGACCAGCAATGGTTTTCTGTTTTAGTTCATGTCAGCCGACTGAGTATTTGAGTTAGTCGGACCTCATGCCCATTGTTCCCTACAAGTCGCGAAAGAAACCTTTTATTATTATTTCATCGAATACTTCTCACTATTCATGACATTGTCCCGGTTTCGCGGAATCACCACTACCCGCAAGTTCCCCAGTCATGCATTATTTTGACTGTAACCGCATGATCATACCAACGGTGTGCCACCCACAAGTTGGGAATAAGCATTATTATTATTATTATTATTATTATTATTATTATTATTATTATTATTATGCAGCGCGTATGCCAAACCATCGTTGCCGAGGGGTGTGCTGCTTTCCGTGCCCAACTCTGAGTTGCGTAAACAGAGAGGTGGCCAACCCTTGACCTGGCAGAGGACTATGTAGGATATCACGAAACGCTTGGATGCTTTCAGTGCCACTGTCCTTCCAGGATGGGACCGCGTAATCCTCACTGTGCCTGGTTGGAGAAACTGCGAGACGTGGCTGCCAACCGATGCCTGTGGCGTTGTTGTTGTCGTTTTCTATACAGATCGCCTGATTGAGTGTCTGAAGGTATAGGAATTTTGTAATGATTGTAGTAAGCTGCCGCTAAGTCCCTTCCCCGTCCACCTTTACTCTTTTCTTTGCAATAAATCTTTCGAACAAATCATCGTTGTACGGCATTGAAGGATCGGTGTTGAACGCTGATGTCATGCTGTCGATGATAATGATCCTGACACCATGTAAACTGTTCGTCGCCGCCTGAATGGCTCAAAAGCTCCGTAAGTCGAAACCATCTTTGCGTTGCTCATTACTAAGAAGATTAGGAGATGAAAACGATACAGTGAATATGCTGTTATTCCAAGCCATTCATCCCTCTACCCGGACCTCCTAAGCCATGAGGTCCAAAGCTGCTCGAACTCGGCTGCGAAAGAAGCTTTCCTAAGTTTCACTCCCCAAGTATCTGAAGCCGGCCAGTAGAGACTATCAAACGTATCACTCTTCGCCCCATCAACACGCATCTGACAATACACCGTGTAACTTAATCGGGGAGACAATCACCTTTCCCTAAGGCGCTGCTACAAAAGACTTATCGCCGTAGGTACATGAGCGCACAGCGGACGAGGAACCTCCATTTCAAGCAAAAGCTTGCTTAGTGTGCCAAGTGACCCGGTCTATAATGCAGTCACATCGTATTCAATTGTGCTCCCAACCATTTGGGACAACAACGCAGCCAGTTCTAAGCCGGTCGGATCTACAACCAACTTTCTCGATACTACAGCACTGATCCTCTCCCATATCTTCTCCACTCTGCACTTGCTTCTTGTCCAATTCATCGCTCGTTACTTCTCTGGCAACATCAAAGAACGCAAGCGAATAACAGCTGTCTTTTCTTTTGATTAAAAAATATGCATGGGGTAGCTTGGAGGTACTTCACGAGGTTCACGGCTACCACCAATATGCAAGAAGTTGCCACGTTTGGTCTTCGTTGGGTTGCGCCACCCCAAGTCCAATTCATCATCCGGGCAAAAGACACACGTTCTCACTCCTTGTTTTCTGAGTGCTCATATACATTCGGTTATAAATTGCTTACTACTTCCAGAATACCGGCCGGATTCACATTTGGACAAGTCGTACCTCGTACCTGTTGTCCTGTTTTTTCAGTTCCCACAACACTGGTGACTTTTCACGTAATAGACATGTCTCGCTGATTTTACCTTTTTCCTCGTTGTGTTTGCCTGCCGCGATCAGGCTGAAAAGAACTAATTATGCCATAATCGGCCTGTTTCCTGCAAGTTGAAAAATAAACCTATCATGTATATATGTACGAGTTTCTAAACCCCCTCCAGAAGCATCACTTGTTATTTGAAGCTGGCAGCAGTGCTCCGGGGAATGGTGACAATTTCCTCTGCATTCAGGTCCTTCCGTAGGTCCTGGTGCCGTACAACCCACGTAATAACTTGCATATGAACGAGCCCATCTCGGAAGTCTACGCCAGTTAGCCTCTATACGTTTGATTACACCAACCACACCACCTCCGTGCGTGTTTAAATGGGTTTATCTTGAGTTCATGTACTTTGTTTTCATGTAATAGCGAACGCAATTCCTGCCCGACCGCTGGAACAATTCTATCATCATCCCGATTTGTTTATTCACTAGTTGTCGACACCCTAAGTTTGGTAAACGAAATGTGCTTTGTCTCCATTATTACACATTATTCTGTCTGATAGTTTCACTGAACCCACAGCATTCTTTTGTCGTCCCAAGCTTTCATCTTCGACAATACTTGGTTTGGATGCCGTGTTTGGCTGTCATGCACTCCAACTGGTCAGTGATCCGTATCTACGGAGTTATCTAGTCTGCGATTCTACATCGTTCCAACTCTGAAGATTTTCTTTGGCCAACCTGAAGAAACTCCTGAAACATGAGGTCCGCTACGGAGCTATCCAAAAATCAAAGTACGTCAAGCCGATAGGGCACCGCAGTACCCTACCCATTTCGACAACACACACGCAAGTATTCTTTTCTTGCACTTGACAGTTCCCTCTCGCTCACCCGCGAAAACGAACAAGCTCTTCACCTGGCCCCAGATCTGCTGAATCTTTCATTTGGATTTAACCATTTCGGTGAACTTTCAGTCCGTCCAGCTCCGCACGAAATATGTAACTTTCTTTACAGTTCGTCTTGTGTGCTGCTATTGGTGCACCGCTGTTTATGGTGTTAGCCATAATACAAACCAGAATGCATGCGCACTAATAAAAGTTTTCAGTAGGGTCGACAGTGAAGGATTGCAACACGTATGAAAATAAACACAATGCAAAATGGGAGCAAGTCAAAAAAGGACCTTATCGTTTGTGAGAGTTCCTTGATCTAAGTCCGGACGGCGGGAATGTGTTTTCTCCGCGGTATAGCTGCTACACATTTTCATTATCTGTCCGGGGACTTGAAGTGTTTAGCTGACTCCATACTAACTGCGAGCGCACGAGTCTGTGTGCTGTCTGTCTTCGGTTTTTTATATGTAGGTCCGTTTGCGTGTACGTGGGCGCGTCAGCTCATGAGTAGTTGCTACGCCGACTAAACGGTACCGACGATCGATGTCCGATGAGTCACCTTAATGTGACGTTGATTGCGAAAGTAGAAAAAGACAAGTTTCGTGATCCAGTGAGCTAATGTGAGCTAAAAATTCAAGTATGTGTGTGACGGGGTGGCTACATTGCCACTAACTCACTCATCCAAAGAACCGCAATTATTCGCATTGGTAATCCATCAACTTCATCATCCTCCCGCCTTTCGTGAACTTGGCCATTAACACAGCAGTCCAAGGTCACGAGGCCACAGTGATGGTTTAATACTCCAGCTTAAACTGACTGGCTGGATTACCTTCACTCTTCTGCTGCACCAGATTCGTTGTTCTGGTTCCTCACCTCCCGCAGTCTGCATTTTTATTGTCATTCGTCAAGCAGTATGCTTCTTATTTTGCCCTCCCCCGTTTTTTGACACCATCTCCAAATTCTAATATCTTCATCGGATAACGGCACTGTCCGCTTTTTTGCGTGATCTCCTGCACCCGCAAAACTTGATATCCATGCTTATATTCTGACTACAACATTGTGATCATGCCTGAGGGTATGCCACATACCAGTTGGGAATAAACATCATTATTAGGACTGGCTGTTCTTTTTGTCCTTGACGGCCTTTTAGGGTGCGCTATACGAGTGCATGATGGATAGCTACGTGGTGTTTTTGCGTTCGTCTAGTATTCTAAGCACTATCACTGCTTTGCGTAACAAATGGGTGTACTACAAATGCAGCGGGCGGCCTGAAAGACAAACAAAAATCGAGGGCTTTAAAAAAGCCTGCAAGTTCAGAGTGTCTAGCGAGGCACCGGATGTCCAGCGCGGCTTTTGTATAACAGCCACTCCTTATGATATATGTTTTTGGTTCTGTGTTTTTGCCCCATCGTTCCTCTCTGGTCGTTTCCTTTCCGTTGCCTTGCACTAATTCTTTTCCCATTTACTTTCCAGGCACAACTGTGGAACACACTTTATTGATTCTGTTATTCGCTGGCAATCAATCATAATAAAATTATGTTTTCCCAAACTTGTTTTCATATTTCCCGACAACGCAAGCGTCACGGCAACTAAGGCATCCAGGCCTTGAGTTGAAGATCAGCTTACGTAGGTGAGAAAATGGGGGCTAAATTTTCCGGTTTCGTCTATAGCCTCGGAGTGGTGCCGACACCTTCTAGGACAACATGGGGTCGCCTCTAACAGCATACCTTTAGCACCATGTACAATAGCCCGGTAGCAAAAATGTGCCTGAAACACTTACTACGCTTCATGGGTGTTTCATGTTACGGTGTTACTAGTTACAAATATTATTATTAATAATATTATTATTATTAATAGTAATATTGCAAATATTATTCAATCCGAAGACTCTATAACGGGGGCGCACCATACACTCACATTGTTCTGTGTGGTCAGATGATTGGTAAACCTTTCTTCATGCCACAACGATGCTTTACGTTAAGGGGAGGACCACCAGAAATAGAAAATAGGTGACCACCCAGTAAACACGCCACCGATAGCACCATCGGTGGGCATCGGTGCCCAAAGATGGCACAATTACAATGATACATGGCTTTCAAGGTATTCATTGAGAGGAGCACATACAATTACACATATGCTATTCTTTTCATTCAAACGAATAACGGTTTCATACTATGTGAGCGATGCTGAGTGCAAACAGCCAATAGCGCCAGCGTCATGTGGTAAATCTGGGCTGTTCTGACCAATTACTTTTTGTTACCGCCAGTAATTCCTAATATCATCTTCCTTTGGAGATATAGATAAGGAAATTATCAAAATATAAGATTACACTCTTTACAACCGGGCTATCTTAAACTACCATGAATAGCATACTCTTTGCGTTCATTATATTTGAAAATTTGTTAACGATGTAAATTTTTAAGAGGTACAACCGCGCCATAATTCTCCGCTTCGTTTGAGAGGGTCAATCATAAACCACGATTCCACTATCTTGCCATTGTTGAATGTTCCCGCCACCTAGGTTTCAACCAATCAGAATGGGGATAATGCCGCAAGTCACGTGATTACCCTGTGCACAACGTGGGGTAACGCTGTAGCGTGGGATGTCAGGAAGTCAAAAATGCCGCACGTGATTACCCTGTGCACAACGTGGGGTAACGCTGTAGCATGGGATGTCAGGAAGTCAGCGGTATTCGACGTTCGAGAGGAGAGGACACGTCAGTTCTGAAATGTGCAGATATACGGGCTGGTATTAATGAATCCACACAGTACACATGCGCACAGGTCGGGTGGAACAAGGAAGAAGACCGGAGTGTAGCAACAACGCACGTGTATTAACCGGAACCGAAACCGGAAGGAGTCAAAAGTACAATCAAAGGGGGGCCGGTCAAGGTCAGTCCGGGGGGG
>NW_008751678.1:1626878-1634560 GCF_000715545.1 Opisthorchis viverrini
TGTAGCGTGGGATGTCAGGAAGTCAGCGGTATTCGACGTTCGAGAGGACGGCACACGTCAGTTCTGAAATGTGCAGATATACGGGCTGGTATTAATGAATCCACACAGTATACACAGTACACATGCGCACAGGTCGGGTGGAACAAGGAAGAAGACCGGAGTGTAGCAACAACGCACGTGTATTAACCGGAACCGAAACCGGAAGGAGTCAAAAGTACAATCAAAGGGGGGCCGGTCAAGGTCAGTCCGGGGGGGTTGTAAAGCGGCTATTCTTTCCCGTCCGGGGCTCGTGGTGGTTCGACCATGGTACCTGCAACAGGAAGAGAGGGAGGGGAGAGACACATAAGCTCATGTGATAGACGTGCATACAGATACAGTCGAGTTTCAACTGCGTTACAACGCAGATGGTCACAACGCGCGCCACAGTTAGTTTGATATGTCAAGGGTCAAAAGCTTCTGAGGTTACTGGTGCGTACCAAATTTGTGGGACAGTCTCAGAACGCAGATGGTTTGAGCGGGGCTGTGTTAGCAGAAACAGCTTACAACTCTCGGCTGGCACCCAGTATTTGCACAATGGATTTAAAATTTCAAAAGTTATGGCGTATCCCTGATGGACTAATATAATCGGCCAATTGAGCCGGGAGCAACAGTCCAAACCTTTGAGCCACATTCAGGCATCCCACAGCCTTAGGGATGCTGGGAAATTATCCCACAAGTCTTTTCAGCCAGAAGAACGGTTGCTCTGGTGAACAGTGAAATTTGGTGAGCTGCGAAAACATGGGCGTAGCTTAGAAGGGTTTCGGGTTTCAACACATACGCGACAAAATGCAACATTTTGCCGTAGAAAGCTTTACTCCACCTGTTACATTTTTGCAGCTAGGAGCATTGTGCGCATAATGGGGACCCTCTCGGCTCACCATGCGTGATGTCTCTATATGCGCAGCGCAAACAAAATGAAGACATCAAACGACCTTAAAATTTTGGGCGAATTTAATGGGAAATGGAATGCTTTTAAAGCACGGTATAAAAAAGGTTGGTGGAGTGGAAGCTGCCTCGCAGCTGTCTGTCTCAATGAACTATGGATAAAACCTTGGACACCGGGTAGGCGACGGATAAAACGAATTCAGTTGAGTTAAAGTGTTTACAATGAGCCAACTATACGAAGAGGACCACCGTCGTCAACAAAGTCGGATGTACGTTATAAAGCTCAGAACGTTAGTGTTGTCTGTGCGTGAGTGCGCGGCCTTTGACTTTCTGCACAAGTTTCTCGTAGGAAGAAACGCTTTTTCCAACAGGCCCTCACTGCTTTGATCACGGATTTAATTACAAAGCCTCGAAACTGGCTCATGAAGAAAATTACCACCCGGCCAAGGGACAAACGGGCTGACGGCCAAGAGGCTGCGACCACAGGTATTAAATAAAGGTCGTGGATCCCTCTGTAGCTAGCTAAATCCACGTCCATTGGGACCGACGGAATTAAGTGTCGAGCTTTGTTGTCACTCGGATATAAGAATGCTGCACGTTGCGTTAAGCCGCAAGTTATACATTCGCCGGATTTTAAATGGTCGCGTAAACCGAACAAAAAACGCAAAATCTCAAAGAGTCATCCTTTGTTTCGCCTTTAACTCAGTCAATTTTTAAGCAGACTTGTTCGGTCTTCCATCCGCTGTGGTCATTATCCCCTAATGTTCTCAAGCTTCTTCAAGCGTTTGCGGAGTCCCGCTTAATTTGTGAATTAATCGATCTGCGGACCTTAGATTCAGCCCGGCAAAGCTCCATCTCCGTCGTGGTTGATTGTTGACATTTATACAAGACTGATCATACTGTGGAGTCATGGCTACTGTGATTTAGTTGACAAAAGGTAATATGTGGTATGGCACGGCGAAACGGAGTAAGAAGTCGTGACAACAACTGGTGGCATCGAGCACATTTAGATTTCGGTATTGGATGTCAATCCACGTAGATCAAATCAGCTTCTTCACAAATGTGTTGTGGTGTGGTTTTGAATGTTTGATCAGGACGTTTACTAACATATTAAAAAATTAGTTTAAACCGAACGGTTGAATGTGACGGAGAACTTTCACACGTTTGGAGTGGTGAGGCTTTTCTTTGTGAGCTCCATATTTTGCTGACTGGTGTTTTGTGCATTTTGGCAGTGAAGCTGCTGCTCTCAAAAGTGCTAACTGTTCACGGCGGTCCGGATACATATTTCAGAAACATGAGCAAATGATATAATTTTTGGCATGCATCTAAAAATAAGCAGGAAGGTTTTGGTTCTCTCAGTGTGGGATTTAAAAAGGTCTGTTTGGCTTCCTCGAAATTTGCTTTTGAGGTTTCTGGGGTACTCTTTGAGCTGGCGCATTTAAGATGAAGAACTGAAGGAACACGAGCTACTAAAATTCCTACATGGAAGCGAATGAATCGGCGCGTGCAACGCTAAAACAATCCTCCCGAAAATATGACTTCAAGGCACATAGTTAAATCTTCTCTGTGGATGCTTGCAAAGAAGCTAAGATTTCCAGAGTATTAAAGACTACCCCTCATACGACCACCAAAATTCCTAAGTATCCGGTTGAATAGATGATCAGCAAACGTTGAAACTAACAGTAACAACAGTCCGCAGCGGACCTCAAAAGCGCAAGTAACTCGAAGACGAAGACAAATAAATTTTCTGTGAAGGAGAGAATAACATGGCTTGTGACAACCACGGGAATGACAGAAAACGACACTAACCGATTATTCATTATGAATGCAGCTACCATTTCTGCACAACGAAACAAGTTTTTCTAACTGAAGGATTCTAATTTAATATGGAAGATGCTTAGAATGTAAAGAAACTATCTGAGGCCGATGGAAATAAAACTTAATTAACACTTTGGGTGCAGAAATACAAACATGAAAACAAACAAAACCCCAGAAAAATAAACTTTGCCAACTTGAGATAAATTCAATTGCATTTTATTGTTGACCGTAGGGGCAGTTTTAAATAGGTAAAGATTTGATCACATACCTTCCGAGTGATTATGACTGCGTCTCAAATCCTAATGAATTAATTGCCCGAAAGCCCATAGAAAGTGCAAACTAAAAATATTGCCTTCAGAGCGTTGGAAACTAAAAGCAGGTAAAATGGTGGCTGCATAGCTCTAATAAATGTGAAGGAGCTGACTGACTATTCCTTTGTCATAAACTCTGGCTCACGATATGCTAAATAATAAGGTCGTATTTAAAAGCGTCTTGATGTGGGATCAGTGCCTATATCGAACGATTTCCAGACCAGATGAAGGGCATCGCACTGATAGACCACGAAATTATGCTGTCATTTAGCCTTGCTGGCCTGTGCGTATTAATCAGTCGCAACCTTTTCGAACAGACTGAAGTGAAACATTTTTCGCCTGATTCGAAGAAAACAAAACAAGATGGTGTGCATCTCCAATTAGGACCGTGTGTGTATGTGCACTTGAAAAGTTGGAGGCTAACTCTGTCAACGGCTAAAAATAGGTGCCATATTCAGAGGCGCTGCTGAAGTAAAAAAAGAAAAACTGGGAATTACCAAACCACAGTTCACCGCCCGCAACTCACCACAAGATAATGGGTCATGGATTAAAAAGCGGCAAATTTACGGCCAAAATAGAAATAGTGGACACTCATTGTAGCGTTCGCTGTCCATTAGGACGGATCTTATCATTGTGGGCTCTCACACACCTTTACTTTATGTACTGCTTTCGACTGTAGGCTGCATGTGTCAGCGTTTATAATTCTTTATGCTGGTATTCCTTCAACATGGTCCACCGGTTCCGCTACTAACGTTGAAGTTCCAAGTGATATGATGTGCTTCACGACGCTTTCCGTAGTGTTTCGTCATGTTTCGGGCTTGTGCTTTCATCGTTTTGCAATGTACCCTAGTGTAGTAGCTGCTTCGGTGTGTCGGAGAGCTTGCGCGTGTGCGTGTCCGTTCGTCGTTCCACCATCGATCTGGCATGTGACTTGAGTGTGTGATTGGATGTGTGTCCGATTGGTTGACTCGCGTGAGCGCTGTGGGTTGACTGGATATATGACACAGTTGTTTTGCTCACCTGCCACGAAAGCGGACCAGTTGGCCGCGTGTACCCAATACACCCGTGTCCGTACTTAGGTGTTCTTCTGACTTACTGTGAATTACAATACCTAGGCAGCTCGTTTGATAGGTACAATTTGGTTTTCGATGATTTCGTTTTGGCGGAACTCCCTGAACACTGGTCGTATCAATCAACTATTAGTTATGAATATATGAGTGTGACAGATTAGACTGTTCACTTTTTTGTGTATCAGAAAAGTGCAATACAGAAGAGGTACTGAAGTGGTAGAGCAACCATTCAGTCGGCTATAACAAAGGTTGCGTTTGAGCTTCATTTGAGAGAGCGGGGCGCGCAATCGTACGGAAGTGATGCCAAAAAGCGATAGTTTTTGTCGAGTATTCCCTTCAGTATATGCTTGGAGGAAAATAAGTTCTGAGATTACCGACAACTGTAAGAGTAAACCAATGAAAGGATCATCCTTTCGTACAACAAATGCTATTGTAACGGGCAGACACCTATTGTTATGTAGAACACCTTCTATTCTGATCAAACTGAAAAAATAATTGGAATGTATATTCAGCGGGAAGACCAAATCGGCTACGTGAGTTGTGATGGATGCCATACAGATGGAGTAAGAAGAGAACAACGTGCATGAATGAGGAGATATGAAGTAGATAGTTGGCCTGTTAATAATTAACTGATTCTTGCAGCCAGGTTAAGGTCATCTGTCCGTCAGTTGAAGAGGCGCTGTCAGTGCGTGACCTTGAAACGGAGCGGTGGGGTAAAATTGCAAACCACGCATGGCGATGTAACTTCCGTTTGTGATGAAGCGAGCGAACAAACTACGACAAAATACATAGCCTAAGATATCAGTGTTGTCTTTCCTAGTGTATCTCAGATATAACAAAAAACCAATATCGTTTGGTTCCTTACAAAGCGCCAGAAAGCAAAACCATTTTTAGAAAATTGGTCATCCTACTAAAGTAACAAGAAAGTTCTTCGAATTATAGTACCCAATAGAAAGCTCGGTTGCTCAATGCATTGAATCTAACTCATTCTTGGTGACTGGCATAACTATGTCTAACAACGCATTGGTGTGCTGTGCCGGAACAAATCATCGAAGTAAAATACCAAGCGACAAGACCTACGAAGAAAACAGGCGAACATGGTTCACATTAAGGGGTGGTGGAAGTCATGTCTGGAGAAGTTTACATATTGTTCGGTAAGGGGTATCTCTCTCTTTCATCGATACCTCTGAGGTTTTTTTCGTGTTGTTGTGGCTGAATTCAATAGTACTGCAGTAGCAATGGTTTAGATGTCACAACTTTTTGATGCCTAACTGCCATGCTAGTTAAAGGAAGCATGAAGGCGAGGATACTCCATGGTCGCGCGGCCCATGTCGGGGGCAGTCGAAATAATGAGGCTGGGTTCTAACTACGGATATTCCGGCCATCTTAGCCACTAAATTACATTGAGATTAATAAATGCAGTATGCACGATGTACCAGAAGGCAGAGTGTTATCCAGTATATGTTGTGATAACGAACGCTGCATGGAAGAATATTATACTGATTTTGGATCCCAACTACTGCCACACCTGTCAAAAGTCTTTCATGTGTGAATATAAAAGCGTATTCGATTTCAGAGTCATTTATTGACAAACACGAGCCACGTGATTGCAAATCGTCGGACATGAAAACAAGAAACTCACTTGCACAATGTTTTTGAAAAAAATCAACATCCTCAAGCGTGCCTGTGAGCTTTCCTGGAGGGTGTTTGAAAGTTCGACAATAGTGAACAAGCACTGTACAACAGTTCAGTAATTTCCAAATCAGTGTTCCATCAAATGCACGGATTGCGTTTCAAATTACCTGACCAGACACTTCTTGTCCATTTCGTCAGTGATATATGTCCGTGCACCATCCCCTTTCAAAATGTGCACGCACACCATCGATGGTCGGCTCGCTTCACTTAGATCAGCTGAATCAGATGACTCATTCGCCATACGCTTATTAAATTGAAGTTTTTTGCAGATAATGAGGTTGGCCTAGTGAACAGTGGTTTAATTGGTGCACATAAAAGGTGCATATGTGAATAAATTCTCCCGAAACAAGCATGGGTGAGCTCATACTAGTTGCAGTTACAACTGAAGGACAAAACCTCCCGTTGAAATTTCCATGTCAGACGATCAAAATTAGTTAAGAACGATGACATCACAGTCCCAGCTAGGGATATTATCACGCAAACTTCCGCTCTTAGCAGAACCGAGAAACTTTGATCGCCGAATCACCAGCTCCCATCATGCAACGACTGTGGATTCCTCAAAACCAATATCCTTGGGTCTTTCGGTCGGGGTTGACTACAAAGTCTCGGCCAAGTCTGTCTCACACACACAGAAATACATGTATACCACCTAGCTTGTTGGTCTGCTTCATGGCAAACTTTCCCTGAGTCGTTGTTGAGTCCACATTAACCAGAGTCGATTACAACTCATGAGAACATAAGGCTTTAATCATGAGTTACACACTGGGGATTCGGCGGGATATGGGTAGGCGACCAGGTCAGCGCGCTCACGCACCGAGTAAATCAGTCAAAGCCAGGCATACATGTAACAGGCGTGATGCAATAGGCTCTGTACATGCGCAGCGTCCAAGCCATTAATCCGATGACGGCGTGGTTGATATTGCGCTAGTCTGCCTAGTCTGCATGCCTCATAAAGACAAGAGCGGGTCTCCAGGTGCAAATGTGCTAACAAAAGTACAGCCAGCAAGAGTTGGTACCATCATACAATTATTTTATATATTCAAGGCTTTTTGTTTTATGACCCACTCAAAAAGCAAACATTTTAGGGACAATTTTCAGGACACAAAGTGTGTTTCAGGCCGGAAATAGGAAAATCAAGAAAAAAACCTATTGGTCAGACTGACGAATTCACTATTTACTAGCACTTTGGCCATCTTTACATCATTTTGGCTGGAGAATACCAGAAGGTTAACTTAATTTTGATTGAGTTTAGGAGCTAAAATGACCTAAAAATACAACTAGTGTGGCTCATTAGCTACAATATTAGCATGACGTTTAAACAATGGAGCAAAAATATCATCCAGTTGTTTCTGTTTCCATGAATACCGTCCCAATATGCGTTAAAATCCCAAAAATCTGATGTCTAAGAACACGAGCACCTACTTCACTGGAACAAAAATCACTCTGTTCTCATTCGTAACTTGGTCCAGGGATTTACAAAATACATCAGAACAAACAGTGTGGAACTTTAATATAAAATTTTGTCTGTCAAGAAATTGCGACTTTTGATATGGTCATTAGAATGGTTGGTCATCTTACGGCCAAGCATTGGGCCATTTGCCAAGGTCGTTCAAACAATATTGAATGGGTTTTAAATAAGACGTCCTGATCAGAATGTCGGGAAACACATCACATAATAGGCTAGTGTATATCAGTGTTCTACGGTTAGGGAGAGACGGACAAATACCGAAGCATCCTTCCAGATAATCCATCAGTATTTGAAAAGGAACTCGGTCGGAGAGATTCTCGCTCCCCTCACTTCGTACTGACTAAAGTTTGATGATTCACCGTTCAACTTTATATATATATATATATATATATATAT
>NW_008751678.1:1635300-1674523 GCF_000715545.1 Opisthorchis viverrini
AGCTGAAATGTTTGTTCACGTTTAGTGTTAGCAGCGGTCAAATATAGCCAACCGGCGGTCACAACAACAGTCACTCAGCAAAAGTCTCAAAGTCACGTTCGAGCCAACGCGCGGGCGGTAGCGGTTGTATTTCAGTAAAACAAACTTTTGTACAGCGATGTGACTGATAATGATGGGAAAAAAGAAGATGATACTGAGCATGAAAAACAGCAGTTTACAAGTGCTACAGTAGTTCGATTCCGAACTCTTCATCCCTGCTTTTCCTGTATGGGCCTGTGCAACCTGCCAAATCTAGAGGCTCGCGCTTTCTGCAGGTGGCGTGGCGGCTAGGCACCCAAAAGATGCTATAGCTAGACCATTAATTCCACATCAAAGGTGAACTATTACACACGATAAAGCAGCAAACATTATACCAAATGTCTATAAAAGCTAGAAATTGCCCAGTTGATTGGTTCCGTCCGATACAGTAGAACGTATCCATTACAACAAATGTAACTCTTCTTGCCTTCCAAAGGACATCGAAGCATGCATAGCAAATGACATTTCAGATGCTGGCTTCATTGTTTAATCGATCGTTGTGAAGAATGCTCTATTGGTTGATTGATATCTGCGGGCATTTTATTCTTTATCTTGAATATTAGTTCGCAAGTCGAACAATAAGTTTCCAAGTTTGTCCGTCTGCAATTAGCACGTTTATGTAAACGACAAAGAAAGGTTTCCCAAATGAGAACCAAATTTGTTATTGGAATGTATACCTTGCATTGTACTGTGAACGAACTATTTCTGTTGACCAAACTTCACAACGCTGTGCCCTAGTGCGGCCAATTTACGATTGCTAACAGATGGGCTTAGAACTCAGATGGTCTCATTCCAAAACACCTTTTTGTGGCGTCATCTTGAATCATAGGTGGTTACATTTTTGTCTACGTGCGCGTCGTTGGAGGTAATTTTGTATATTTTAGGCCATTGTTAGCAGGTATATCTCAGGTTGGCTCCCCTGAATTAGTTGGCAATTTTGTTGTGTAATAAAGTACTTATTTTAGGAGTATTTTTGAATTGCAGCACGTTTGTTTGATTTTAGGGTTTGTAGCATAGAGAAGTAATTAATTAGGTTTATAAACTGAAACAATGGCGAACCGCCATGAGTGATTATCTGACGATGGCGATAGGAAAACCTACGTGTATTTAATTGTCCGCCACCTCCATCTTTTAATACGCTGGGTATGTTGTAGGTTAATGACGAAAATATGGGGTATTAGACTTATAAATCTTACCGAGCATGATTCGATATTACCCCTTTCAAATGGAAAAATGTTCTTTTTCAAAGGGTACTATTGCACCTCAACTGCGATGGACTTTAGATTTGTATGTTAACATTAACAGAATGTAAGATCCGTGGTAGAATAAATATAATGCGCATTCAAGACCTGAATCTTCGGTTCAAAGGAAAGGGCTCACAGTTTTTAGGAAGCCACATGGCCAAGGAATGATGTTATTTCCCCCAAACGGACAACCTGTGGAACCCAAAAAAGCAGGTTCGCATGCAAACGGCCTGAATAACTCTCCAGTTTGATGTGAAAGATCGTTGAGGTAAATATTTAATTTATGAAGAAATTTATTACGTCTGTTGGCATTTAAAATACTACCAATTTCCTTGAACATGTGTGAGATACCCTTTTCTTTGGACTGGGAAGTAAACATCAAATGCTAATTCTTGGCAGGTTGTTCAGGGATCCCACAAAATGAAGCAGATACCATATGACCTTTTCCATGGTCTTAGATCCAAGGTGATTGCTTCTGTCATTCTGTGATGTGTTAACTTTAATGGACCAGACCGATCGTCCGCAAAGTTCGTCAACACGTCGATACAATGTCGAGAGGAAAGATTTTGTAGTTAGTATTCTGGCTATATGACTTAGTCATGTAGTCAATAGAAATCTGATTTTCACCTAGTGGGCGTGTGTAGGACTGCATTAAAACAGGTTAGATTCCAAGCTGAATAAGGCTAGCCTTAATTATCAGGAGGATGTTATCCCTTCACGCTTGTAATTTTAAAATAATGAATTTGTACTTATCAAAACTAGCGAGACTACTTGACAAAAGCTGTTACCAACTCATACCGTAGCACAATGAAACAACACGTGAATTTACATTTTCATTAGAATGGATTCTACTTGCGTCGTATACGAGAGCTGGTAATTCACTAAATTATGTTCATCGGTGTGCCTTAAAGATGCCCGTGTGTGTTGTTTTGCAGTTTTATAACACCTAGTATTGGAACTACTGTAGCCTTCGCTGCAATGTCTGCCAAGTCATCCAAATCATCCTCGAGGGAAACCATACGCTACGAAAAGATTCTTAAGAAGCCCATCTGAAATGATTAAAGCGACGAGTTGGGACAATCCTTCCATAGAGGGACCAATACTAGTGTTCGTAAAAGATGCACTTTTAGGTCAATTTTTAATTTTCTCAACGTTGATGACCAATATGACATGTATTTGAGGTACCACAGTCGGTATTTGATCGCCGATAGTTGTTAACTACCGGAGGGGGCTTGAACTTCATTTTTCTAACCAGAAGAATCCAATAGGTACTCGCCTCAAGGCTTTCTGACGCAAATTATTGATGGTCATTCGAGATAAACTATGATCTAAGACACGTCAGAAACACGTGTTCAGCGGACAAATGTCAATTTTTTTGAAGTAATGGTTTGTATGGATACAATTTGCTTTGTTTCATAGTACCCCGTGATTTCTTGTTGGTTAAGGTAAACGGGGCACGTGATATCTTTTCGAAACACTAGAGGTCAATTGTAGCTGTGTCATCAAACCTGCAATCAGCTTGCCAGTGAGAAATAAAACTCGCCAACACTTCGATTTTCTTAGCAAGTACCAGAACATCAAGACTTATTGCCCTTTGATCTCGCGCTTTACAACAAATTTCATGACTGATTATAGCACTTCCGTTCCATGGAATCATGCTTATTTATAGGAAATTTGGAATGCCCATGGAGGACAACCATAAAAAAATTGGTGTTGCTATACCACGGCTGATCATTGGGAAGACGAAAAACAATCGTCATGCCAAGCATGGTTTGTATTCCGAGATTTCTGTCAGAGAGTGTCAAGGGTAAAACACCATTTCAGTGATTAAATACATTGTTCGCCAGCTTGATGACGAAAATAAAGCGGTTCCCTTAACAAATTGCCCTCGATTCAAAGTCAGTACCACGGGAGGACCGATGCACCTCAAATGCTTAGTTGATAACAATTTGGTGGAATGTTCGGTGCACACTTGTCAGTACTTACCACAGTACTTTGCAGGAATGAACACAACTCATAACATTTTGTTACATCGCAGCCTTTGTATGTTAAGGCCACATCTATTAGAAAACAAAGAACGGAAACTTACTCCTGCCAGTAGAAATTTTTTATCAAGTCTTGCATACGATTTCTGTCCAAGGATACTAAAATCAGTGGAGCCAACTGGGTTGATTTCTCGTTTAGTTCTATGCAACAAATTCACTGAGAATTCTTGTTACTCAGGATTGGTCAGGCAACTATTTCAAACTTCTGAAGATCCTCATGAAGGATACGAGATAGTAAAAAGCTGTACATTACGGAGCAAAATCAACCACAGCATATCATTCATTTTCGACTTTTGTTGCCAAAAGTTGCGGAGATCCAGTCATGGATTTTTGTGGGTCATTAAAGCAGTGGTAGTGGTCACACTACTGTGGATTAGGCAGTGCATGTGATATGATATGATGGTGAACCTTCCATAGAGAAAGAAATAGTTACCTGACTGTATGCAGGTTAGACTTACCCGATCACGTGGGAATCGTCAGAATCGTCGAAACCAGCAGGGGATCTATACGCCTATTTGCACCGGGGCAGCGTGTGGCTGATTTGATGAGTTTTGAGTCGCTCATTTATTAATTTTCGAAACACAATTAGAACCAGCAGCCAATTCAAGATACCCATGTGAGAATTCAACCCGGAGCGTCAAGATAGTAGTCCTTGATTTTTTCCATTGGGTCATTCTGAACAACCGCTGGGAGAGAAAAACACGTCTCTGACCTGATCATTTAAATGATTAATAACCATGAACCACCCTAGAGGTATGAGTAATTTCAAGCATCGTCTTCCAAAGTCTGTTATCTTATTACCAATGGTTTATAGAATGCCATAGACGAAAACATTATTTGGATATTGTAACAGTATCGAAAAAAATATCAAAGATGATAGGCACGTTGAAGATGACATGTTGCTTGTGTCTAGCTGGTGAACCCCTTCCGGCTAACCGATCACAGTCGCTCGGCCAAATTTTTCCCGGAATTATTACTTTGGGGCAACAAAGCGCGGAAGCGTTAGCAAATATTCGGTTTTTTTTACTCAACAACTTCTCATCATTATGTTTCATCCACTACAAAATTTCATGATTCCACACTAAATAGTGGTTGTCGTAGCACATGCGATCTATGGTACCCTCGATTAGAACCCAAATTACGCATCTCCCATAAAATATTTATTATAAGGCAACATCAGTGTGATGGAAAATTTATTCGAATTCGAGGAATCTTCTCCCTCGGGAGTTCCTCATTTGCGCATGGTCGCATATGAAACTGATCCGTGAGTACATCTCCGTGTTCTGATAAAAATTATGTCTAGGTGTCATCATAATTCCTGTTTGAAGCATTTTTGTTTCTACAATGACCAGCGTTCCAGAAAGACAATTTATCTTAGCCTCTTAAGTAACTTCCTGTCGTATATTTTAGTTTACAAGATATCCTTCAGGGGCGTTCATGTTTTACAAAATGCAGTGGATTTCATTTAACTGGTGCGGTAATTTCCAAACGAATAAAAAGTAGTTTTACAATGGCGGCTGGGATGTTTACTTTGTATATCTGTCGCTTAAACGTTTCTAAAAGTTCCTTGCGCTAGATTGGGTGTGTCTGTGAATGACGAAGGCCAAGTACGGTGTCGTAAACAGACTCCTGTTGTGACAGTGAATAGTCCACTTTTAACGTTGCCGATAACGTCGAGAGACTTGGCGCTCGCTATAGCCAGCAGGACGATATGAGCCTGCCGGTAAGAATGGTAAAAGACACTTGAAAAACACCCGGAAGAAGGCACTGTGGCGAGATGGTTACCGTCTAGTGGTAAGAGATAAACACTGTCTACGCTGAGGTGCTCCAAAGGAACCTGAAAAACGGCGTAATTCACTGTAATCAGGCGGACAGGTTTAGCTTCCTTACGAAGAATCTCATGAGAACTCTCTTGAAAGATTCTGAGAGCACAAGAGTTATAGTATTTTTTAATTCTAGGTACTTGGTGTTCTTTGCCCTAAAAGCTATGATTTTCGCCTTTTTACTTCATTGTAGAGATGTAAAAAGCACAACCATTTCCGTGTTTAATTAGATGTTGTATGTCCCAGCTATCTGATGTTCTATGGTGTGACCAAAAGAGTTCTGCAAAAGAGAAACCGCAGAGGATCAACTTGCTATCCGGAACAATGATAATTTATGTCCACTCTTTACAAAGCCAAATACCAGGATACCAGGCAATTCAAATCAGTGAGTTGATACAAATCGACACAACTAACTCAACTTTGCAAACCGTCCATATGCTTCATGCTGGATATGCATCTGTTTGCAATGCGAGTTAGGCAGGTGTTGTGAGTGGATGCCATCCTAAAAGACTAACTGAGAGAAATAGTGAGTTAGGACGCTAGGTTCCTAAGAACATTTCATACTCCAGGTACGTTACTTCCATGCTAGGTAACGACCGATGAGTACTATGCTGACATACATGCTAACTTAAACACAAACGTACCGAAGAAAATGAAAGCTCCGCAGCTGGAGTTTTATACAGTGTCCCCATCTGATAAAACTGCATACAAAAATACCACAGTAACTGCCGTTTTATTATGGTTTCCTTTTTATAATCCGCACAAGACAATTGTGATAGAAAACACGGGACTTTTCAGAACTTCGTTCGGACTAGAGTGATAACCTAAGTGTCACAGAAACAAAGTTGTTCTGTGCTTTGCCAGACCACCCTTAGTTTTGTTTTGACGATGAGATTTTTCGTGATCAGTTACTTTCAAGATGAGCTGATATTCTGCAGAAGAATTTGCAATGCAGTTCACCCGAGTTCCATCCTACACAAACCAACATATTCTTCTCTGATTTAGGTGAAAGTATGCACCAGTCCACTACAGCTGATAGCAAATAACGACTGGGTGTCCACGTGTGAGCTGATAAATAGATCTTGTGATAAAGGTAGTAACAAAAGAGTCGAGTCTAGTTGATGATCCCGAGAACCTTTGTCCACTGAAACGGTGTGCAAAACAAAGTACAACCAAAGGCAGATATAAAACGACGTTTATTGCAACCACATTCGTAGGAATGGATGAATCTTTCAACAGAGCTTGTTTGCTGGAACACAATCGGTGAGTCTGCCCAGTTGGTTCGAGCTAATAAGTTGTTTTTGGGGTGATACCTGCTTTTTTAAGCAGTGGTTTCAAATAGCTATGAGGTGCTTCAACTGGAAAAATTGGATGTATTCTCCAAGCTGGCACAACGTAGATGTAGTGCACGGTAAACATGCTGTCTTGACTGTATATTTAGCACAAAATGTATCAGACCTGATCAGAGCACCTCGTTCTTCATGAATTTTACGCTCCCTCTGCACATGGGGCGCTCACATCTTGAAAAAATGTCTTGAAATGGAAACACTTGATAACTGCTTCGGAACTGATCCTCAGGCAGATGAAGTAGTATGATGTGTAAAACAAGAGTGTCAGGCGATCTCATCACCAATTCTAACTAAATTATTTGGCGTCCTTGACATTTCAACTATATTTCATTTCACAATTACAAGGGTAGTTATTTAAACTGTAGCTTCTTACAATTTGTAATCGGGTGTGTTGGAGATTTCCCTTTAAAGTTATTACAAACATTTATGACTACCGTATAAATTACACTGATGCTATCGGCAGGTCTGTTTCCGTGCATATAACCCGCGCATAAGAAGACTGGTGTGTATTTGGACATTGTGCAATTTGATCACTGGTTCCTCGGTGACTGGGTCAATTCCGACGCATTGCAATTTCACGATATTTAAAGGACAGAGTGCCGCTTTCTCGAAAATTTCTTCCTGTGCCTAAAACATAACACATTAATGAATGTTAGTACCACCGGATAACAGCCTTCTGTTTTAATTCTTGTGTATCACACTTTTTAATTAGAACGCAGTTCAGTTAATCACCTACCCTGAAGAGGTTGACTTACAAGCATTTGCCACCTGTTCATCAGGCGACGACAATTTCGGTGCTTATCGAGTTGGCACTGAGCGGCGGGAATAACATCTGTAAGAGTGCGACCATTATTCTTCGAAGAAGGAGGGTAATGCGCGTTGATCTCACTTTAATGTCCCACTGTCAGACTATTCAACAAACCTGAGTCACAATCGGATATTGACTGGCTTCTCAAGTGGTGGTCAAATTTTGGAAGGGGTAATTACAATACCTATGCTTTCAAGATGATCAATCTTAATAATGTGATTCAAGTTCGATTAAATAGAACGTATACTTTAGTGCGCACTGTGCATGATTTAGGATAAAGCATTCACCTCGGGAGAGACAGCCGCAATGCCAGGAAACAACGGGATAGATTTTACGAGGATATTTCGCACCGTACGATTTAAACTATTGTTTTCTCCTTGGTTCAGACACTTATAATCTTGGTGGTTAACGCTTATCCAAATCTGGGTTGTGCGGAATCGTGTGTATTATCCGACAGAAATTCTGACTTTGAACTTGTGCATAGTTGTTCCCGATTTGAGGACATAAAATTACGGCGTCACAAGTGTGTCAGGGACCTATAAATCATTCGAGTTGTTAGAGTAACTAGACATAGTTTGCAGTACGTACCTGTAGTTCACATTATTGAAACTGAAATCCTTGATCTCATTCGCTCTTCGGAGACAAGATCTATGGATAGAACTTGCGAGATTCTTGCATCCCACATTTCGGCTTGATTAAGTGTATAAATTCATACATAGCGTCAATTTTAAAGATCAGGTTGACTGCAATGGTGCTGCTAAATGCAGGATTTAGTGAGCAGTGTGCTGAGGCCCATAACAGGTAAGAGCAGGAAATTTTTTTTGGGAAATTGTGTTGAAGGTGTGATTTCATCAACTATGACTTTATTATGCATTTCAATGGATGATCGTTTGCGCTGGGGAAACTGTGAAAATAGACACGGTCATATTTGGTTGGCGGCGGCGGAAGTTGGTTTAGGGATGTATGTTGCGAATATTTCCGGGACAGCAGGTGGCGGTTGTTTCCATCCAAAGTGATTGGTTACTTAAAAATGAAAACTGGTGCAGGTTCAATTTTTTTTCCAATTTTTCCGTCAAGTTTACCAACGCTACCCTGTGTGCCATAACCCCCCCAGCTGAGCACGACCTTCTGCTCACCAGCAATTTATAATTGTTTTTATTGTAAGGCTAAGCAAATGTAAGCGAACGAACACCATGTCAAATAATTTTGTGTTGCTATTCTGTTTGGGTTCCAAGCATCAATCTTACATACGTCGGTGATCCTGTTTTGAAACGTCAGGAAAAAGAGGCAGAGGTAATTTGGAAAATGATCAAATTTTTAGACAGAGCAATTATGACGTGTGAGATCTCAAGTAACTGAGGTTCCACAGGCCGTAATATATTTGAAGTCAACTACCCTCCGAACAACCAAATCCATTTCCGAGCGGGGCACCTCATTCCTGTTAATGAATACTGATACGAAGGCCTGCTGAGGGATAAACACATTCATTGGGATTCAGAATCTTTTGAGAATATTAGTACACAAACACACAGAGGTCTAACGCCAACCGCTTGTGAACCTGAATATGATCACTTAGTGAGACAAAAAACAACACTTTATAGATCCTATTAAACGCCAAACTTTTGACATGGTCAACTTTTTTCTGCAGCAGTCTTAGTAGCTACACAGAAACCCGATATCTGGTGAGATCTTTGAATTTCCAGCCTTTGGGTAGTTCACTGTTCGCCAACTTCCGTAACGGGGTAAATACAGAAGGCCAAATTACTGTGGAATTAGTGTTTATATTGGTCTACTGGATTTCCTAAGAATGGTAACCGAAGGAGATATATGCCTGACAACCCTGACAATGTTGTCTGTAAGGCCTGCAACCTTCGAAAAAAGATGCACTGGAAATAGCAGGATTCAATTCATCAGACTATCTTACAATCACTGGCGGGGTGCTAGGTCATTTCACAGTTAAGTTAGTTTTTTTCAGACATGGGGTAAGAAACCAGCCCATCCAGTATATGACCACAATTTCATTGATCAAAACCATCGGAATAAAGGCCTGTTTCAGTCTTGGTTGTTTGAGCCAGATGCTTAACATTATAAAACCTGATAATTATTAGTATTAGTATTAAATCGACCATATAACTTCAAATAGTAAACACATACCATAATTGTGGGTCAGGTCGCGAGGGTGAGTACAAAGATGTGCATGGTGTTTGTTTAGCGTAACTTGGGTTCTTCGTGTGTTCCCTCATCAGGTATGGACAGTTGGCATCTGGTGGAAGTGAGTTTGTGAAGCCACTCTTGTGACTCTTTGCCGGCTATGACAACTTGAAAATAGCTTGTTTACTACCACCAGATCGTAGGGAAATTTGTTTGAGAAAAATAATGTTTTTTTTAAACCCATCTCCACAAACATTCTATGGTGTGTTTTTAGTTGGAAGGATAAACTGTTCCAAAGTTTTTTGTGCTTAGATGGAGGAGCACCCCAAATACATTTTTGTCCCTCTAAATCCCGCGGAATACCTTCGTAAAAGCCTTTCTCACTAAATTTGCATTCAATTTTCCTCGGTACAACAGGCTGCGAGAAAAACATGGTTGCCCTCCACTTACTTTGGATAGCAAGCTGACAAAGGACGCTCAGGAATATGCCGAATTCTTAGCCAAAGTGGAGTGTTTCGTTCATTCTAAAGGAGATCACGGAGAGAATATGAGCCTGAGGGTGGGGTTTGGAAAATTGAACATTACAGGTAATTATTGTGAATTTATTGTTTACTTATTGTGTTTTTAAACGCATGAATTCGTTTAAACCATTTAAAGTTACTTTAATCCATAACAGGAAAAATGCTTCGCACGTTACCCTAAAGCACTTGCAGGTTGCTCACTACACAAAAAATTGGAAACGCTCTTTCTACACACGTAACACACTACTCATAAGGTCGCTGGAAACGCTTCAACAGTCCACGGCCAGTTTCATTCTTTCTGAGGCTTATCAGGCAGTCACAGTCCTTGACTTTTAGAAGCCTTGTGAGTATTGTATTACGTCTGTACAGTGTATTGCAAAATCTCGAACATCGTAAGACTGAGAGTTCACGCAGTCTGGTGCAGCACATTCAGTTGATTAGGTAGATCACGAATGAAGGATTCCGCTGTTTTCTAACTGATACGCAGATAAGTGTATGAGTCGATCGCCGTTTCTATTAATTCTGAGTAAGTCTCTGCTCAGTTCTCATTGCTAGATATGTGACGAAGAAATGTACCAGGTGAAGCTACAGAAATCTTAAATAATTACTTTTCCATTATATCTATACTATGGACTGTGATATTCTGCGGAAGTCTGGGCATGTGCGTATGAACATATCTGTCAGTTTATTCTGTTTCGTACATTCCGCCCAATCGCGGAATTTGCAAGATAGCGTAAAGTTATCTATTACTGGCGAAAAATGAGAGAACAAAGAGAAAATGACTATTCCACAGTCACTTAGCAGATAAAACCTGGACAACTTTAAAATTACTCCAAGCTTTTCCCGGTTTATTATTTGAGTGACAGTGAGCTATGTTTCGATGTGGTTTGCATTCTGTTTGGTACGCGATGTCTCGACTGCAGAGGGTAAGCAGAATGACATCCACCCTCAATTACATTTGTCCCGGAGTACTGTCCATGCTGATCAGAAAAATGGTGCTTCCATTTCAAAGATAGAGGTGGTTACAAGCTAATCTGTGTAATTTAACCATTTTTTTTCACTCGATATAAGCTTACATTAGTCAATAACTGATGAGCTGTATCAAACTGGTGTACGGGAACTCCTGCAGACTACCTTAAATCTGTTGCTGAGGCCCACCATTACGAAACTCGGTATCAACTGAACCATAATTCGACAGATATTCTTTCGCTAGAACTTATCATGGTTACAGCAGTGCGTTTATTAACGGTAACAGCATGTGTTTCTCAGCGATTACTGCTATGAACTACTGTATCGATCAAGAGAACCAGAAGGTCTGTGATCTCATCGGTCGGTCTAAACAGAAAGCATACACACCCAATGATTACAAGCGAGCAGATCGTAGGACAGACTTTAAGAAATCACGGAAGTTGCATGTCACGTACATAGGCGGCGTCATAATTTTTATTGTTTAGTTATGTGAGCATGTCAAATGTTGGTATCGGCACCATTATCTCCACACTGGACCGATGCGTTCCGCACTTACATCGAGAGGCAGTTCATCCCGTAGGGTGTCCAGTCCATCTGAAATAGGTTTTGAGCTAAGCCATAATTAAACTGATCAAGACTGCAATGTTCCGACGTGTAGTTGAACCGTGCTTTAGCAATAACTGCAATTACTGTTGCAATAAAACGTCAAATACGTTACAAACAGAGCTTGGGATCATATGGGTGATGATTTCGCTTCAGAAGTAATGTATCCAAAGCAAAAACCCGAACGGCGTGCGCGTAGTTTTTACTTTACTGAACGAGGTGCAAAAGCTGTAGCAAGTGTCGTCTGTGATCTCCACGGTTGGCTAAAGAGTCGCTGCTAACTGAGATCAATGGACGGCACTGCAAACTAAGCCATTCCAATTCACATCACATTATCCCATGACTCGCCCATTCTAAGTAAACAACAGTCGGCCATGCAGTATTCTAGTTTCACCTAATGAGTTTTCTCAGCCAAATAGTGTACCACTCTGCTGTGTACTGTTCTGCTGGACGCTAAAACATATATTCCCGCCCCTCGTGGTATCAAACATTTGGGAAATTTCTGAGGAAGTATCCTTGGCTACCGCTTTATTTAACAAACTTCAAGATTTATTATTGTAAGGAAAACCGATTACAGAGTTATGGATTTTTTCATGGTGGTAAAACGAACAGTTAATTGTGAATTTTTTGTCCCTATCTTCAGTGTTCAGATCCACTTTACAACAGTTATGTTTTGAAAACCTTAAACATGTCAAGCATCCTTCCATGAGGCGGATTGAAATGATTCTGTGACATTAGATGAGAAATAGGAGGGTGGTAAATTGGACGTATAATGAAATCTGTTATCCTGTTGCACGCAGTCTTGCTAAGTAACGTTTTTCTTGTGCATCGATCAATGTGGTTTATTGCTTACGTGTTTGGCTCAGTGAAAGTTGTCCACGGGTGAATTAAACTCAGGAGCATTTGCACCTATTTGGAAATGAACATTTTGCAGCATTTCATTTACAGTGCTATTACGAGAAGTCCAAAATTCCCCGTTTTTATTCAAGACGCAACAAGTCACATCAGCTTGACAAATTTCTTGCGAGCTCTTTCAGCACCCTCTAAAACACCCATTCCATCATAGGTGTCTTTAAAATCACCTCGTTTCGCTGCTAAAGGTGTGAAAGTCCTAGCAAACCACGAACCGCTTACCTGCAGCTGCCTATATTTCAGTTCCATTTTGAACGTTTCACTGGCAACGCCCTAAAAGTTATGCTTGAATGTATCATGCACAGTAAGTAAACATATGTGAAAATACTGTTTGATTTGTATCCGAATCTATACACATACGCACACCATCAATGAGGTGGCGCTCAGCCAACTGATGTAAAACAATGAATCTATAAAATCGCCAGTTGCGACGCCAAAATGTGCGCAACTTACTTATTGGGTTTGATTTACTACTGTGGATGAATCAGCCAAGATAAAGTGGACCAAATTTATTTTTGTGTTTCCAAAATCAGGGTCGTTATTATCTTGCGAATAGAAAATTTCGGTGCCGGTGAAGTAGGTTTAGTGGGAAACCTTGAAGTGTCTGTGGGTACTTGGTAACGGTGCGTTGTGGAGCACAAAATGTACTTTGCGCTGCATAAAGATATTTCCAGGAAATCTTACTCGATGTACCATCAATGAATCAGGTTGTTGCGAATGACCATCGGTCTAGGCGGTGGGTTACCCATGTGGTTGTCTAGAGCAACATTAGCAGCTCGAATGCTACAGTTTTCCCTGTGCCACTCAGAACTTCATATACCATTTCCAGGACGCTATTAACGACAACCACCCAAGTGTACGGCATTGAAGCACCGGTGTTGAACACTCATGTTGATGATGGTGACGATGATGATCCACCAAATGAGACTGGGTGCTGTTTGGTGCTCCTATTCCGCATTGAAAGTGACCACTACTGCACACCAAAGCGCCGCCAAACAGTTGTGTTTTATTTGAAAAATTCTACTTATATGTAGTTCACAAATGTCTTTTAGTTTCTCATTGGTAATAATAGTGTTAACCACTCTGCATGGATCGTCTTCAATAGTCGGACAGTGAAGTAAAACCAGTACGATCCCAGTGAAGATATCCCCTCTTTTATGGAGAATGGAGATAAGAATGGAGAAAAAGACGGCTCAGTGGACGTTGAACGAACATGTCAGACTAGTTATGCCTTAAAATTGTTGGTTTTCAGAGCCTTCCGTTATAAGTTGGCTCTAAAAAAGTCCGGCGTCCAATTATCTATGGTTCAATGGACGTGCACAAGTATGAGTCTGATGGCAATTTGCTGTTGTAGGAATTGGGTATCTGTACAGTCCTATGCCGTGACAATCGTCACCTCATTTAACCGCTGTTGCTTCTACAACATGAGCACAAAAATTCACAAAAATGAAAATTTTTCAGCTAGTTAGTTTACTTCTAGCTGTTTCCCTGCGAACTACTACATCGGAGAGCTGATCAATGATTGCTCATGTAAGAAACCCTTGCAGATTTTACCCAAATATGGCCCGTCATACCTCTGTTGAAGGAATTCTTTGGATGAGGTTGAATGGTTCTTGCCTCCAATGTGAACTTTTGTGCCATTTGGATCTCTTCAAGTAGCTGTTATGTTGGTTAGTTTAAACAAAAACGTATCTTTCAGAAAATCTGCTTCCTTCAGGTAAACAGGTTGCTGAGCCGAATTCTGATGCGATGTCGCACATCAAACCTCTCATTCTTTGTTTACCTATGTGTAAAATAGTGTTTTTATTGAAACCAATTTAGGCAGCGGGAACAAAGATAGAATTATCTAAAACGGTAGTAGTAGAAAAGCTTTGCCATCATAGTCATCAAATTACTCAAAAGAATCTGTTGTACTGGCGGTTGAAGTAGTTTTTTCGGTCTGGACATGAATACGCTTCCAGGAGTTTAGAGGGCGCAATTAACCGTCATTTTGTTTACTGACAACCATTGAAGAACGGTAAGCCACGCTTTATAAGCATAACATTTTTTATGCCGTTTCCGTTGGCAGCTGACCGTTTCTAACTAGGATTGTCTAGCTTGGCAAACAAAAAACAACCACCTGAAAAGTCTACCTGAGTCTACTTAAGGTGTTTGTTGGTCGGGTGTTCCACTGAATAGGCAACCGGCGGCTATTGTAAAGGGTTAAAACCAAGCTTTTTGAATAAGCGATTGAAATGACGGTTGATGGAGAGTGTAACAGTGGCCCGTCAAGGGGAATTAATATTCTTCTCAGGGTAAACCGGAGATGGCTCAGTGGCCAAGACGCAAACTTACTGGAAAAACATGCCTCGAAGGAACTCTCTGAATTCTGACTGCTCTTTTCTCGGCTTGGACAACTTGGTACTGTCCCGGCCCCCATGATCCCTCAGGGGTGTGAGACAACTGGACCCCAAAGAAGTGTTTTAGCCGAAATATTCCATTTTTTGGAGGATTTCACTTCAAACGGGATTAACGAATACTGCTCAATGTTTTTTAAATAAAACTTGTACTCCATCAATAATGATGTGCGAAACTGCGTGAAGTAAAACAGCAAAAACCTTACGATTTTTTTTCCAGGAGAAGAAGTTACAAACTTGTGGTACAGTGAAATTGAAAATTATAAATACGAGGATAACGTCCAAATGGAGTGTGGTAAGTTGACTGTTAAGAGAATAATTAAATTTTGATGCATAATTTCGGTCTAGATGAGATGAGGCACAATAATTAGCTTCTCAAAAATCTAATCCACGAGCTTTCAAATAAAGACGCGGTATGTGTTTCACTAGGTGATTTCCGGTCTGCATTCTATCGTCCATTTTTGGCCTACCAAACATTTCGCTGATTGGAACGCACTTGCGAAAAAAATTCCACTGGGTTATCATGACTGGAGAGCTTTTATTTGGCCACTTCGCAGAATTGCGTGCAAGAGGTCACTCCCGTCGTATTTGTCAGGTATTCAGTTAGGCAAAATAATGCCAAATGCTAAAAACTGATGCAGTGGTCACGTTGTGCCGTTAAAAACATTTAATGAGCACTAGAATTTAGACGGTAAAGCAAACATTTCAGTGTGATCTAGGTAAAATTTGGAACTCTTTTACAATCCTTCGATGCTAAAAAGTTGCAAAATCAAGGAAATTGATCGGAAGCAAGTGTGTCGCATATATGGCACATAGATACATGTATATATGCATGGCGAGAAATCGAGAAGAATCGCCGAACAAATTTCACGCAGTGAGCACATAAATTTACGATTGTTTTACATATTAACTTATGAATTGGTTTGTACTGAAAAATGTTTGTAAATGTTTAAAGAAGTTAGTACCAAACGTGCAACACAGCAAAGTTTCTTCTGGCAGGCCGTGAGACTTTTTATTGTTTTTCTCTTTCGTTTGCTTAGGTCACTTCACACAAGTGGTCTGGAAGGATACAAAAAAAGCGGGCTTCGGTCGAGCTTACACGAAAGACGGTAGAAAAATCTACGTGGTCGGGAGGTATTATCCACCGGGGAACTATCAAGGCTGTTGTAAACTGAACGTACCACGTCCCATTAGTTGAGAGATTTATGGTCCAACAACTCATCCCTGTTTTCTGAAACAAAATTTTGTCTTTCTGGTTGCTGTTCTCAGCCGTCAAATCTTTAGTGATCATTCAAAATCATTTGTTTTGTGACCACACCCGTTATTAGGAAGGTAATATTTCCAAATCTTGAGGAATATGCGTCAAAGTTCTCTCTGGTCTAGCCTGGAAACTTAAGCCTAGTGTAATATTGTGTAGGCCACTGAGGCCTAAAAACCTGTAACTCGCAGGAGATAAAACATATAAGTTTCCTGGTTGCGGTATTTCTATTTATACTTCAAAGAGTGCTGGATGAAGTAAACCAGTCCATCTGTAGATTAAATTCATGTGGAAGGCCACCATGGAGTTCAACCCTAATTCCTCAGTATTGTGTTCAGCAAAAGAAAATGCTTTTTTAATAGTTGTTAATAGTGTTAATAAGGTTTTAATAATGTTGAAAAGTGCGATATACCTGGGCAAGTTATCCGGAATATTATGGAGTGAAAGAAATTCTGGCGTTTCGCACGGCAGTTTGAAATTTTTATTAAACACATTTGACAGAAACTGCTGAGTGCTGAGGATATCAGCATTTACTCTTGATCTGTAGTTGGAACTGAGAAGTCTTTCTGGTAATGCAAGCTCTCCACCACCTCACCTAGGAAAGACATGTATGCTTTGTTGTAAAGAGCTTTGCCACCCGCTACAGTTTCGAACCAATTCTCCTTGAAATGCAAGCCGGTCAGCCATTTATTTCATGGCTGGTTACGTGGCTAGAAAGAACCTATGAAGCTGTAGCTTTGTTTTAGTTGGTAATCTTTGATCATTGTAGTGGTCTACCACGCTTTATGACAATTCTGCGTAGATCTATGTGGACTTTCAATTCAGTATACATCATCTAATGCCTCACCAGGCAAAATAACGAAAGTAATGTATGCCGTGATCAAAGTACGTCACTAAGTGGGCTATTTATGAACTCCGAGGTATTTCAAACTTCCTAACGAGTTTAATACGGAAACGGCCAATTCAGAATATAGTTTTTGTTGACTTTTTATTGTTGCATCAACAGGAACAAAACCATTTGAAGAGGCTTTAGGGGTATGGTTTTCTGCAATTATTGACTTTATCGCATTTGTTCGAGTTGAGCGGCATACATTAGCCAACTAAAATGTAAAAAGATACATTCAGATTCCAGATTGTTTATGGATATTGGGAGTGGAAAATAAAGTAGATTGACGGAATACCTCATAAACGACTTCCAGAAAAATAAAAGGATTGTGTCCGCATTCTTCTCTTTGACCGATTGTTCAGAGCACCTTCCGTGCACAGTGAACATGAGCAACTTTGACATAGTGAACAAAGTGAACAAAGATGCGGTAATTTTAATGGAAAAAGGAATCCAGAAGAGCGGCGGGGGTTCATATAACTGAAATGGTGTCTGGACAAGAAACGTTTAACTGCCTGTAGGTCAGCACGAATGTGTACATGGAGTTGTTACTGGGTGACAATTGAGACTGTGAAGTAATCAAATTCTTGTGGACGGTGAGGTGTAGAGTTATATCACTGTAGAAAGGTCGAAGTTTTCTGAGTGGCTTATCTGAAAATGATGATTATATGGGATAAAACGAGCGGACGAACCCTGAGAGTAGTTGTTCGGCTGCCTGAATTGTCTCTCGCCAGTAAAAGCTCAGTCAATTATTTAGCTCCTATTAACCACCCGCACGAATTCCATTGAGAAACGGACTTTTTTCGAACAGGTGTAGAATGTTTGGTGATCATTTGTTCTGTGAATCATTCCAGCAGAAAACTGTTACCGAGGAATGTACCAGTGTAATGGTGATGCTACTGATGGAGAGGCATGTGAGTAGTATGTTTCGTTCTTGTAAATTCGCTTTGCATCTCTTGAAAAGAGAGATCTGTTGCGGAATTTGTGGAGTCGCTTTGATGCATTTGCTTGGATTTGACCAATGGATGATTTGAGTTATTGAATATCCAGGAAAGTTCAAGAAGCCGCGTTCAGGAGAAGATGGATGTTCATTTTCTGTAAATAAGATGCAAATGAGAGTTTTGCTTCCCTGTCCAATAGCCTGTAACTGGTCAGTTAGCATTTTCTAAAAAATAATTTCGAAACGAAGTCCTTCTCTCTTTTACCAGTATTTCGCCTGAAATGCTAAAAAACAACGTATGTTTTCAGTGGGCGCTGTGGACCCTGGCCTGTTCAAAACAAATAGCCATGCTGCATTCCTTTTGGTGGACAAATTAATCTTGACAGGACTGGACACCATTTTACAGAAGTGGACTCTGCGCGGCATGGAATAATTTTGCACTGCTAATGCTTTTATCATGCTGAATGTACTAGTTCCCAGTCGATCTCCGTTTTTTTTCTATAGATTACTACTCTGAAACACCAAAGAATGGATTGCTATAAAATAAAGGTGTAAACACCCTTTTACTTAAAGCTTTCCCAGACCTAACCGGCAGCACGTGTGTTCTTGAAGGGTGAATCACTCACCACAGAAATGCCACCAAATTTTGAGATTAGTTTCGACTGATTTTCCGACAACCTGAGGTTTAAGCAAGTTAATGACAGCCAGTTGTTTCTTATATTCCGCATGTTCACTTTGGAGCCCACTAATGAGAAAACAAAAACTATGATTTTCCAACGCATTGCTGATGCGTTTCCGGAAATTTGCTGGCTCATCCTGTGTGGAGTTCCAGAATTTATTCTAAGGAAACGGCTTAGTCGTCTGTAGTCAGAATTAGAAGCATTTAAAAAAAACATTATCGTTGGGTTGAAGAGTGAGCTTAAAATTTACTTTAATGTAACACAATACAGGAAACGCGTTCTTGAAGAGAAATAGTGCACCATCCGTAGAATAGATTCTTTCAGTAAAAAAAGAATAACACATTCAGTACTTCTTGAATGTTCTTTGAAGGACAGATATGCAGACAAATCCGGTGAACGATTCTAACAGTTTAGTTAGATTGTTGATTGAGTGCGCGGTCTATCTAGGAAGAAACTCAAATATGTCGGGCTAATTCACACGATTTTGTTCATATATTTAAGCAGTTTTCCAGACGAGTAAACCGAGCAACGAGTCGATGATACTACCCGTGCACGAAGGCAGTTTTCCATAACCAGGTGCATAAATGGTCCAAATGAATTATTTAAAAGTCGATAAAAGCAGAGGGCCACGAAACATTTCCATTTTCACCTCACGCTTGGTGATTAATGTTCGGGTCAGCAAGTGACAAGCATCATTTGAATAAAAATAAATATAAGTAAAACGGAATAAAAAAGGTGCGCAACCAACAAGCAGCTATCCTCTGACCGCTCCCTATTAAAACAGCGTAAAAGCACCTCAAGACCACTTTGCAAATAGAACAAACCGCATTATTCTGCCCCTATTGGCTAGTTGCCAGGTTTTCAAAGCCAAAAAACCACCTCTTTGGCTGAGGAGGGTTTTTAGTGTCCATACTAACGATATACCTACTCGTACAATGGAACACCACCTAAAATTGTGAATCGACCTGCATACCTATAACTGATACCTGAGAGTTACACCACTTTGTCCGGAGTGGATGAACAACCAGCCGATTTTCATAAACAAGGAAGAAGATAGCAGGTTGGGAGCTTTCCTTTGTTTCATTGGACAAACGAAGTTAATTAGTTCCAACAGAAATGAAGAGCTCTATAACTTTTTTTCATGAGTTTCACTCGAAATTAGCCTTCCTTGCGGTAATGCTAGTCTAAGAGACATTTAATTTAAATAGGCTGATGAAACACCCTCCAAGTGAGGAAGTTAACTATATTGTGCTAGCGTGTGTTAAATATGATACCGTCTAACGTTTGGCTGCGAACCAGGGTCAGACAGGAATCGTCATTTCAGAAGCCTAGGAGGAGAAACAAGTTCGTAAAACCACCCATTGGTCTGGCCGTAACGGGAAAGGAGAATTGGGAAAATTTAGTAATACATTTCTAGAAAGACTTGTATTCGACATGATTTGCGCAGAAGGACTGGCATGCGGAAGACCATGTTTGGGTAATTTTGTCTGGTTAGAAGTCTTAAAGTTGTTGTCTTCACACATGGTCGTATGTATTGATCAATGTCAGTGCACATAATTTGGGAAAGCGAAGCTATTCACACGATAGCTACAAACGATCTCATAGAGGACGTGGTGACTGGGAGTGGAAGTTTTTACAATATCTCACATAGGATGCTTTCTGATCAGCAAAAAAGTTGCAAAACTTATCGGCTGCACTTCCAATGATGCAAGAAATAAAGGCATAAATTTATTCAGATGACTGATAAAGTGTTAGTTGGGTAATGCGGATTACTGTATCCGAAATTGTTTTTAAACAACAAGAGAAACAAACTACTGCATACTGGTTTGCCAGGTCCTCAAATTCGCTAGGATTTTTCCATTGCTTTAAAAAATAACATTGATTTTCTCCGTCTACTCGGTAAACTAACAGAAAGACATGAGGTGGTTCTCAGTGCTTTGTATATATTTTCTGTCGGATGTTGCGTTGAGACGATGACCATTTTTTGGTTCAAACGAGCTGCTTCCTTCGGAGCATGTGATTGGTTTTAATGGTTTAAGCAAGTTTACTAAAGAGTTACTGAGTTGCAAGTGAGTAACTGAAAAAAATTATAGTTATAGACAATGATGCCTAGTGAGCTCCTCCATTGGAAGTGCCTCAAATACTAACGGGTTTGGGTTCTTATGGTCAGTTTGTTCAAACGAAACAGTGCAAAGAAGCTTGAGAATTATTTGCGCTACTTTTAGTATCTTGATGATGAGGTAATGCTATTCGGTCATCCCGAAGAGTTTTATTGCTGCACGGTTACGGGTATGAATTCTGGTTTAACACGATTGAACCTGTTGTCTACTGTTAAATGGCTACTTTGTTTTTTGTTCCAATGGAATTAGATTTTTGCGGAGGATCACCAAGCCATCGACAAACGTTTTATGGTTGCTGCCCTATCCTAAGATGTAAACGTTTATGGATTCACTTGTTTCACATATCCGTTTCAGCAGGCTTTGAGGTTTACTACTCTCCGTTTTTTTCAAAATTACTGTGAAAGATGATGAAAGGAACCGGTTTTTTGCCTTTGGCGCACGTCACGAGCAAATGCTGCTATATTCAATAGGAACGCAGCGGCCCCAAATTGTTCTAAATATTGTCTGCGTTTGGCAATGCTTACAACGGAAAAACAAAACGACTTTGCTGAAAAGGCAACAGATATAGAATAAGCATTCTAAGGCCAAATGTTTGAATTTAAAATACTATGTTGTGTGGTTAGGTTCTTTGCAGAAGAAGTTTGATTAGAAAAATGAATTATCCGGTCAATGTGGCTTTCTTTGACTGGAACTCAAGAGACTAGGACTTACCGTGTTGTGACAGTTTGCGTCTCTCTGTGACCCACTGAGCCATACGGGATAGTGTTCGTGTGACAACTTTTCTCATACCAGGTTGGTCAGTGGTCAGAGGTCTGACGAACAAAGTCTCCTGGTCCTGCATGCCTGGGGTTAGAACAAGGACGGAGATCGTTCTCTAAAATGCTATTGTACTTGCATTTTTGGCCAGAAACCATTGAACTGCTGTCAGACTTTTGAGCCAAAGGCCTTGGTGGTCTAATCGTCTTCCTGTCTGGGTCCTGCCGCCCTGCTGGGATCCCAGCTAACATTCAAACATGGCACTTAAAACTGACTGCTTCAGACAATCAGATAGTCATGCTAAGATTGCCTCTTACCTTATATATCAGGACATTTTCCAAACCCACAGCTTGGGTTTTATTAAGTCCTACTTTAGAATGGGTAACTACGCAGGCATAAAATTCTGAATTTTTAGCAGCGATTACACGAAAACTTGAGTAATTTAAAAGGTGATTAGAATAAGTATAACACTGCCGAGGAGATGAGATTCATGTCAACTATGGTTGCGATAAAGGGAAAATGGAGTAAAATTTGAGTTTTTAAGTATCCCGGCTTTTCACTCTCGAAGGCTCGGCTGCGTTTTCTAGCCAGAACATTGCATGTTTTAACCGAAGTGGCAAAAGCTTTCTGTCGAAGCGAACAGAGCGCTCTATTGGCATGACGTTAAACATCATACTATGTAACTGCCAAGAATAATGCACAGTATGTGATTTAAGAAAAAATCTACTTAAACAAGGGGTTCTCACAATAAAAGCAATGCATTTGTTCTTCACTAATGCACAAATGTAACTATGGGGAACCTAGACATATACAAAATAAACACAAATGAATAACTGTGCTGTTTTCACTGCCGATCTGGACTAAAAAATCAAGCACACCTTTGGACGATAAGGCTAAAAAATTAATTCCTTTTCATTACTGCCGAAAATCACCTTTCAACATCTAATGTCGGTAATCATCTTTAACAAATTGTGCCTTGAACACCCTATAAACACAGCTGCACTCTGGACTTACAGAGGATACGAGGTTCAAATGCACACAGAGAAATAAATCCGCTCCTTGAATCTACGATACAAATTAGTTCATACTTGTTGAAAATGGCAAAAGACGTCGAATCGCTCGCATGTCGCACTTCATGATCCACCCGAAAAGTGCGGCCTGTGGGGTCTACGATACACTAATTTTTGTCCTTTCAGCAGTTCTGTAAGCAGTTTAAGTGCCATTAGAATTTTAAGACTTAATGTAACTAAAATCATTCTTAACCCCGTGACTTGGAAAATGCCTAACCCCCGGTTTCCAGTCTGACCCAAACTAATGAAACGAAGAGATTTGTGCGAACGATTTAATTAGGATTCCTTCAGCTGACGAATTGGGTGATCACCTGTGGTTAATCAGCAGTAACCATAGATAAAACATAGTGAACTCTCGATGCGGCGAGCACGGCTTCTGCAAAAACGCACCAGATAAGTAACCTGTTCTGTTATAAACTGGGCAAGTAATCTGCACATCTGGGCACGTTGGTGTGTATTGTGCTTTTCGACATGGTACAACAATACATGCATATAGGTGAACTGTTACGTCAAAGATTGAAAGACCGTTTCCCACCGCCGGCCACTTTGATTTTCTTTACCAGCAAAACGTGAAAAACCAGTGGACGCAAGTGTTTACGCTAGTAGCAACCATTTTATTAAATTTGCTGTAGATGTAGCACCTTTGATAGTGGCATATTCTTTTTTGCTATACGATACATGTATAAACGTAATGCACCACTCATATGGTTGCTGAAAATTTTTCGATAGCAACCGTCTTCAGCAACATGCATCGTGATATCTCAAATATCGTAGCAAATGAAACATAAGGCGGGCTGGTGCAGCTCATTTAGTTGCTTGGGAACATCACAAACGAGAGGTTCAGCTGAATTGCAGGTTAGTCTCTCGCAACACCAAATTTGTTTACAAATGAGTGTATTTCGCCTATCAGACCATCGTCGAAGCGATTCCAGTGTGATACTTTGTCTGGATCTATCGTACGGTTTCCGACTCCTCCCTCAACATTTCGAAATCAAATGCTCACCAAGTTTCGGCAAAAACACTGATCACAGAAATGTGAATTTTTTGAAAGATTATTAACGAAGCGTTACACGGAATATAAAGTTTCCATGGATTCTGGAGCTTTTATAACAAAACTGAAAGGTGACATAAAAAAGCAAAAAAATTGAACGTCCATATCGTTGACAACCACCGAAGAGATTTTCCACTAAAATACGACATAAGTGGAGAATGTGCCCTCTTGCACAGCTCAGTAGCAATTAGAGGGCTAGGCTATTTACCCAAATTGGTCCACGTCAGCTCCATAGCTCTAAGTGGAGACGGCTGTTGGGACTATCAGGTAACTACGTAAACCCTCCATCGATATGGACGTACACTTGTCAATCAGTGATTGTTTTAGATATTTTCTCACTCTGTGCCCCAGAATTCCTCCAATCATTCCTGGTGATTTTGAACCCCATTGGCTAATTTCGAAATCGATAATTTTTCAACCGCCAAACTGGCTGGCTTATGAGCAGCCAGGTAACCGTATTCTGGCATGAAAAACAGACGCGCTTGTAAACTATGAATGTTGTCACTTGTTTTCGACTCGCTTTTACCTCAAACAGACTGATTTGCAAAGAGCTGTCTAGTGAAAAATTGATGTTATGTAACAGCTGGCGTTGTACTAAACGGTAGAAGTGTTGTTTTGTGGATAGGAGTAAATCTTTGTCTGGTTAGAATGTCAGCCAGAATTTCGGACTTGTAAAACCCAGATTCGCTGACAAAGTGCGAGGTCTGCAGTGTGTGCGGCAGTGTCAAACCGAAGACTGTCCAGGGATGGAAAAACGTGATGACCCAAATATTTAAAAATATACTTTGGAGACATGTTTGTTGGAGCATGTCCTTTAGGAGGGTCACTGTTGGGATATGCACTGCAGATAAGCTCTAATGACGGCAAAGCTCAAATTTTGCTTCCTTCTATTTTGGGCCCGAACAGAAGAATGGTCATGTGAGTGAGTAGTCTACCGTGATGAACATGACTGATACTCTATTCACTGCTCTATTCATTATGCTCTTGTTTTAATATTCCATATGCTGTACATATACACCAGTTTTAATACATGCGTGCTACTTGTTGAGCTGATCTGAATTCAAGGTTTCTAGTTCGCCTGGTTATACTGATATACGTGCGAAACTTAATTCTCACATTTTGGCGTCGCGGGCAGGATCAATTAATCATGCCTGCCGAAATGGAACCATTAGATGTTAATTTAACTATGCGGGACGTCCAGGATTATTCAAAACGGTTCGACATATGGTGTCTCACAAAATCTTATACGGATGATAAGAAACTCATTGCGTATTTCCCACACTTCGTTAGCAAGGAGGCGTATACGTGGATCAAGAATATGGTATATCCTGAATCTCCAATCGATATTTCCTACACTGTATTGGAGAAAAACCTTCTTCGACACCTCATACCCATTAACTTCGTAGAAGCCGAATGGGCTAGGTTCAATATGTTGACCCGCTCCCATTCTCAGTCGGTTCGTGATTTCGTATTGCAGCTGCAGACACAGGCAGCCAAATATGACTGCGGTGCCCGATTGGAAGACCAACTGCGTGACAGGCTCATTGCTGGCATCCAACTGCCCGAATTACAGCAGAAGTTGCTGCTCTGTCCGGATCGGAAATTTCAAACTATTCCGAAAATATGTGAGCACTATAAAGATATGAGGCATGTCACAAAGACTGAGGAAGCAGTTTTGTTAAATTATTCCAGAAGAAATCATTCAAGGATGCAGACGAACAGCAAATTCATACCTCGAACAGATTCTCGTGCCCAAAATCCATCAACACGTCACAGATCGTAACTCGAATCCGATGGTTCAAAAATTTGGGAAATGTGAATCTTGTGGGCGAAATCATTCCAGATATCCATGCTCTCACAGGCGAGCGAAGTGTTTTATCTGCGATAAAACGAGACACATTCAACCCGTCTGTAAGTTCAAAAAAGTGTTTCGCTTAACTTCTGACCCAAATACTGATGTGAAAGCATTATCTGAAGACATCTATACTCTTTCTCTGTTTGCTTTGACCCAAAATTCGTCACATGTTTTTAGAACGTTGATATCCGCTTCTGGTCAAAAGCACGACTTTGTTGTTGATACTCGTAGTGTTGAGTTCATTATCCCACAATCAGATCTAACTGCATTCTACCCCAGTGCCGTAATACTGCCTACAGATGTTAACATTCGCGGCATCACTGGACATTCTGTACCTTTAGCTGGTAGTTGCACGGTTCCTGTGAGGTTACCCCAAGGTACCTCTATCGATTGTAATATTTTGGTTTCAACGTCGAGACAGTCGATTATCGGACTCAAAGTTCTGCGCTCACTGCAAACCAGCATCACCTTTCTGACTTCTGTGAACGAGAATGAACTCAAACAATTGATTCTTAAATATTCTAAGGCTACAGGTGGCATGCAAATTCCCAAGGTGAGGCTCGAAGTTACAGGAGAGCCTATATTTCTTAAGAGATGGACTATTCCATTTGGCTTACGCGAGCCTGTTCGTCAAGCAATAAATTCAATGTGTGCGAAAGGAATACTGACTCCTGTCGAATCATCGAATTGGGCAACTCCGATAGTTACCCCACTGAAGGCTGATGGTATTACTCCGAGAATTTGTGGTGACTACGGGCTTACGCTATATACGCGGCTACTACAACGTACATGTACCACGGAAAAGCCTGAAGATGGACTGTATCGTTTATCAGGTTCAAATGTGCTTTCAAAAATCGATCTAAAAGATGCTTACATTCAAATACCACTGGAGGAATCCTATAGTAACCTTACCGTGATCAACACACCGTTTGGGTGATCATGATGAAATTTCCTTCCCTTTGGTCTGAACGTTTCACCAGCTGTATTTCAGCAAGTTATGAATACTATTGCAAAAAACTTGGATGGTGTTGAGACGTACCAAGATGCCGTCATCGTGCACGCTGCTGACAAAACTCCCCATGATACGCGTCTGTTATCTTTACTGAAGCGATTTTCTGAGTTCAGCGTAGCTATTCATCCTGATAAATGCACTGTTTGTGTCCCATCATTTTCATGCCTTGGCAACATTGTGGATGACGGCGGTTTTAAACCTGATACGAAACGTCTATCCCCTTTAGTAAATGCGCCATCACCGACCAATCTACAAGAAATGCTTTCAGTTCTAGGAGCACTCCAGTATAAAATTCGCAGATTCAACGAGAAGCACTTGCTGTATTTTGGGCTGCCAAAAGGCTGCAATAATAATTTTTGGATCAAACTTCACCATTGCTACTGATCACGAGGCTTTGAAGTTCGTGTATCATCCAACGAAGTCTCTGGCGAAGTCATCTGCCGCTATGGTGCAACGGTGGATTATTGTACTGAGTTGGTATACCTACACAATTATTCATCGTAGTGCGAAAATGATTCCTCGTGCTGATTTCTTGTTAAGAATTCCATCATGCGACTCCGATTTAAACAGTTCAGATTGTTTGTTGCCATTACCAGCCAGGCGGGATGTGCTTGTTGCTGACACCAAAATTTATTTCACTCTCATTTTTTGTGCCTTGCGACATGGCTGGACGCAGCAAGAACGACGCCGATTTTCTGTTTTTAATGTCGCCGCGAAAGCTCATCCAATACTGTTTTGAGGATAGAGTTGTCATTCCACCGACTCAGCGAGTGGCTGTTTTTGTAGATTTACAGTCTGGCCATCTGGGCGTTGATAAAATGAAATCCCTTGCACGCTTGTCATGCTGGTGGCCTGAACTGGATGCTGATATCAAGCATACTGCTAAGAATTGTGTTAAATGTGTACACAAGATTCATAACAAGTTTTCACAGTAGTATCCGTGGCCAGTTACTTGTGAAGCATTTCAACGAGTTTATGCCGACTACTGTGGTCCTATTCTACGCTTTAATACTCCGCTTTAATTATTATTGACGCATATTCACTTTGGCCTGAAGTTTTTCTAACTGCGTCTCCAAGTGCCGAATTCACTCAGTAAGCATTCAGGAAATTGTTCAGCATAAAGGTTACCGACTGTTTAGGTCACTGAAAACGGCACACACTTCACTGCAAAATTCTTCGAGGAATGGTTGAAAGGTCTTGGATATCGACACCTGTTTACTGCTCCGCGAGATCCCCGGTCGAATGGTCTTGCTGAGAATTTTGTCCGAACACTAATGTCTGCCATTATTTCACTCTCTCCTACTACTTTTGTGGAATTGGACCGTGGGATTGATAACTTTCTGATGCAATACAGGAACGCCATTCATTCCGTTACTATTTAAATCTATTTAAATCTCGTTCGTTGCGCACAAGTCTTGACTGTGCCAAAACGGCTTATGTTACATTTTTTACGACCTAGTACAGGAATATTACTGTAATCAAATGGCAAACAGATGGTCACAATTCTCGTTTTGGATGATCTCTCTTGCCACCGGAGATATATTGAGCAAAGGTCACTCTGTTAACTGTACTCCTGCTGTTCCTAATACTAATGAATCCTTTGTAGATGATCTTATGTTAGCCGAACAAAACGTATCTGAAGAACACACAACCTGTAAAGAGTCTGAAATCCCCATACTGAGAAGATCCGAAAGATTGTGATCAAGAACACCACTGGACTATAAACATCCGCACGCTCATTCAAGCTGTGGTGAATGTGATGAACATGACTGATAGTCTATTCATTGCTCTATTCATTATTCTTTGGTTTTAATATTCCATATGCTGTATATTTACGCCAACACGAATATACACGGGCTACTAGTTGAGCTGATCAGAATTCTGGATTTCTAGTTCGTATGATTATGCCGATATACGTGCGAAACTTAATTCTACCACAACCACCAACACCTCAAAAAATATGTAATCCTGACTTGAGAGGTTCGCTTTAGATATCATTTCACATTATACCATAGTGGTCATCGATTTCACACTGTGGCATTGTCTGAATAAGCGAAGCGCAGCCTATTTTTTAGAGCAAGATGAAAAATTTTGCACAACCGCTCGCCTTTTGGCGCCGTAACTTTTGAGTTATGGCTATTTGGAAGTAATTTTTATATGTTCTGAACAAGTGGTTGAAAATGAGAAATACTGAATGCGGTTCGAAATGGCCCCGTTATTGTCATAGCGGCTGCGTAGACTAACCTCAGATCAAAAGCTCGCAATAAAGTATCAGACTATTTGAATTTAGGACGCCTAAGGACGTTTTATACGGAAGAACTCATAAGTCATTTACTGTCTTTTTGTGGATAAATCAAAGAACTTGTCTGATTTGTCTGATAATTTTTGGAAACATCGCAAATTGAGTGCAAAGCTGTCTGCTGCAAGACCATGCTAATCAACAGATCCATGAGTGAATTTGTATTGTACGTTAATGTAACACCGTCAATCGACTCCATGTGCATTGTATCATGGTTTGTGCAATGGTTTGGCTATCACGTAGAATTTTCTTCATTTTCTGTTACTTTAACTGTGTGACAAAGGTAGTTCTCGATTTGTTGCTTCCATTTCCATCCCGCGTTACTTGTTTACGCTTTGGACCCGGACGTTCGATATTGTCTTTCCCTCACCACCTCTTTACATGAACTCTTGCAGCTTATGTCGTGTTTGTCTCCATTCGGAAAACATATTGTCGTTGTCTCCAAAATAATTAGCAATAATTATCACGGTTCACAGATGCTGGGCACAACTCCACCATTTTACAATCTTATTGTGTATTTTCATTGTCTCATTAATTATTAAACACTTGTCTGAACATTCCGACTTTTAAAGTTCCGCCCATAGCTTAGCATGGGCCGAAGAGTAATGGATGCAGAGAGTACTATCGACAGAAATATCGGCGAAATGATGCAACTTCACGTGTCCATGGTCTGGTGCACAAAAACACTGGAAACTACTAATCTGTCATAACATTGCAATGCAACATCCACTCTGTGATGTTCTTTGATCGGAAAACTGTGGAGAATGTATCCCTAGGGCGAATTCTAGGCATACAAATTTGTTTGGTTTTGTTTAGTACGTTAGCTGTCTGCACCTTTCAACATCAATGTGATCTAGCGAGGTCTTATCACCACCAAATTACGATGGACCAGAAGTCAGCCATTACACAGAAATTTTGGGCTTGTGACAATGGACCCATATGCCATCCTAAATTTCGGTGTTACTAGTTAATAGTTCAGAGTTAATCAGACAAGGCTGGTTCGTGTATGGCTCATTTTCTTTATTCTAACATTGTTTATGAACTGACCATGCTGGATGTTCGAATACGCAACGCAACGAGCGTTGACGCTTGCTTCTTATTTCATGCTTTAATCTTCCGATTTTGGTACCATTTTCAGGGCGTCATATCTATGCAGTGATGTCTTATTACAAACCTGGTTACATTTGTGTAGGTTTGGGGGCGTTTGCTTTTCGATGACTGCACACATATGGTCAAACTTGTCCCGTAAACCTAAGTTTGTGGTTAGGCTTAATGGAGACCGTAATCTATCCAGCTTGTTTCATGAAAAGTAAACTAGCTCAGATGTACTGCGTCTCAGACGAACAAACTACGTTGTAAAAGGAACCGAAAAAGAAAATATTTTTCGCGTTGCAACCACTCACTATTTTGAAACGTATTTGTCTGAGTGTTTACAAGAATCCGCTGTTTATGCATCGCTCATTTTTAGTTGTCTTATAGCAACTGTGATGGTCACGGGCATCATGGCAGTGAACGGCAGATTGGTTTGTTGATGTCCTGGTGTAAACCGTTGAGTGTGTTTTAAAAGTAAAATGAATTTGACAGATAGCAAGATAGATTTATTCGGCAGGTCATTTGCAATTCAGCCAGGTAGCTACCCCATCGGCTTTGCGATCAGCAGCCATTTCCTCCCTTCAGATAGGTTTGTAAGTTCTAAGACATATGCCTGTCAAAATCAAATGTACGCGGTTTGCCAGTTGATGCTATCTGGATTCGTCAATACTTGTTCATGCCAGTTACTCTGACAAATTGCAATCAATCACACGAAAACCATAACCTTAATTTACGTGTGCGTTATTTATCTGACCACCTACTTTTATGAAGTAATACGTAAGGTAAGGATAAGTCAGAATGCGTTTTCTTGAATATCTCTAAAAAAACATTGAGATTTAAAATGCAATGCCAGACATAACTGGATGGTCGGCCGCTGAGACATTATTCCAACTCAATCCGTGTTTGCTTATCAAAGGTAATTCTGCTCTTTGACCAAGAGACCTGTTGCTTGAAAACGTGTGATCTAAATGGCACTTAAGCCACTCGGTGCGATTAGAAGTGAGTCAGAAGTTTGACTACTTTTAAAAAGCACCGATCAACTTATAAACGTCCTCTCGTTTCTTCCATAAATTCAACTAGTTGAAAATGTAGCGAAGTAGTGAAAGTTATGGTGCACGAAGAGCGATTTTATGAGAGCTAGAAGGTATATGTGAGGATAGTACGACTGTTAAATTCTGTATTAACATCAAAGGGGATAAAAAAAGCATGGCAAAATAGGCATTGACAAACGTTCTAACATAGTGAAATTATCAACGTTACCCATGAATTTTAGCGAGCATGAAAATTACAGCATAAATCCGTTTTTGCTATCTCCGACATTTACAACACTTTCAAAACTTTGGTTGTCAAAAACCTGCCAAACTACTCCAAGGACGCCTTTCCGATTCAATATTTTTTCGAAAAACAGTTTTTATTATTCTTCGGGTCTGCGGTGTCAATGACTAGCTACTGTAAAGCACCCAGTATTCTTGTTAATTGCCTTCAAATGTGAAACCTATTACACATTATCGCATTTCGTGCGCAGTGCACATCAAGATTACTTTTTCCCGTTTCTCATTAGATGCAAAGTTCGCTAATCTCTATCAGCAACTATTCAGGACTTTTCTGACAGTTCGACATTTAATATTGTTGTTAACCTTTTCCTTATTATTTCTGCATCCCCATACTCCAGTTTTTTCTCCTCTAATGTCAGCTAGCGGACGTAACTGATATATCCGTCAGCTTATGTAAAAATATAGACCAGTTGCAATCAATAACATGACATGCACAGCCTTGAATTAAAAAACCCAGTTGCAATATGAAATCAAAAACTGAATAAATTAATAACATTTTGAATGATATCATTCATTTCTCCTTGGAAGTTCACACAAACGAGTTTTAAATGTTAGTGAAGCCATTTGTTATCCTTATATCTTCTCATAAAAGGCTTTTACTCTCCGGTTTTAACGCCTGCTAATCAAGATATTTCTTTTTTAGATACAAATTCATATATTACTTTCCAAACATGTTTTTTCTTCAGCTAAATTAGAGTTTACCAGGTGCAAACTGACTATATTTTTGGCAATTGATGTTTTTATCGGGGAACCAAAGACCGTAGTTTTATGGTTTATTTTTAATTAATTTTGCAACACTTTTGTTTACTTTTCATGACTCCAAAAGTGATCTTCCTAAGTTGATGTCAACTTTTATTGCGGCGAATTCCTTAACTTGCGTGACAATAAAGTATACAGGGAGGACTGTAAAAGTTTCGTTGATCTTTTACTTTAGGTAATTTTGAGGTAAACTAATTCGTTCTTTGCGGATAAATTACAACGCTGACCTCCAGAATTCAAATATGAATGTGACACCCAAACATTATTCGATTAATTATATTCCTTAAAAATTAATAATGTTTTCCGCGTCCAACTTATTTGAACCAACAGCTGGCTTCTAACGCTGCGCCGACACTAAATAAAAAAAGAATCTGCTACAGATGACATATTTAATGGCTTTGGAAATGAGCTGATTCGGCTCAATATTTCATGAAATTAGCGCCTACTTTCATTTAATTTATTTCTATATTTACATTTGAGTCTGATAGTGTACCCTTTTTCACATGCGCTTCCAAAACAAACTTGGATTGGTTCTAATGCATTCTTGGCAGATAAATCCAATATGCAGAAGAAGGCTACTTTCGGGGTATTCCTTATCCAATTAACTTTGGGCAACTTCTAACTTCATATATAGCTTCTTCCGCCTAACCAGGTCCTTTTATGCTGGACGGCGAACATTTTTTGGATGAGTAGCGTCCCAATTTCTATCGAGAACCATAACTACCCTACTCAGCATTTACCAAGGTTCTTTGCGTAACAAATAAGCCAGTGTTGTTAACAAATGAAATTACTACACTCCTGGCCTGTTTAAATGTGAGCTAATCGCATCGCTGATCAGTCACTTGTGCTCGATTGCTTAAGTGGTCAAACTACTAGCCAGGAGGTCACGGGCTCGAAACTTTCCATAATTTTGTAATGTGCGCACTGCTGCACAGTACTTTTCGATTTTTAACTTGACAAGGCTCCACNTTATCCAATTAACTTTGGACAACTTCTAACTTCATATATAACTTCTTCCGCCTAACCAGGTCCTTTTATGCTGGACGGCGAACATTTTTTGGATGAGTAGCGTCCCAATTTCTATCGAGAACCATAACTACCCTACTCAGCATTTACCAAGGTTCTTTGCGTAACAAATAAGCCAGTGTTGTTAACAAATGAAATTACTACACTCCTGGCCTGTTTAAATGTGAGCTAATCGCATCGCTGATCAGTCACTTGTGCTCGATTGCTTAAGTGGTCAAACTACTAGCCAGGAGGTCACGGGCTCGAAACTTTCCATAATTTTGTAATGTGCGCACTGCTGCACAGTACTTTTCGATTTTTAACTTGACAAGGCTCCACCCCCATTAAAATTTCAAAATCTACCACACTACCAAGAACGCAAAGTTACTTGCTAGTTTGCCTGAGGAGACAGGCAGACGCAAAACACCTGCAGCTCTCGTTTGTCAACCCGCCGGCAATCCAGCATTTACGTACCCATATGAATAATCGAAGCTCTCGGATGAGATACCGGTAACGGTAGGTTTCCCATAAAATTTTTAAGCGCCGACCAAATCATTTGGGTACTCTGTGCACCAGAAAAACCTTGAAGGGTTGTCGATAAACAACTTTACGGTAGGATTATCAAACTTCTATTCATGTTGTCATGGTTCACCTTTCCTGTGCTAACGTTTCGCATATCTTGAATTGTTTCCTCTTAGAGTTTCAAAGTACTTTAAGTTTTGCTTACATATAATGCCTACAATAAGGTCAGGATAAATTAATTGGTGTTTCGCAGCCGTTTTCACGCAAAAAGCGATTGTTCACGCGGCGTATTTTGTCAGAATGTTATCTGGAGATAAATTGCTCCTTCACATATTTGCAATAGACGGTGTTTCCACAGTCATGACTCACGTGAACTAATGTCTGGTTTTGACGGACTGGAACAAATATTTATGCGAATCGCATCATGTAGAGCCATGTGAGTACGCTTAGTCAACAACCCTCGTGAGCAGACACAGTCAGTGACGCACGTGAGATTTTTTGTGACCACTACAATATGATATTTGTGAAACTTCCCGACACTATAATGGTTAGGTTAGAAAGAAAATAAAGAACATCGAAAGTACCTGATTAAAATCTACAAGCTAAGTTAGGTTCAACACAGCGTCAACTTTTCTAGGCTTGTGTTCACAGTTGAGTCTGAACCGCTATCTGGCCTGGCATTTCGAAAAATACGTAGTACACATCCAAAAAAATCTTCTTTGCACAGATCACACTTTTATGTCTAAAATTTGAGCCAGATTTTGCAGACATCTTACCTCATGAACGTTTACTAAGTAGTGCACCACATACATGAAGTGCTAACATAAAGAACCGAAAAGCTAGTTGACTTTAAGGGAATAGCTCCGAAAACTTCCACTACTAATTGGCCGATCCGTTTCGAGTACCTGAATCTCAGTTGTCATACTTAGATACCTAGTAACTATTGGTTAATATATTGCTTGTTGCTTACTACAACCGGCAATGTGCTACTCATATGTACGTATTGTCATGAACAACAGCTGTAATAAGTTTTTTCAATGAGCCGCGAGTGGTAGAGACGTAACTATTTTAAGGTGATACCTCCCCGAGGCCGAAAATCTCTTTTGACAGGGGCTTACTTAGCAGGCGTGGCTCCAAGTCACTGATACAAGCGAAACTAGAAGCAAGATCCCGTTCATATCAACATTACGACTCAGTCATTGACTACCGGCACCTCCCGTGGACAGTGTTTGAGTCTTATTGACGTGCCACGTGTTGTCAACGTTGAACTCGCCGAAAAATAATAAACTACAGAAAAGTAAAGACATACGGTCAGCTAATGTGAACGAGAACAAAATGTGGTGTTCTGTTTACTGAACAGGTGTCTCACCAGCTGGTTCACTGATTCATTGCTAGATTTGTGATGAATCACATGTGAACTTCATTGGCTTACTTTTGTGGGGTAAGCAATGTGCTTGTATCTCAGCGAATATAACATAAACACACTACAGTGATATCTATTTCTTGGGCGCTTTGTACCCTAGGCGTTCCAGGTCAGCATGTACGAGACTTCAATGCTAAAATAAATCCAGGTTGAAGCCCAGCTTGTTATCTACGAACTGGCTTGTCGCCGTCAATCACAATGTTTTCAGGTTGCACCAAACTGGTTTCTATTGCTGTCAACTTTTGATATTTTGTCATCCGTACCGTGCTGATAACAGAGAACTAAAAGTAAACTCGTGAATAGTCTAGCTTTTCGTTATCAGTTGACACTAAGAAGGAACTTCCGCTATTCTTATAGAGAGCTCCAAACAACTAGGTGTTAAGCGGTTCACCATCTTAACTCATCTAATGGAGGTAGACATAAGACATGGGTCGTGATGTATCAACATTCTGTCTTAGATTTTATAGCCACCGATGCTACATAGTTGTAACGTAAATGATAGAAGAAAGGTTAGTTCAGGGGATAGAAAAACCCACAACTGTTTCAAAGAGGGTAAGTAGCGAACAACTCTTTGAAAACCATAAGGCTTGAATCAGTGAGGTTTTGGGTATTTAGTTTCGATCATTGTGTACAGTTTTGCTTCGGTTTTGGACCACGACTGCGGAAGAAGACTTGGACAAATGAAACTTGATAATCGATCTAATCTTCTTATGGTGCTAGGACACTTCGAGTTCCGGTGAAACTTTCTTCGAAAATTTGTATGCACCATTAGAAATGGTTTTTCGATTTTTTAAACTTTCTTAGGTGCCAGGCAAACGAGAACTTACGATCCAGTGTGAAATGTAGTGACCGAACGACCTATTGGTTGATCTGACTGATTTAAGCAGTGTGTTCTGTTAATCAGGTACTTTAGAGTTTGCTACCTTCTTCATTCTTTCCAAACTATTCCATAAGACTTAAGGCTCCGTTGGACTTGTCATATTCAATTCTGCCATCCTTTTGACAACTAATTAAATTTTTTCCATATTTTGCGCAGTTGAAATTAGCCTGACGTTCTCCAACTAATGTCTTTTACTCCACAAAAGCACACAAAGCTTAATCTTGTGTCACCAGTCACGGTTTGTAGCAATTTCGGATTTGATTTCTCTGCGCACTTTCACATGTAAGGCTATGAACTTTCTTAGTGCCAGGCAAACGAGAACTTACGATCCAGTGTGAAATGTAGTGACCGAACGACCTATTGGTTGATCTGACTGATTTAAGCAGTGTGTTCTGTTAATCAGGTACTTTAGAGTTTGCTACCTTCTTCATTCTTTCCAAACTATTCCATAAGACTTAAGGCTCCGTTGGACTTGTCATATTCAATTCTGCCATCCTTTTGACAACTAATTAAATTTTTTCCATATTTTGCGCAGTTGAAATTAGCCTGACGTTCTCCAACTAATGTCTTTTACTCCACAAAAGCACACAAAGCTTAATCTTGTGTCACCAGTCACGGTTTGTAGCAATTTCGGATTTGATTTCTCTGCGCACTTTCACATGTAAGGCTATGAAACATGTGGGATCTTTGCCAACAAGGTATGTTGTCAATGAACTGTATTTATAAGTTATCGCTATTCCACCGTTCAGTTACACATTTACTGAGAATTTAGAGGTTCACTTCAAATGTGGCACAATCGTGCGCGCGTAAAAAAATCTAGGTAGTACACCTGCAGTTGAACACGTTCATTGTGTTGAACCGGCGAAGACGTTTTCTCTATGTGGTTTGGTTTTTGCTTTGCGTATTCCTGAAAATTCACAGGTGACTCATCTCGCCGTTTTCTTCTTTCTCGTCAGAGCTGCTGTCGCTTACATCACAGAAAGAAGAGCTTTTGCACCTACTGGGCAAAATTTCGTTCATTTTCAACATAAACAACTTAGAACCATTTTTAAGATATTTTCCTGCGTGATATTTGCTTGTCTTTTGCTCAGACTTCAACGCTTTTATACTGGGACGACAGCAACTTATTACTCATAACCGTCTCTCCATGTGAATCACTTGATTATTTCATAGTATAGAGTGAAGCGCTCACAAAACTTTGTCTTTTTTGTAAAATAGGCCCATTATTGAGCAGCTGACAGACAACTGTTTCACAATTTTGCACACGTTGGCCGTGTCATTCTTGTGCGCGCATGCAATTGCGGAACTCGACATTCATATTTCTCTGTCTTTATATTGATATGAGATTCATTTTAATCAAACATTGGTTGGATTTTCGGGGGCTAACACAGATCAGGTTAAACTTATAATTTATTCTGATGAGTCCACCCAAATGGGAGCAATGGACTCGAGTTTTGCTTTTATTATGGCGAATCAGCAGGGCATATCCAGTAGCCATACCGGGGTTTGAACTCCGGACATCTGACATGCGAGGCGAGCGTGTTACCACAACCTCACCAACGTACCTTGGACGCATCTGAATTTTGATATCTGAACAGTCCAACGTGCTCACGCTGGAGCGATGTGATTGGTGTACACGACTCATTGAATGACAATCCAGTACCTGACGATCATCTGACCCCTCTGTCAGGTCTTCCCAGTCAGGTAGCGTCATAGACACTTTAAACCCGCTGGACAGTTTCTGATGCATATCCCGAAGCCACCCGCAACAAAAAATTCATGAATTAAACACGCCAGTTTTCAAAACTACAGTATATAGTCTAATTTAGCCACTACGCAGACTTGCAAACCCAACCTGAAGATCCTCATCGATTTACCGACCAACCAATATCTCGCCAATCAAAGTCCACAAACAGGTGTGCATATTTCTGCCGGTAGTGTTTCAGCTTCATCTCTGTATATACACGATACTGCAACACCCGCAAGCGGCCAATCTTACTTTTGGTTTTGTCTCACTGCCAATCCAAATCAAACAAGCTGGACTGGAAACTTCGAATACCTAGCAATGAATTTCTAAAACACCCTCATGCATGAAATTAGATGACGTCCTCAAGGGGAACATTACCACAATCGCGAACGTAACGCCCGCCGTGATAGTTCACCTGTCGCAACAGCATAGTCATACGGCATCCAGAAAGCCTGGACTTCAGCTATCAATGCTTAGTTATTCATAGCCGTGCTACAGCCCACATTCTAACCGGTGACATACAAATTTTTGCATACACAATAAGTTGTGTCTCTATGTATGCGTGGTTTGAGTTGATATATTTGGCTAACCAGAAAACTAGTGAAGTAAGAAGATCAGTGAAGACTAATCTTTCGGGACTGTTTTTTTTGATGCCATCAACAGCAGACAGTGGCTAATTAGGTGCTATCTAAGAGTATCTATGCAATCTTTGGTTATGTGAACTCACGTGAAGCATTGCTCGTGGAAAATGTTAGCATCTTCAACAAACCAAGCTAGCATCGAGAAGTATTGTATTTTGGTCAGAAGGGTAAACTTCTTGCGGATTTGCACGTGACTAGTGTAGTCTTACTCCAAATAGAAGGCACGAAATTTTTTATAGATTTAACCCCCTAACTTTAAAACATCTAAGCTCTCTATCTGGCCGCTGGCCGTAACCCAAGACAGCATGCTTTCGGTTTGTTTTCTCCAATCGCTTCAGACTAATAATTCACAGATGATAAATGTTGCCTACAGAAATAAAAAAGTCGTAAAACTTCGGTGGTTTACCCACTGGAGAACATGCCTCAGGCACGTTGACCGGAATTTTCTATCGCCAGTCCGAGCACTTCTTTGTGCGCATTTTGTAATTTTCTGGTAAACGATTTTGTTTAACTGCCTGTCGAATACTGTCCTTATTGAAATTTAAATTTACGGTGTAAAGCACTTCCTAACCTAACTAATGGGTCCATAACTAGATGATAGATCGTCACTCAAAAATGGATAATTTGGGAGTTTGTCTCATAAATGTTCGTCAGATGGTTGGGTTGGATATACGATTTTCCAAAAAGCATATTGTTTTTCAAATCTAGAAAAAGATGCTTCCAATTACGAATACCCAAATACAGAAACACTATAAATGACCATAACGCAATGATATCAAACAGTTCCAGTAAGGCATTTGGTTTATGGATAGTAACGCTACGCAAAGAACATCTTTTACGTTGCTTGCTCTAGTATGAGAAGATTGACCTTATTAGCCGAATAAAAAACTTGGGACTTGTAGCAACATAGCTTTTAAATAGGATCACGTTTATTTGACAACAGGTGTACTTACTGTGACAATTTGGAAAGGGGCGGCGCGGAACCATTTTAACCCTT
>NW_008751678.1:1674783-1727575 GCF_000715545.1 Opisthorchis viverrini
GTTCACGCGGCGTATTTTGTCAGAATGTTATCTGGAGATAAATTGCTCCTTCACATATTTGCAATAGACGGTGTTTCCACAGTCATGACTCACGTGAACTAATGTCTGGTTTTGACGGACTGGAACAAATATTTATGCGAATCGCATCATGTAGAGCCATGTGAGTACGCTTAGTCAACAACCCTCGTGAGCAGACACAGTCAGTGACGCACGTGGGATTTTTTGTGACCACTACAATATGATATTTGTGAAACTTCCCGACACTATAATGGTTAGGTTAGAAAGAAAATAAAGAACATCGAAAGTACCTGATTAAAATCTACAAGCTAAGTTAGGTTCAACACAGCGTCAACTTTTCTAGGCTTGTGTTCACAGTTGAGTCTGAACCGCTATCTGGCCTGGCATTTCGAAAAATACGTAGTACACATCCAAAAAATCTTTCTTTGCACAGATCACACTTTTATGTCTAAAATTTGAGCCAGATTTTGCAGACATCTTACCTCATGAACGTTTACTAAGTAGTGCACCACATACATGAAGTGCTAACATAAAGAACCGAAAAGCTAGTTGACTTTAAGGGAATAGCTCCGAAAACTTCCACTACTAATTGGCCGATCCGTTTCGAGTACCTGAATCTCAGTTGTCATACTTAGATACCTAGTAACTATTGGTTAATATATTGCTTGTTGCTTACTACAACCGGCAATGTGCTACTCATATGTACGTATTGTCATGAACAACAGCTGTAATAAGTTTTTTCAATGAGCCGCGAGTGGTAGAGACGTAACTATTTTAAGGTGATACCTCCCCGAGGCCGAAAATCTCTTTTGACAGGGGCTTACTTAGCAGGCGTGGCTCCAAGTCACTGATACAAGCGAAACTAGAAGCAAGATCCCGTTCATATCAACATTACGACTCAGTCATTGACTACCGGCACCTCCCGTGGACAGTGTTTGAGTCTTATTGACGTGCCACGTGTTGTCAACGTTGAACTCGCCGAAAAATAATAAACTACAGAAAAGTAAAGACATACGGTCAGCTAATGTGAACGAGAACAAAATGTGGTGTTCTGTTTACTGAACAGGTGTCTCACCAGCTGGTTCACTGATTCATTGCTAGATTTGTGATGAATCACATTTGAACTTCATTGGCTTACTTTTGTGGGGTAAGCAATGTGCTTGTATCTCAGCGAATATAACATAAACACACTACAGTGATATCTATTTCTTGGGCGCTTTGTACCCTAGGCGTTCCAGGTCAGCATGTACGAGACTTCAATGCTAAAATAAATCCAGGTTGAAGCCCAGCTTGTTATCTACGAACTGGCTTGTCGCCGTCAATCACAATGTTTTCAGGTTGCACCAAACTGGTTTCTATTTCTGTCAACTTTTGATATTTTGTCATCCGTACCGTGCTGATAACAGAGAACTAAAAGTAAACTCGTGAATAGTCTAGCTTTTCGTTATCAGTTGACACTAAGAAGGAACTTCCGCTATTCTTATAGAGAGCTCCAAACAACTAGGTGTTAAGCGGTTCACCATCTTAACTCATCTAATGGAGGTAGACATAAGACATGGGTCGTGATGTATCAACATTCTGTCTTAGATTTTATAGCCACCGATGCTACATAGTTGTAACGTAAATGATAGAAGAAAGGTTAGTTCAGGGGATAGAAAAACCCACAACTGTTTCAAAGAGGGTAAGTAGCGAACAACTCTTTGAAAACCATAAGGCTTGAATCAGTGAGGTTTTGGGTATTTAGTTTCGATCATTGTGTACAGTTTTGCTTCGGTTTTGGACCACGACTGCGGAAGAAGACTTGGACAAATGAAACTTGATAATCGATCTAATCTTCTTATGGTGCTAGGACACTTCGAGTTCCGGTGAAACTTTCTTCGAAAATTTGTATGCACCATTAGAAATGGTTTTTCGATTTTTTAAACTTTCTTAGGTGCCAGGCAAACGAGAACTTACGATCCAGTGTGAAATGTAGTGACCGAACGACCTATTGGTTGATCTGACTGATTTAAGCAGTGTGTTCTGTTAATCAGGCACTTTAGAGTTTGCTACCTTCTTCATTCTTTCCAAACTATTCCATAAGACTTAAGGCTCCGTTGGACTTGTCATATTCAATTCTGCCATCCTTTTGACAACTAATTAAATTTTTTCCATATTTTGCGCAGTTGAAATTAGCCTGACGTTCTCCAACTAATGTCTTTTACTCCACAAAAGCACACAAAGCTTAATCTTGTGTCACCAGTCACGGTTTGTAGCAATTTCGGATTTGATTTCTCTGCGCACTTTCACATGTAAGGCTATGAAACATGTGGGATATTTGCCAACAAGGTATGTTGTCAATGAACTGTATTTATAAGTTATCGCTATTCCACCGTTCAGTTACACATTTACTGAGAATTTAGAGGTTCACTTCAAATGTGGCACAATCGTGCGCGCGTAAAAAAATCTAGGTAGTACACCTGCAGTTGAACACGTTCATTGTGTTGAACCGGCGAAGACGTTTTCTCTATGTGGTTTGGTTTTTGCTTTGCGTATTCCTGAAAATTCACAGGTGACTCATCTCGCCGTTTTCTTCTTTCTCGTCAGAGCTGCTGTCGCTTACATCACAGAAAGAAGAGCTTTTGCACCTACTGGGCAAAATTTCGTTCATTTTCAACATAAACAACTTAGAACCATTTTTAAGATATTTTCCTGCGTGATATTTGCTTGTCTTTTGCTCAGACTTCAACGCTTTTATACTGGGACGACAGCAACTTATTACTCATAACCGTCTCTCCATGTGAATCACTTGATTATTTCATAGTATAGAGTGAAGCGCTCACAAAACTTTGTCTTTTTTGTAAAATAGGCCCATTATTGAGCAGCTGACAGACAACTGTTTCACAATTTTGCACACGTTGGCCGTGTCATTCTTGTGCGCGCATGCAATTGCGGAACTCGACATTCATATTTCTCTGTCTTTATATTGATATGAGATTCATTTTAATCAAACATTGGTTGGATTTTCGGGGGCTAACACAGATCAGGTTAAACTTATAATTTATTCTGATGAGTCCACCCAAATGGGAGCAATGGACTCGAGTTTTGCTTTTATTATGGCGAATCAGCAGGGCATATCCAGTAGCCATACCGGGGTTTGAACTCCGGACATCTGACATGCGAGGCGAGCGTGTTACCACAACCTCACCAACGTACCTTGGACGCATCTGAATTTTGATATCTGAACAGTCCAACGTGCTCACGCTGGAGCGATGTGATTGGTGTACACGACTCATTGAATGACAATCCAGTACCTGACGATCATCTGACCCCTCTGTCAGGTCTTCCCAGTCAGGTAGCGTCATAGACACTTTAAACCCGCTGGACAGTTTCTGATGCATATCCCGAAGCCACCCGCAACAAAAAATTCATGAATTAAACACGCCAGTTTTCAAAACTACAGTATATAGTCTAATTTAGCCACTACGCAGACTTGCGAACCCAACCTGAAGATCCTCATCGATTTACCGACCAACCAATATCTCGCCAATCAAAGTCCACAAACAGGTGTGCATATTTCTGCCGGTAGTGTTTCAGCTTCATCTCTGTATATACACGATACTGCAACACCCGCAAGCGGCCAATCTTACTTTTGGTTTTGTCTCACTGCCAATCCAAATCAAACAAGCTGGACTGGAAACTTCGAATACCTAGCAATGAATTTCTAAAACACCCTCATGCATGAAATTAGATGACGTCCTCAAGGGGAACATTACCACAATCGCGAACGTAACGCCCGCCGTGATAGTTCACCTGTCGCAACAGCATAGTCATACGGCATCCAGAAAGCCTGGACTTCAGCTATCAATGCTTAGTTATTCATAGCCGTGCTACAGCCCACATTCTAACCGGTGACATACAAATTTTTGCATACACAATAAGTTGTGTCTCTATGTATGCGTGGTTTGAGTTGATATATTTGGCTAACCAGAAAACTAGTGAAGTAAGAAGATCAGTGAAGACTAATCTTTCGGGACTGTTTTTTTTGATGCCATCAACAGCAGACAGTGGCTAATTAGGTGCTATCTAAGAGTATCTATGCAATCTTTGGTTACGTGAACTCAGGTGAAGCATTGCTCGTGGAAAATGTTAGCATCTTCAACAAACCAAGCTAGCATCGAGAAGTATTGTATTTTGGTCAGAAGGGTAAACTTCTTGCGGATTTGCACGTGACTAGTGTAGTCTTACTCCAAATAGAAGGCACGAAATTTTTTATAGATTTAACCCCCTAACTTTAAAACATCTAAGCTCTCTATCTGGCCGCTGGCCGTAACCCAAGACAGCATGCTTTCGGTTTGTTTTCTCCAATCGCTTCAGACTAATAATTCACAGATGATAAATGTTGCCTACAGAAATAAAAAAGTCGTAAAACTTCGGTGGTTTACCCACTGGAGAACATGCCTCAGGCACGTTGACCGGAATTTTCTATCGCCAGTCCGAGCACTTCTTTGTGCGCATTTTGTAATTTTCTGGTAAACGATTTTGTTTAACTGCCTGTCGAATACTGTCCTTATTGAAATTTAAATTTACGGTGTAAAGCACTTCCTAACTAATGAAACTGGTCCATAACTAGATGATAGATCGTCACTCAAAAATGGATAATTTGGGAGTTTGTCTCATAAATGTTCGTCAGATGGTTGGCCTTGATATACGATTTTCCAAAAAGCACATTGTTTTTCAAATCTAGAAAAAGATGCTTCCAATTACGAATACCCAAATACAGAAACACTATAAATGACCATAACGCAATGATATCAAACAGTTCCAGTAAGGCATTTGGTTTATGGATAGTAACGCTACGCAAAGAACATCTTTTACGTTGCTTGCTCTAGTATGAGAAGATTGACCTTATTAGCCGAATAAAAAACTTGGGACTTGTGGCAACATAGCTTTTAAATGGGATCACGTTTATTTGACAACAGGTGTATTTACTGTGACAATTTGGAAAGGGGCGGCGCGGAACCATTTTAACCCTTCAGGACTGGTTCATCCTTGTCCAATTCTTGAAGTATTTAATTTGATTTTCAGTTATTTTGAAGAGAAACAAATTTTTTCGACCAGTTATTTACCATCAGATAACACGATGGCTTAAAAATAACCATTCTGCATCTATGTCAGCAGAATGCATTGTTTGGAAATTTTTCGAAGAACTCATCAAGTTTTTTCCCTCAGTTTTATTGCTCAGATTTTCGTCGGTGGCGGTGGCTTTCGTCAGAGAATAAGCAATCTGTATGCAGTAGATTAGTCAAGTGGTTGGTTGCTCATGAAGCCAACGAGCCCAGTATTAATTCCCTTGAAAGAACTATGTTTAGTATTTGCCGAAGGGACCAAGTTCATTTCTGTTGTGCTGCTCTGATGTTGCGGATAGATTCATCCTTGGGAGCTGGAGCTGTTAGCATTTAAGTTTGTGCTGACAATTTGACGACTACTGACATACTTCCTCATTAGTTTGGCAGTAAACTGTCTCTTGAGGAACGGATCCAGCAAGTACAGAGAATCGTTATTGATATATGCACACCTGCTTATGTTTCGCAGAGTGGCTGTGTTGCGTCTACTGTGCCATGACAGGAAGAATGGTTCAAACGGTTGACTGAAAACGGTGTGCAATGGTGAAGTAGTTTCTACTGCGTGTGATCTCTTTAGGACTGGACCCGGTGTGACATTTGAAAGAGTATTCACCTGGCCGAACTTCATTTCCAATACATTTAGCACGCTTGACTCAAAACCGACTCAAATATTTTCGGGTCATGTTATATGCTAATAAAACCCCGCTATAAGGCTGCTGCTACGCTGTAAACGTTGAACTTTAGTTTGTCACCATGGGCCAGATGCTGTTCTTCTCTACGTTACATGAAAGAACATACTCTACACTGTGCTGTTTGTTTGGAACGAAGTTCGTCAACTCGAACACTTGTGAGTTTCTTGTTGAAAGCGTTCAAAGATTTCCAGTCTTACGCAACGTCTCACATCACTTGGGAATAGTGGCACCAAATGAATGTTATTCTTTTAGGAAGCGAGCATTTTTGTTGGAGATTGTCAAGTGTAGATGTAAATGTCAAATCTGGTCTTGTAAAACTCTCCACATGAGTGTGAGCGTACCAACTAACGCTGTCGCTATTTCAACAGGACTTGCCTACATATACTGATATTACTTAATCTAACGCCTAATATTTGCTTGCGTTTTCAGAAGACTCAGAACCGGCCAATATAATTCAAATAATTGCATCAATCGTTCATTTCTCTTTGAAGTTTTTACTTAAAAAGATGCTTCAATCGAAATAAAACTACTCTAATAGTATGATGTAAATAATGATGATGGTACAAATCCACAATTATTTTGCCTGGAGTGTATACATCCGTTGCTTATTAGAAAAATTGATTAAAAAGGCGAATGTATAAAAAATAATTTTCTTGTGGCACAACATATCAATAAGTGTACATAGGGAAACTTGGCTCTCTCAATATTCTGGCGAAATTCATCGATCACTCCAAGGGTAAAAGATGTCCGTTTCATCCCTTAAGGATGGATAAATGTTGTCTAAATACCAAGTAAAAGATTTGCAATTTAAATCTTGTGCGATTTTCCTCCTTTCTGATAAACTTCCTGCATTTATGTTAATTGCAGTTGGACTGTTTTTATAAAAGTTTTGTAAATAAAGCTGTCCCCGATCTTGGCTTTCTCCGTGAATAAACCACACCAGAGCCGTTCGCTTGCGATTGCGTAATACTGTATGCTCTTTGCCTTGTGGAAAATTGTAGGGATGCACGGACCGATAATAATGGCCAACACGACTACACGGAATAATCTCCATTCGACCCGAGCACAACCATGTTCTCAGAGATAGTTCCACATTTTCAGCGCCCCATATATTCATTTCCTCATCGTAGCCACCGAGGTCAAAGAATCCTTCGCGCCATGCAGCATAAATTCCACCTGAAATGGCTGGCGATGCCCATGGTTGCATGGTTTGGTCCAATCGATTTGCTGCCTTCATATATTCCCAACGAAATGTCAGATTCCACGTGAACCCGCCCAAAACAGGGCTGTCATCCAACTCATTGGGATTAGAGATATCGTAGATTATTGGACTGACAATCAGTCGCTCAGCGACTACAACGGAAATATAGATATTTGGTGTTCATTAAAAGGTAGATAAATGCTGTCCGAACTACAAGCTAGTAAAATTTAATCAGCCTATTCGCCTTGTTTTTACTGCTTGTCTCCCTTTCTTTTATATTATCCGGCTCCTTTTATTTTAAGAGTGTTCCAGTAAAATGCCAACGAAAACAATCTGCCAGAACATGCATACCAGAAAATGAACCACTGGAGCTATAAAAATTCAAAAAGGTTGAAAAAATATCATATGATAAAGCAATCTCAGACACCACTGGATCTTGGATTCCAGACAACTGATTCTGTAGATCAACTCAGCCGGGATGTTTGCTAGGATATCTATTAGCCTGTGGTTAATTCTGAAAGGATCCAGCGTGCATACGTGGGCTATCGCCGAAACAAAATGCAAGTTTAATACTCACGCAACCAACCATAGGTGATCGAAATATTTGTGTTTCGTATCCGAAGAAAACGAGGCATATTTTCCTGAAAACAGATCGTTGAGGTCTACGTTACTTTATGACTCAAGCAACACAATCGAGAACTCTAGGAGTGTTCAACCCTTCACAGCAGAGCCTTCAGTCGTTTGAATTCTTGGCTGGCACTTCAGTGTTTCAGTGTTTTTGTTGGAAACAGCGTTGGTTGAGGCGTAAAAACAGTTGGTTGTATTAGACTTGAAATTTGTCATGTGTAATTCTTTTGATAGCAAACTTATTCAGTTTATGTCTTTTATTTAATCAACCCCACTGCTTTTGATCAAAATGCTAACAGTCTCGCAACCATCTGCAATCACTGAAATTGATTGTGAAGTATCTTTTTCAAAGCAAGGTTATAAACCAGTGTATTGTTTTCGGGAACGAATTTTTGGGGTGATTCTCGGCGTTATGATTTATATGAGAGAACTTGATTATTCTGACTAATCATTCACATTCGCACGTTGCTCACTCCACACTCGCGCTTCTAAATCCATATGTTTGTAATAGCGCATGAAAGTATGTGCCAAAGACCATAAAAATGTATATCAGCCAACGCTAAAATCAAATTGTCGGTATATAAATCACATAAAATATTAATAACTGCGAAAAATTTGCATTTAAATAGGGTTTTAGCCCAGTAAACAAAGAGTAATGATTTTGTAAATTGTCCTGAAAGTTGTCTCTAAAAAGATTCACAAAGAGAGGGTGTACAAGAAATACGTTAAGGCGTCCACGGGCGACTGGGGGTTTTCATACAATTCAGCTGCTGAAAATGATCCCCACATTTTGAACATAAATCTTTAATAGACTTGTGAAGCAATACCCTTGAAAAACGGAATTCCGTGGAACTATACTTAAAAGCTGGTCACATCACTAATCATGTTTTGTCTATAGTTCGAGATTCACCACTATAAGCACTGCATTTCAAAAATTGCTGTGAAGAAACAAAGGTTCAGCATATGTTCTAGCTAAGGTAAACACAACTGTTCAATATAACTTTTCGTTGCTGTATAAACAAACAAAACTTATAAACTACTAACCCTTACTCTATTGACGCCAACCTATTCAGCTGGAGTTTAGAAGAATCTTGCCGATCGCCCACAGAAGGTTTTCCGAAACAATACTTTGTGAAAACATCTGGTAGGTATATTAGAAAAGATTTCTCCAAAACTACAATCCACAAGGTGCATGTGGGAGCAAACTCGAACAAATCATGTTCCCTCCCACTGAGTTAGTTGAAATAATTGACTGACCCGACTTTTTGGCATGAAAAGGCACGCCGAACATTATAATGAGACATAGAGGAAAGTGTTGGTAGCTCAGGTAAGGTAAGTGGTCGTTGGCTTGTACACAACCAGCAACCCATCGCGACGCACCACTACCCTCCCCAGTAGCGCACTGGTGACGTCACCGCGATAGGTGATGAAGCGTTTGCAATCGAACTGCCCAGGTCAGCAAACAGGCCAACGACCATAATGGGACGTAAAATTCATCTCAGCTGCACGAAACTCTCCAGGTTTGTCCATGGAATAGATTTTTTTTCAAATTTTCCCAGTGAGTAATATCCCAGCAAGTTTTGAAACTTGGTAGTAAGGACGATTTGAACATCAAAAGTTTACTTCACACCCACACATATGCATGTTTTCTTTCTGGCCAAATAAACAAAATCCAGTGGCAACAACTAGATTGCGCAACTGCTGTGGGGGGAGGAACAGGCTTCAACATCATGGCATCTCAAGGGAATTTCAATATGCTGAAGACAAAATGCAACAGTTCGCTTGTGGTGAATTTGAGATGACAGAAAGACTTCTGCGTACAGACAAATAACATCGTTTTTCTTCGAAAAAGGAACCGGGAATTACTTCATATGTGGGATATTATAATGCATATGGGAGACCAAACTATCTACTGGGAAGCTTTCAATAAACCAATATGGTTTTAACGTGAGTATGCAATGATCTGCTCATAAAATTTTTATACTGCGGCATAATACTATTAAGCCCTCTTAGCACATCAGTATTTAGTTGTAAACTATGAATATAAACTACCTGAATATTTATGAGTATCGTCTTTTGACGTTATTGTAATCGATAAAGCGTTGTCACACGTTTGGGCCATAACCACATGATCTTCACTCAACATGTGTAACTAGCTGTCAAGTGTTCAGTTCAAAAACATACAGTCACTAAATCCTTCGTTTGAAATTTTTAGGAGCCAATGGCTTCATTCCTCTGAGATGGATGTTCATCAGCTCCGATGGTAAATTATTAGATTTCTGCTCTGAACACTTACAACCACCTCCAGGACCAAATAAAATTTTGTGCTTGTCAAAATGGATATGAAAACTGAAAGTTTTCGCAGGTTTCAATGCTAACTTCGACTGGGTCGCAGCCGTTCTTGTCAACGATATTTTCATGCGGATGCAAACTAGGTTTTGTCAATGTCTTGCAGGGTACCTCGTATTAGGTAAGTATTCCATCTGAAAGTTTTGGTAAAAACTTTCCCGGGTTACAATCTGACCATAAAACGGCACGGTACGTTATTAGATGACTTGCTGTGTTTGTTTATTATATATCATATCTTTCTGGTTGTAACCCTGTTTTACACAGCGAACTAACGCAACTAATGGTTGATCATCCTGGGCATAGACAACATGAAGGACCATTTTCTATCAGTGTTGTTCTATGAATATTTTTCAACAATGTTCCTAAAACTAACTATTTAAATGCTGAGTTTCATGGCAAGTTAGGCGCGCTTTAATCTGGAAGCATGTGGCATGCCCCTATAGCCGTTTTGTCCTCAAGTTTTCCTATTGAAATGATATTACATCGTATTTTACCCGTGCACTGCCATTTGAGTACCATTTGCCTTCTCTGAAATAAATTTTTAATAGGCAATTAAAGTTTTATGCTTAAATTTGACAAACCAAGGCAAGTGAATATTCTTTGTTACTTATGCTATGTATTGATAGATATGAACACTCCGCCGACTCATTATCTTCATATTACGTCATGAAACAATCCCTTACGTCATTTTTCATATTATTGTGTTGTTTTCTTTTTCTAATCAAATGTCACTGTGGGTTAGTGAATAGTAGATACAAGTTCACGATGCACCGGTGTACTTCTCTACCATAGCCCTCAGCCCTTACCTTAAGTGCGCCAACAATTTCAGAAAAGCAAAAGCCTCAAGCTGTTGCATGGGACTCCAACTTGCGAGTGAAAAACAAGGGTAAATGTCAAGACCAAAGGGAAATTCCAAGATGACCACACGTAAGAAAACAAAACGTTAGAAATCAGAAGGATGAATCCACCTGTTTACCAGGTCAGTGCGCTGCCACTTTTTTCATTCAACACAAACGTACCCTACAGCATAATGGCCTTATTTTATTGTTCATTGATGTAGTCATCTCCTGCTGTGCAACCAAAGTATTCCAAAAAACACATGGTGACCTCAAATTAAAACATTTTGCTCTTGCTGCTCTCACATCTGGGAAGTTCACCAGGACAGATGAGCTTACAGCATCCAATGTTTCGCAGACCAAAATGAAGGTCTGAGAAAATAAATGTATGCCTGGTGAATAAAAAACTGCTGTTCATATATTTCTGAAAACTTGTCTTCAATCATGAAGCATACCAAGAGGTGAATCTTTGAATTGCAATGTGACAAGCTTCTCATTCGCCATCAGACAGCCCCGTGAAACTCAAATATCACAAAAATTTGACAATGATGGTTTCACAGATAGCTCATGCACTTACAAGACACAACTGGATACTGTATTGTAGGATCTAGGTGTAGACACATTCTGATGGTGGTCTCAGAAATTTTGTAATAATGCAGGGTTGTGTGAATTACCAAATCGACCATGATCGTTGATGTTTATTGGTCGGTTATTTATCTATTCCCACTGAGGCTTCAATGAATACAAAATCACTGAATTCGAATATCAGCCTATGTTTTTCAAAATATGTAATATATTTCTGAAGGAAGAATTCACAAGAGGTGTCGCTCAAGACCCACAGCTTGTAACTATTAGGTCCTCCGTGGTGTTTAATTACCAGACAGGTAATCAGACCGATTAATTGTATTTTGTTAGTGTGAAGCAACTTGCGAGTTTTAATGGAGATTTCGCCAGGCAACTGAGAAGCTTTGAAAAGTGCTTCCACGCTGTGAAACGCTAGGTGGTTTCAAACGCTTGACCACCCTTGATATATACTGTTATACTCTCTTGACACTACGAACGACGCAAACAAGCAAACACGATTTAAACCTTTGAAAATCATGCATTGACTTCGCCAGACACTTTCTCCATGGGGAATACAACTACTGAGATATGTTAAACTCCCCAAAAACTAATGCGATTCCCCTTAAGTTGCAGGTCCGCTTAGGAACTGCATGTTCTGAATGATTACTCTACTCTTTGATGAAGGATGCCACGCTTGTGGGATTGTAACATGGAAAAAAATTTATAAACTTTCAAATCCACTTTCAACTTCTTTGTGGCTCACTAGTTTTCAAAGTCATATGTGTTTAAATGTGAAAGCACAATACATGAAACGCAGCCCATTTCATCATTTCGATGAGGTCTGAATAAGGTCTGGAATCTGTTTGCTCTTGCAACTTTTCCGCAAAAACCAAATTGTGGCCTTCAAGGTACTCGGAAAAAACGCAGTAACCAAAACTTCTATGATAACTCATATAGTGCTATTTTGTTAGTTCAAGATAGATCAGTATAGTAGAGGAGCACCAAAGATTTCTCAGAATCTCGTTGTCAGGTCTGCAGAGAGTCTAATAACCATAAATGTTAGCACATATATCATTAAAATATATGAAGTTAGTTTATTAATTGCCACTACGCCCGGAAACTCAACAGCGTTCCGGCCAGTCATCTCTTTTCTTTCAAAAGCAGACGGTTTGAAAACGCACAACATCGAAAGACGGAGGCACACAATATCTATCCAATTTTCTTCGAGTGCCTGTCTGTTACAGTAGTTTATTCAACCCAAGGGATTGGTAATTGGGTTTCCACACCTGGTGAACTTATTACAGGATAGGCAGCTGATACCATTAGCAAACAAACTTTTGAAAATGTCTCTTAAAAAACATTTTGCCACACCGTGTGAACAATCTGTTGTGGCTAAATCACGTGCGCAAATATTCTATCGTTACTCGAAAAAAAGTGTTACATTTATACAAAGCTGTTTTGTAACAAATCTCAGGGAGGTGTAATGGCGGTTGCTTTTATTCCACGAGTTATTTCACCTGGTTGACTCGTTTGAGATTTGTGCAATATTTATGTTCAACCATTTGTGGCTGATATTCAAACAGCATATCAAACTAAATTCCAAAGTGGTTGACGGTGTAAAAGGTTTGATGTTCACGTGTTGTAAAGCTGAAACTTTAGAAAAACCTTGGTTTATTCACGAGAAATTTTATCTTTGGGAAACTGAATTAGTACCTGAGTGTTTGACATTTAGATAAACTGAAGTATACTTCTAGATGAATGACCCGTTTAAAATGGTTAAAGACATCAGAGCACAACATTTAAAAAATAAATATATTAAAGTGTTATGAGTTAAGATATAGACAGCGTTTTCTTGTGGTAACCGGAAAGCTCCTAAAATAGAATTTATTAGGTGGCGGAGATTCGTTTAAAATCCTCTCATCCCCGTCAGTCTCTTCATTCCGTCAGTTTTAGGCGGAGTATAAAGCTACTGGGAAGATATGGTAAATAATTCCCTTCAAGCTGTTCAATGCGTAAGCTACATTACGATTTGCTTGCGGTTAACAAATTTGACATCTTTAGATCCAGGATAAAGAAGGTGGCATACCAAAATTTCTAAAGCTTTTTTCCCGGAAATTTGACGTCTTATTTGCTTCCACGTAGTCATTTGAAGGATAGCCACTTTTGGTATGCATTTAGTAACGTTTCACGTTGGTCGCAAAACTTCTGTTAAGTTAATTCCACCTGGTGACTGATTGTGTGGGAATGATGTGTGTGGGTGTAATATTGCAAACAATTTTGACCAAGACTTTTTCAGTGGGAAAACAAAATGATGGAAACAAAACTCTAGAAATTATACAAACAAGACGTCTCCCAGAATTGGCTAAAATCTTTAATCCATTTTGCTACAAAGTGACGCATAGATGTCTCTTTTTCCAGAGATGCCTCAAGAATATTTTGAAGTAGCACATCAAATCACATTAGGCAAATTAAAAAACACCTTGAGAAGCAAACTGTTGCAAAAATATAAATTTAAGTCACTAAAGTTAGACGAAAATATATGTTGGTTTGAGCTCCAACTCCGAGGTTAATGGGAGAGGACCAAGTCTTCATTTACTACTCAAAAAAACTGTACATTACTTGGGAACATCCGTCGAAGTCCACCAATATTGCAACTTTCGAGAGTGGCAAGTTTCCAAGAACACAAAATTAGAGCGCAAAAAAGCCATAAGCCAAACTGTTTGCTGTGTTGTAAGATTTTGCTGACATTTATGTACATCCACAAAATCTATCGTTCATCATGCACCATACTGTAATCCTGGTGTAGCCTGTCTTCAGCGCTCTCTAAGTTGTTTCGTTGTCCTAGCCTAACCTTATTCAGATCGGACGATAACATCCCATACTACTACTTTTGAACCGACCAGACAGCGAGTACTATTTTTATAAGCACATTCAGATCTTCGCAGCCTAACAGTCCACTTTGGATGATCCCTAGTTGAACCGGTACAAAGAATATTACATCGGAACTCAGACAGTATTTTACAGGTAAACAATTCACATCCATAAGGAAAGTTATCACAAACATAGCAATTTGTCATGGAACTTAACCGTGTCCATACGGTTTCTGTCATGCATGACAAACCATACAAGAGAAACCTCAATATTCCTCAAACATTTATTCAGTTATTCATTTTTTTGGCAAACTGCTTGGCTCGCACAAAATAATGGAACCATTTCTATAGTCCTGTTGAAAAAATCCAACTCTGATACAGTTAATGAATCCTTAATAATAGAACAACCGTGTGTCATCATTTTAGGTGGCAACGAATATCGGCGAAACGTGAATTTCATATGAAAAATGTTTATCTCCGACCGCGACTTGTTCCTTTGCGCGTGATGGTCACCAAGCGAACCTTTTCGACATAAGCCCAATGACAACTACTTTGCAGATACGTCACTTAATTCGTATTGAAACGGAAGACTTTTAGGCTTTCTGAAAGTTATACAGAACTAACCAACAAACTCACCAGACTGAAGACAGTTAATTTGTGGTTCCATCGGCTGGCTTTCCCTGCAGTCATTCCCAGTGTGATTCTTGGCATTTAACAATCGTGCCAATAGTGGCTCCAACCAGTGAGATGTCGTCTCCACATGGCTGTCCAGAAAAACGAGAATTTCAGCCGAAGCCGCTCTGGCGCCGACCATTCTTGACCGTATAAGGCCAAGTCGGGTTGGGTTCCTCATTAAACGAATCTGTAATACAAGAGAGAGCTAGCAACTAGTTGCCAATAGATAGAAAAAGCAAAAAACAGCTTATGAGAAAATCCCACTTTTGGCTACATGGAGATTTTAGCTCTAATGCTCCGAAATGTTAGTCATCCATCCAGCTAGCACTCCACAAAACCATTTGATTTAGCGTGGATGAACTGATGAAATTGTTTTCATTTATACCACATGTGTGGTTTAACCCGATTTCTCAAAACACGGCCTAATGGGCGCCACAATATTCTCGGCCAACGTATACCCACAAAGTCCTCAACCTCTGATAACACCATGGATGCTCCAAACTAATATATACTACCTGGTAACTCGTAGTCACGTGCGGGATTTGAGAAATTTGCCTGTAGGTAATTTTTATTCGAAAAGCCTGCCTCCTGCCTCGAAGGGCTCAAGGGGCCTGGCTGATAGCCCGGATCGGAGATTTAGTCCGATTATTGCTCCTCGGCAGCTCTGTGCCCCGAGCTGTGGCTGGATTTGTACCCTGTCATATAAGGAGAATGTGTTATCACGTTTCCATTATTCCAACCCATGGTTTTGTCTTTTTATATGCAATGGTCAGCAGAAAAAAGACTACTCATACAAGAAATGTTGTAGGTGCAGTTACTTACTGGTGAAAGAAAGATGTATAAAAGCAAATATTTGGCTTAAAGTGCTAACAAATAAACGTCCAAAGTTGCTTCAATGTTTTCTACGTTCACGGTCTAAATCGAGGGGCTGAATAGAAAGGTTTCGGAAAATAAAGCGAACATTCCTACGGCGTTCTCGCCTGTCTGTCTCTCGTAAAGCACTCATTACGTTCAAGACAAAGAAACCACTACCTGTTTGCACTGAATTGTGTGTGCACATGCAGTCTTAACAGTTTCAGTCCAATCCTTTCCGTCTGTGAGAGAGTATACTAAGTTGCTGGGACACTAAAAATGGCTAGAACTAGTAGGTTTACTGGCCTGTTCAACATCCCTTGTGAAGTAAGCTCAGGGTAAAACACAATGAAACTTGTTTGTCAGAATAAATACAGTTTATTGACAAATGCATCACGTTTTATTCCTGTGGGGACCACCTATCATACGTGGGGCGTTTTTAGGTTGTGCGAAAATCCCATAGAGTAAAAATTTATTCAGATGCTCATCACACGGAAATCTGGGTTGATGCTGTGTAAAACCAAACTGAACGATGCAGACAACTACGCCAATCTCATTGGCCTATTTTTTGGTCGCAGCATAGATTTTAGTCCCAATTGCAATACCACCTAGGTCTCCGCTTAAACTGTGTATGCGAAACTGGTTGAAAATTCATCCTGATCCCATGTCTACACGCTTCAGGCTTAAGTTCAGAAAGCCACCTTTTTCGGTCCTGCTGCAATGTTAGGAGTGTACTTGCAAGGTCGTCTGATAAATCCAGTTTCCTGAGGTTCTGCGCGTCACTTTGTTCCATTTTTCACGTTGGTTAACGGTTCTGACAAAGCACCAAATTTGAATGTTTCCGCAATCTAAGAGGTAACAGCTCGTGAATCAAGATTCAGTTATTGAATCTTTTTCACAGGAACCAATTGAAAGAAAAGCGTGTCTATTTTAATGCCATTTGTGTAATGCGTGCAAAAAGAGTTTACCCAAAGAAAGAAGTTAATCAAGCCATAAGCACTTCCAGACAAGGTACCCTCAAGAACCCGCTGTGAATGTCAAACATATGTGAAAATGAATGTGTTTGAATGTGGGCTGGAACCTCTGGCTAGACGCCATTCCTCACGAGAACTCAGTCAGCCACTGGAGAAGATCGGAATTATTCTCACTGCAATCATTATGAAAACACCGAAAAACTACGATGACAGAGTGCAATAACGAACAATGTTTGTACTGCCTGCCTGAAAAATCACACAGAAATGCAGGACAATGAACTACTGTTACGTGAGGACAAAGACAGCTTGTTATTTAAACTTAAAACAACCTTGTATTGTCTGTCAGCCAGCATGCGCACTATAACTCAGCATGCATGCAAAAAACTCACTCTAAGTGCTGCCTATCGCAGCAGATGCTATTGTTCATGAAGCATATTGTAAAGAAGAGAGGTGGGGGATTTCCAGAGAGAGCGGACAACAAAACTGTACTTAACACCGTCCGTTTAACGCGATGACATTTGGTAAAATGCAACACGCAAATTAAACCAAGCATATACCTTATCGTATTCTGTTCTGAAGATTTTCCTAAATATTCTTGTCGCCTGATTTCTGTTACACCAAAAGTATTTCATATATAATTATATATATCGATTAATAAACACAATAACTACCTATGGTTTATCGTGTTACTTATACCCCAAAGGAGGGTCCATCTGATCAATGTATAGACAATTAGATTTCAAGAACATAAAACCATTCGTTGTTTCACCAGAGGTATTGGTCCCGCGTACACCTTATGCCAGATCCTGCTGTTAGTATTTAGACGGGGAGGCATCACAACGAGAAAGTTCTTCACCAGAGTTATGTGAACAATTCTCTGTGCTCGTGCTCACAACAATAGTGTTGTATGTAACTGTTTTTAAATTAGTGTAATGATGGTGATTTTTAATGAGGTCCCTCTGAAAACTTAGTCTGGGACCAAACGTATCCCGCTGCAGTCGTATGCAATTTTGCTTGCAGTTTTCAATTTCTGGTAAATAGTATGCCTGGTCTCAATGAGGCCACCATAGGTAGGTAGGTAGCTTTTCTCGTATTTGCAGACGGGGCACTCATCTGGCTACTAACAGTTTAGAAACAACTGTTTACGGAGTATGGAAAGAGATGACTAAACCTAATTCTACATCATGATCTAGGAAACCTAAAACCTATATGAAGGACAGATAAAATCAGAAAAAGCGCTCATGCAAAATATTAAAAAACACAAGTCAAATAAGGTGACAGTTGTCGTACAACTCATGTGAAAATTCTGCTAGATTTTATGGTCGTGACTTTGAAGAGCCTAACAGTTCAGGCTCCGAAAATTTCGGTATTATTACGCTTGAGAACGAAAGGCTATCGGCCAGATCGCTCTGCTATTAACATCCCCTGCTTTAATACAACGGCAAATGAATTCATAATAAGCAGTCATATCATATGGACACAGTGTAGCTTTCCGTCATTTGGTAGTAAATGTTGAGTCTTGTAACGCAAATCCGTAGCAAGGTAAATCATCTGCCTCGTCTTTGACATTGCTTTTCTGTCCACCGTGTTAGAATCAAGAATCTTCGGTTACCCAAACAACTTTTCTGTCAATTACTTAAAACTCACCAAACAAAGTTTTGAAAGAGAGTGAACAATTCTTCTATTGTCTTGTTTTATCGGATGAACACATTATGTGGACCGGATCAAGTCATCATAAGCCTGGCTGCAGACCCATGTCGATTGGTGAATTCAGGGTTGGTAAAACTGAACAACCAGCAGCATGCAAAACAACTCTTCTCATATTTGCTTGTTCTATCATGCGCACGTCTGAAGAACAGATTCGTTCTTGGAACAAAGTCACCTTTTTCTGAGTAGTGTGCAAGTTCACCCAAAAACACAAGAAAATGTTCTACATGTATTCCCGGTTTTCAAAGATATATCATGCGATTTATCTTTATTCAGCTGGGCTTCATGGAATAAGATAATTACCCCACTCCACCGTTCACAGTTGATGCGCGTGGTGGCCTCAGTATAACTGTTTCTGTTTGGTCCTTTTTGGTTTTTCTGTTCCAGTTTTTTAGTTTCGAAACATTTCTCCATTAAGACATCTTGCTCTTTGTGGCGAAGGTTAGAACGTTTCAAATTGGCGCTCACACTCTGGCTTCAAATTGCTTGGAGCAAATGAGAAAACAACTAGTTCATCCAACATTTCTATTAGATCTTGTCAGAGTTCCACCAGTTACACCTAACTGAGAAAAATGAGCAACACAGTTGAGTTCCATGTTTTTTCCTTAAGTTTGGAAGAGAAAGAACACTTTCATGCGAGCTGGCGGCAACATGGAAACAATGAGTTTTGACTGTGCACCTACACCTTCTGTCTCTCAAATACACCAGGCATGCAAACAGCGGGTCACCAAAAAAGACGTCAGTACATGGGACATTAAACAGCTACTGCAATTTAGCCGCCTAACTATGCAGCAAAATAAAGTAGTAGCGCACCTAGATCTTTTTCTTTCAAAGGCTATATATCACTTGAACCAGCGACCTGCATTCGTCTTCACGGGTTTTTGGACGGTCTTCTTCACCTCAACGAATTGTTGTTCCGAAGAGCTTTCTCAAAGCAACCAACCGGTTAGAATTCCTGCAAAGTCGCATATTTCAAATGGAACACATACTGCATGTCACACTCCCAGAAGCAACTGCACGTGCTGGAAAGGAGATTGATCAGCTGACCGTCATAATGGATATGCAAGGCCTTGGATTAAAACACCTATCGCCATCATGGCTCTCTCTTGTCGGCGAAGCAGTGACTGTCATTGAATCAAATTACCCGGAAGTCTTGGGAGCCTGTTTCGTCATCAATGCCCCACCCCTTTTCAGCAGGCTGTACAGCCTCGTCAAACCACTTCTCAGTAAAGCTACACAAGAAAAAGTGCAGGTTTTGGACTCGAACTATCCAGAAACGCTTCTTCAACACTGTGACGCAGAATCTCTGCCAGCGGTCTACGGTGGCAGTTTGATTGACCCTGATGGAGACCCAAGCTGTCCTTCCCGAATCTGTTGGGCCGGCCCCGTTCCAGATTCCCAAATAAACCAATCCAAACAGCCTCACGCACCGCCCCCTGTGATTCGTGTAGCATTATCACGGTCAGCAAGTGCTCAATCGTTGGGTTCGTCTGAACAATTTTCCGTTGTTGAGGTAGCTCGCGGTGGACAACGTGATATTCCAGTTGGATTTCTGCCGGTCGGTGTCGAGTTGAGCTGGTGTGTAGTCGTCTTTGCGAAGTCATTTTTAAGTTGTTTGTGATGGATTTACGTGCTTCTGTAATTAAAATTCATTTGATTCTAATTGTAATAATTATCTCTTGATTTTATGTATCGGATTGAAATTGGAAAATTTCGGCGTTTGTTTACCTCAAATAATTTTTCCCTCATTTAAAAACAAGGGATTTTGCCTCTTGTGATTCAGCATGTAGCTAAATTTCTCCTTTTTTGAACAGAGAAGGAACTTGAAAGGCAAAGATTTAGTTTATTTACATGCTTTCCAACTAAATTTCGTTAGCTTTACCCCAGTGGATATGTTGGCACCCATAAAACAGATGCCAGTTCCACTGTGAGTAACTCCAAACGCAGCTGTGTAGTGTGCACAATCATCTGTACACCTAAAGTGTAGTATGCAGGAAATGAATGAACGATAAGTGAAATTGTGGGAGCAGGTGCGAAAAATCTGGAACAAATGCGAACGTTTGCCCAGGGCAAAATTTTTGGAACACGCATGTCGGCATTGGTGTACATGAATCAGCTTATTCTTCTGCAAATGCGACTACGACCATTCGAAGCTTCCTTGAGCAAAACCCGTGAATTCGCAGCTAGACAGAATGTCGGCCTCTTGTAACTTAGAGCCAAATATCAATCATCCAAGGCTTTTATTGTGGTAGTATGGAATTTGATATTGCCAGCCCATGTTACCCAGAACAAGAGGTCTCCACTCGCCAATGTGCCAAAGGTCTGTCAAAGTTCAGTCATAGCAATTACCATGGGTATAGACTGAACTAATGTTAATGAAGTTAAATTGATAATGGTCTTGTTAAGAAATAGGTTGCAGAAGACCACAATATGCAAAAGCAGTTGAGATTTCTTGATGTTTTAGTCGATTTGAGGTCATACATGTAATTTTTATGCACACTATGCCCAAAGACCTAGTTTTTGGTGAATAGGACCATACGTATTTGACTTTGGAGTAGGAAATTTCTTGCCTCTTAGCTAATTCTTTCGTTTGAGTGAATCTGTTGAGCAAAAGACGTTCTTCGGTAGCCTGGAAAATGGAAACTACCTTTCCTCTAAGATCCCCGGAATTCTTCAACTTTCTGACCAGACAGCTCGCAAAGTTCCCGCATCCAATGGTCATACGCTTAACCCACCGGAGTTCTCCTATGTTGCTATGTTTTACTAATAATTTTAGGCTACACCACGAAGCATTTACTGATAAACCGACGCATTAATACTGTAACAGTACTGTAACTGTATCGGGCCTTAAAACAGACTAAACTTATTTCGTTTCTAAAGCTAATTCGTCAGACTTAACGACTGATTGGCTTGTGTGAGTGTTATTTTCTTTTGTAATTTATATCCTGCACTCTATCGGGCACCCAAAGATCGAAATATTTCCAGACCTTTGTAATTGGTCGACGAAGTAGTTGTCATATTTCACTGGCTGAAATCCACAGGACCCAGTCCAATTTTCTCTCAGTTTTGTCTGGCTCTGCTAGTTTTAGTTATGTGTTATATAAATGTCCAGCAGAATCTGATGTACTGTTGCAAAGAATGGAAGCTTCTGTACTCGATGCACCAGACAGCGAGATTCAGGTGAATGTTTCAGACCCGTACATATTTTCATTAGTTGTACAAATTGTTTGCCACTAGTTAGACTGTTTTCGTCGATTGTCTGTCAGCAAGAACAGTTTTAAACAGTTGGCTAAACCTAATATTTTACTGTTTCGCAAGTTTCTACGTTAGCTGTAAATTATTTAAATTTTTATCAACACCCAAGCAGTGAGATGTGGTTGGCCTTGATTTGGCTGCTCACAACAGCTCACCACATGCGTGAACAGGAGAAGGAAGACCTTTTGCTTGATTCAACCAATAGAATTGATGGAATAATATTAGTCATGTTATCCTCATTGGTCTTTGTTCTGTCTCCCGAGCTTATGATGAGCTGTAAACTTCAAGGTGTCACCATCAATGTAACAATGTAACATCCTGGAAGCCGCCAAGATTAACATTCCGCAAACGTATTCACTGTTCCAGATTGGATGGATTAAGTGAATCGTTTGCTTCAAATTCATATATTCTTCAATTTTGTTAGCATTCAAGTGTAAGAAGTTTTTTGGTCAGGTGTTCACAGCCTGTGGCTGTCAGCCGCAATGAATCTCATCAAAGGTCACCTATCAAGAGACCAATCCTGTTAAGGTCTAAACAACCAGTTGTGTGTACGCAGTCCGTGTGTCTAAAATAGTCGTGGGCATTTGATCTCTCATTTCTGATTGTTTCACTTACTGTCGAATGTTGTATTACGTTTTTTTCTTTTCTACGCCCATGACGAATGTACCTAAGGTAAACTCATCACTTGTATTTTGGTATCTTTTGTTTACTCAGGAAACTCGGTGGCTCAAATATTGTTTTGTTTCGCGAATCCTTCCCTGGTCCATTTAGTTTCGTCGCGAATTATTTATATTTGTTTTTTTAGTTCAAAGGCTTATAGGAGTATTTCTTCCTCTATCATTATTGGCGAATTATTATATTTGTTTTTTTAGTTCAAAGGCTTATAGGAGTATTTCTTCCTCTATCATTATTGTACAGACCGTAAGTAAAACGGAAATTGCATCCGAATGCTTTTGAAATCCTTCAATTTCCCATTCAAGCCTATCTCTACGTAGTGTCTCCGACAACCTTAGTACACCTACAGATGTCTCATCTATGAAAGGGTTTTCCTTCTGGGGAAACCTTTAAATATGGGCCAAAACTTTGCGGTTGGAGCAATTTTAATGAAGCTGATGAGTACATTGGATATTTTACCAGTAAATTAGTAATTGGTAAACTACTGTAAGTAAATTACTTGTATTTCACCGGGTTCTCCATATAAGAAACACCTTTCCAAGGCAGCCCAAGTGTGGATTAGTTTGCAGCAAAAAGTCTATTGCTGTTTTCAGGTTGGAATCACTCAGTGATCTTCTATGACCTTTATCAGTTCATTACTATTGGCCGCGCCATCTGAGCACATGATAGCAGAAAGCAAAAATGTATTCGGACCACCCGTGAGTGCGGATGATCTAAAGCGAAATTGGGTCATCACGAATCACAACAGATTCCTTACCTACCACATTAATTCAGAAGAGTGGTTTCATCGCCGACATTCTTCAGATCACACACGGCCATTTCAAAGCGGTAACACAATGGATTGTAACTGGTAGAAGGCTGTGTAAAATAGTGGATAATGTAGGACATTTCCTCTACAATATGAATTTGACTCTTCTTTTTCACAGTATCCCACCAACAGTGTCCTTACATTAATTCTGGCATCTGGACCCCAATTTGTTTATCAAACGATTCACCGTGTTGTTTGATCATTGATTCCTCCAAGATGTCTAGTAGAAAAGGAGAAACTTCTCAAAATGCAGTCTCTTAGGGGTATTTGAGGGAGTTGGAGATCACACCATTCCATTTGTCTCAGGTAACAGCGGCAGAAAATGATAACATGAAAAAATGAAATATATTGGACAAGATGTCGCCTGTATTGACATTTCGCCTGCCTCAGCCTATTTAGCTTTGGTGGGCCTAGATAAACGAAGGACAAACAATATAGGCACCAGGAAACGCTTAATAGGCTATTCAGACCAGGGATGGGATTGAGCACGTTACACCAGTCCACAGCAGCCGGTCTGACATTTTGCAAACTGAACGGCTAGAGTTCCCTATAGGCCTTTGAGGCCCTGTAGCCCCTTCCGAATCTTGTCTTCAAACTTCTGCGAATCACTCTGAAAATATGGCCATTCCTTCGTACACATTCAAGGACAAAAGCAAAGTGATATGCGTCGCAAGGCTCCCCGTGTCTACTGCGCCAAGCCTTGTGACATTTCCTCAAAGTTCGTTTGAGTGTCCCGATCTGCCCCAAACGATACGGTAGTTAGCCAGAGAGTTGATTACACAATGATGGTTCATTCACTGAGTTGTCCACTGATTTCATCAATTTTAGTGCACACGAAAGATGGAGGTTGGTAACAACTCCACTTGAAACGATTCGCGCTATTCAGGTCTTGAGGCACTGAAGGCAATCTAAACGCAGATGTACTAGTGGCTTCTTTTAATCACAAAAACAAGAAGTTCATACACTAGAATTTATAGGATTTTCGTATTATACAGAGATTTCGCAGTGATGAAGTCTTAGTAGAATAGAAACTTTTTTATTTTTTCATCCACCTTCTTACGAACGACCATCTACTGCCTTTAGGATAGACTAAAAGAAACTGGATAAGTGTATGGAAATAGCCAGAAACCTTTCAAGTTAACATATAAGTAGTTGATGTTAAGGTATTAAAGAACCATTGTATTGGTGAAATAACTGCATAATGTCCCCTTTTGACTAAATAATTGTGAGTGCGCAAATTTCGACTTAGAGTAGAGCGAACGAGAAGGTTTCCTCTTGTATCTTTACTCCCTTAGCTGCATACAAGTTCTGAGGTGTTTCTTTAGGTGCACTTAAATGCCCATACACCGATGTTTCCAACTACGCCTCCTCCCATGAAGAGTATCCTCAGACAGATCAGATCTTTACATTCCATCCTATCCTGTTTACTAGGAAGAACGCCTTCAGACAGACAGCACCGGGTCATATGATTAGCTTCCTCCCAATAAAACAGTGCGCGGTAATGTGGTGAAATATTGGTAGCTCGGGTGAGTTTATTAGTTGTTGATCAGATGGCTGTTGATCTGTTCGCCGAGCTTGGCAATTGGCTTGCAAACGTTTCGTCACCATACGAGGAGACATCATCAGTGCGCAGTTGGATGGGTACTTCTTCCTTGCCTGCGTGTGTTTATGTAGCAGTCAAAGGCTATCTGTCATCTTCTGACGTGATTGGCTACCTGAAGTGTAACGAGTCTAGTGAATCTATTGGTCCGTTTGTGATCCTTGTCGCGTTGTGGTCTGTGTTCCTTGTGTTGATTGGTCATCCCAACGGCTTCTAATTTTGGTAGCTTTTTCTCTCTGGCCTTGATTCGCATTGCGTTGTGGTCTACCGTTATCGAGTTTGATTGGTTGATTGTACGGCCTGATTTCCTCCACCATGGCGGTTAGTGTCCCTGCGTTCGCCGGTTGATTTGGTGCTTTGACTGGGCGCCTCCTCCAATCCAGTTGATGTGTCCGTTTAAATGACGCATTCCTGCTTCTTGTATGAGTTCTTCGTATGGTCGCTTTTGCAGCTCTAAGTTCTGTGGTTCTGGCGTTCTCTCGCTCTTAGTGGCTGGTAAATGGGATCAATTTCGATGTGTTTGTTGATGGCTTCTTCGGCAGAGTACCACGCCTCCATAAATTCACGTTCTCGTTTTGTTCTTGCTTGAGCCAGTATGCGAACGCTGTTCCAGTCGAACTCGTGTCCTTCTTGGTCTTTGTGTGCGGAGATGGGGGAGAATTGCGAACGGCGAACAGATCAACAGCCATCTGATCAACAACCAATAAAACAGTGCGCGTAACTCACCATCCAATCCCAGCAACCCGCATTTACCCTGTTATTCATATCCTAGGCTCATCATCACTTTCCCTGTCTTACGTTTACTTAGTTACACATGGCGCTGTAAGTGATGGTATTTATGAGGTGTTACTCAGCTAATATTATTATTCACCAACACGTTTTACAAAACTGTGGTTCATAATGCTCCACATCATTCTCAAAACCCCTGCTCCATCTGCTGCACAGTGGCTCGTCTTCAGAATTTGAGGAAGGATTTGACAATGGGAAATTTACATGTGGTATTTACCGGGCTTTAAACCAGTAAAATAGGGAGTGAATACGATCCAACGACTTGTTACTCCCCACTGTATGCGCGGGGCTATCTATCTTTTCGATATTAGCTGTCATCAATTGCAACTCATCAGCTAGGGTGTTGTGAAAGNATATATAAGATGTATTTTTAGGCAATGTATCCGCCCTATTTTGAAGCTTGATTAATTTGCGGTGCCATATTTAGAAATAAGATTTGCAATTATCACAATTGCAATAAAAAACAGGTTTCTGGATGACGCGTAAACGAGGTGAAATTCACTGAGACCGTGGAAAAATATTACACTATTTTGTGATGTTCACTTTGATGAAAGACGGAGAAACCTGATTATGTGAATGACGGTCCAACCCGAGAAGCGGCAACGAACACAATTACCTTGATGGAAACGAAAACTTATCGGAAAAAACAAACTACTGAAGTTTAGTAGCAACGAATAACCCAAATATGGCATAGTTGATAGTGCACGCGTCTACCGAGGACCGATTTCGTCACCGGCTAAGTGAAAATGAACCCAGTTCCTATGTGAAAATTATGTGAAACAGTTCCTGGGTACTGAAGGCAGGTTCCTTTAGCAGAGTGACAGCCACCTTATTGACTAATAATGGACCCAACCGGGCAATCAATATTCCAATACATTTAGTTGTTCTAACAACATCAAGTTTCAGGCCGATGGAGTGGTAACTCTGTAATGTACACTTTTAATCATGAATACGACAGTTTTTGTGCCAGAAATATCTCTTCCAGTTTTTCTCCACGTAATTCTCATCCACATGATGAATTGCTAACATTATTTCTAAGCGTGGCATGACTAAGCAAAACCTTTCAACAGGCGTGCAACGTACGTTTGTGTGCATATGTTAATTTTCGGCATTTTTTGTCAAATACGCGCACCGGTTAATTCAGCGGCCCAAATGTAAACAGTCTTACATTATCGGTTGGCTGGTTTTGGAGAGTTTACACAACAAGTAAATAAGCTTACTTTTACAACTAAGACAGAACTGAGGTGTCAAGATTCCTAAAAATCTTTGAAAATTGTTTGACATAAAGGCACCAACAGCCATGGTGGTTGACAACAGTAAGTCCGGCTTACCGACCACCTTATGAGTCCCAAAGAAGTAAGTCTGGTGAGAGGACTTTTGAGTAGTATCCTATCATAAAAAATACTTGGTATTTTGTTTAGTGGGTATTTAGTAGTATTTAGTGTTTCATTTCTCTACGAACAAATCATTCAGCCAGTAAATATCATGCCGATTTTATCCGTCTGTCAGAAGAAGGAAGTTTAACTCGATTTGTACTGTACAGGAAGCTTGGTAAGTTTATCCTCGACAAGCACCCCATGTTCTTCACTGGTTGAATTAGCTACACATTGCTATCGTTCTACAATTTACCGCTTCTCAGTCTTTGATTACAAACTGCTGATTTGAATCTTGTCTCTGGTTGTTAGCAAATGGTTGCTCATTTTGATGCTTTACATTTGGTTTTCCACGTTTTTAGTCCACGGAGCATAACACTATAAACAATCTAAGAGGTGTCTTTTTGTTTGTGAAACGATACCTGAACGAATTGCCATTTCCCCATCGATAACTGATATTATTAGGGTAAACTTATGCCACCTCTTAGTTGAATACCGGCGGCATTAGGGCATGACCGTCAATTAATCCCTATGGCAATTATGGGCAGTGAATGGAATAACTCGATGTTAGATGAGGTCTTATTATAATGATAAGAGAATAGAGGGAAGTGCCTCACATACACTACTGCAGTAGCTTATAAAAGCTAGTTATGAGCTACACGGATACAACCGTCAATGAAATAGACTCCACGTTTACCGACTTCTCCACATGCGACCTGAATCTGAAACTGCTCATCACAGTTCACTCCAGGTGGTGCTGCGTAGCTTGAACCCAAGAATACTGATATTTTTGGAGCATTACTGATCAGAATTCGACTGATGGTCCTGCTCAGTATTTTTTCAGAAGTTGTCATTAGTTCGTGATTTCAGTCCTCAACTACTCAATGGCATGTCATTTCCTTCAAACAGTTATTCCTAGACGTTACTGATGAGCTTCCAGTACGGACTACCAGTGAACAAATCCAATAAATTCTTGTTATAAAGTAATAAACTTAGCTTTGTGAAATATCCTGATAACTATATAATCTCGTCGGGGAGTTTTGTCCTCATTCGAACCAACAAAATCAACTTTTATAATCTGTCAACTCAGTACCTAAACGTATAAATCAGTCGTCCACCTTCTATCAAATGTTTCCAATTGCCATGCTTCTTCAACATCACCATCTGAACCATCAGAAATCCCTGTGTGACTTTCCTCACAAGACTTTTTTTATCTTTTCTTTCCGAGAGTATACGATGAGAATTCATCTGACTGGTTTTTTTCTTACCTACGTTACCGCTTTTTTCAGTCGTTCTTTCAGGGATTGTGATACATGGCCCAGCTAAGTGCTGCTGCATGCTTCACGTTGAAGCACGGAATTATCTCTGGTATTGTATTTCAAATGATGGGACGGACTAAAGTGGAATTTGGTTGACACTCACATTGGGGTCACTCCCCACACTCACTTCCAGTACCACTGCTATTACGGGTGTGCAACCATAGGTAGTGTTCACCTTGTCCTTGTATCCAAATTTTCCTCTCATTGATTTCCCCTTTTTGGGCAACATCTAGACGGTCTAACAGACGCCCAGATATGTACCATTCCGAAACCACTTGATTTTGTAGCAGTCTATCTGATTTTTTTAATCTCCCCGTGAGCCTTTATTCTATTATTCAATCTTCGGCTGCGGGAAACCAATACCCACACGCGATCTTAAAATTGAGTGTTCGAAATATTCCCTCTCTTCAAATCAGGCTTGGGAAAGTAGTGTGTCCGAGCAAATCCACGGAAACGTAAATTTGGTGTAAAAGCTTTGATAGCGTTTGTTCTTAACAGTTCACACGCAGTCATTAGTTCGCCGGGTGTAAATAGGCGAGTTGTGAGTGACTTAAGGTATGTGAAAGATAAAAAAATATTCGTAGTGGCACTTCGCGTACCGTAATTACAATGGAATCCATCACACGCACAATAGGCTACAGAGTTGAGCCACTTCTGCAATCGTTTGACACGGCACCGCGTTGTTAACTTGAAGCCTTCAGATGAAATTTCACGACAATATCTAATGTCTCAAATAAATTATGTACATGATCCATCAGTATCCCGATAAAGACCATATTAGAAGGTGACCAGAACCAAATCAGATAAAATACCAAACTGCACGACTCGCATGGAAATGGTCGTTAGAATATGAAAAAAATAGTGCGAAACATTCCTACCAAGATGGTGCTTAAGTAGTCATTTGAAGAATTGTTCTAAGTACCTATCGATATCAGTAGGTTAGACTTCTGACTGAATTGAGGCGCATCCTGATGTTCGTGAAAACGATCTTGTAGTTCAGCGGTGCGCTGTTGAAAGACGTGGGGGATTGGATCATGATGAAATGCATGTTGTTATTTTCGTACCCAAAAGAACATCCCAACCGAATCGGAAATTGCTACTGGTGCATTCGTAAATTTTGAGCACCCCTAAAGCCTGCTCAACACGGATGGTTGGCCTAAAGATGAGAATGTAGAAAACATGGCAGTTTTGAGTGGTTATTGGACCATGCTTTCCCGGGTTCCTCGTAATTTTGGACAGGCGATATTTTTTCCGTGTGATTCGAATCCCAACTGGCTACCGATTTCAAAGCTGCACAGGTTTGCCTGCCGAAGTATATTGAATTGCATTAAAGATTTGTCGAACATTTTCCCATTGCTCCATCTGTTAGTTTTGCATGCAAGGCCTCACTGGAAATTCTGGACGAAGGAATAACCAACTTACGGGCTTTGAGCATTCCTATTCCTGCACACCAACATGCATGTAAAAGTCTAGATACTGACAAAATGAATATCTTAGATTTACAGGAATGCTTTTGAATTGCAGACGCTATATACTCAGAGGTCAAATAAGTTTTCAGTTTGAGTCGAGTCTTTACGAGTTCGCTGCATGGTTTGTTCTGGGTTAGATGGTGTATTTAGCACCAGCGTTCCATCAGATCACCTACCACATAATGAAGCCTCTCTAATATGACTGTTATTCTGGCTACTTGGTTCATTTATTACCTCGAAAACACGATTCAATTCTTTTTTCATCAAGATAACCACAAAATGGCATATAGAGCTTTTCTGTATATGTCTATAGTGTATTTTTCATTCGGACGTTACTCAGTAAACTGTCGGGTTCAAGGCGTCCTTGAATGTTGATGAATTCGTTGGTCACACAGTTATGTTGGCCATAAGGTTCCTAAGGAGGTGTTAGCTTATACGGAGAGCGATGTAACTCATACTTATTAAATGAGTCTATACTCCAAACCTAGACGTTTTGATCAGGACGACAAATCATAATTCTCCGGTGGGTGTCATCTGACTTGTTCAATCCTGCAATGGCGCGCATTCTCCCCCAAATTTTACCCTTGTACTAGCACATTAGAAGACTTTTAGTATTGGCACTGATATCCCAAAAACAGAAAGAGATCTGTTCTAACTACTGGCACGCTTGTTGCCAGAGTGACAAAGACTGATGAAAGATATTCAGCTAAAATTTGGATCTGAGTCCAGCTGCTTAGTAAAAATGGTGCGGCTGCTGAACTCCTTGAAGTGCGAAGCTATAACATTGTGGAAGGAATCCTAGTCGTTCATGAAGACAGTTTCAAAAAAAAATGAAAAATGTTTAGGGTTGGCAAAATTGCAGACGTGTAAAAGAATATGTGTAGCAGAAAGTAGATAAAGGGAGAAATTAAGTCAGCTTATTCGAAATTATAACTGCAAGCATTTTGTAACACAAGTGGGTGATCTGATGAGCCACACTAACTAATCCACGCAGTGCTTATGACCCTTAAGAGGAGTGATTTGTTATGAACGTACTCTGCTCTACACAAGTGGCACCCGTCTAAGTTATGCGTGCCAACGAGAAATGTCACCCTGTGAATCGCTAGAAGATGTGAGGGTTCATCACGTCACAAGCATTAAACGTCAAAACCTTTGTGCATAATTCAAATTCATAAGGGTGATTACTTGGCTGCGGTCATCTTACATACCGTCATTTACAATTACGTCAGATATGCATCTTGTCAATCCATACTCGACGTGCGCAGTGGAATACAGATAGAGCACCATGTCAATCCAGATTTACTTGGTTTAATGTAGTGTGCCAACCTGTTCTCATGATGTATAATACCCATGCAACTAGTAACCAGCTTCAGTAAATAAAACTGGAATAACTTTCCATTTTTGGGAAGATATTCTGAAAACTTTTCCGAAAAGACATACGCTTCAGCTGAAATGGGAGTCATAGACAAACTGTGATCACTTAAAGAGACAAACTTGAGATGATTTTCTAGTTATGTTTTATAACAGAAGAACGTTTGAAATGCTGATATCTTTGAACTGAGGTTACTGACCTCACCACAACTTATTGCTCCGTATTTATCGGAAAAGTAACACACTCCGTAATGTGCGATTTACTTCAGTAAATCACCCACTCTGTTGAAATTTCTATGCGTACAAGGACCTTGATGGACCACAAAAATCGTCCTTGTTCAGCAAAATCCCTGTCCATTCTAGCAATACATTTAATTATTAGAATATAGGACTAATATCTCTCGCAACGGCAGGACAGCTGATCGTCTCCCTAAAGTGTTTAGGTAAAAGGCAGCCATAGTAAATTTAGTCTCATAAACAAATTGTCTTCTGGCGTCTCTTGTCTTCACAGCTGCTACTGAACTATAAAGAAAGTTGCGGTTTTAGTTTTGTGATCTTCCTGAGTTCTGGACGGAATCCATTGATTTAGGGAACCCAATCATCAAGCTGTCCAGAGTCCGCCAACCTTAGCTCGATATAACTCACAAATTATGTTTCCGCTTCTAACAAACATACTCGTGGGCTATTCATGCCAAATGTTATAGTCACTTTGGAAAATGATCGCTTAATAGTGACATTGCCAATCAGAGCCGGCTTTTTAAATCACATTGAAAAATGTCAGGTGGCGCTCCTTTAAGTTTTCATTGCTTATTTTTTTAGACAACCTCATGCTGTGTTTGTTATGATAGGCCACAAATGGAACAAAATAGTTCTTTTCTGCTGACTTACCAGGGGGTGTTTGGGGATAACAGAAAACAATTCCGTCCGGCTACTGCAATCATCAACCAAAATAACTTCATGTATCAAATTCATACTAGTATTCACCCAAATACTGTTCAGTGTTTTCAGCAGTAAATCGGGCTCTTCGTTAAAAGATGTGATAATAATCGACACCTTTGCTAAGTGCGAATTGATCCATTCCCATGACTTTCGCCCACTATTATGATAAAGCAGTTGATTTCCTGTCCAACATTCACAAGAATGGCAGGGTGAATCTGACTTGTTTTGCACCAAATCCTGTTGAAACAGGAGCATCGAGGATGGTCTGCTCCGAACTAGGAGTAATCCGAGACATAGAAGTAAACTGCAGTGTTTTTCCATCGCGGTGGGTGCACGACTCGGAACAATTTTTTGACGATAATCTAAACCGTAACAAGGTTTTCCACACTATGACCGCTTTGAAGCTTTTATTTCCTATTGGCTGAGTGTCGGTGCACACACGTGCGTAATCTCAGTCACTAGCTGATTGGTTCATCTGATTAGTGTGCCATGGCAGCCATGGTACCTAGATTTATCATTCATTCCGATTACTAAGGCGACACCAGCTAAGGTATTCGAGTAAGGATCAAGGCGCAATCTATGGTTAGATTTAAGGTTCAGTGCAACCACCGTGTCTTAGCAGCACACACTAATAATTCATATCACAGGCGTTCCACTCACATGTACTTTCTGCCTGATCATGCGGCGGCTTGCTTTTGTTGCCTGCGCATTCGAGAGACACACTATAAATGCGAGTAACCAAAGGCATTTGGTGTGGTTGCTTAGTGTTCAAGTATATCTTTAATCTTTGAAGTGAACGTTGCGCTCAACCATATTTGCGTGATCAAATAGCACAAATTTCTAATTTGTTTTCGGCATTGGTCAGACTGGCATAATTTCTTTGGGTCCAGAATAATTACCAATAATAAATAATAACTTAATGAATAATAATCTTCCGGACGAAGTTGAATTCTGAAGATTTCAGTTTAAGTGGATCAGTCCATTACCCCATATTAAGGCCCTCGGGTCTATCATTCGAGGGCCCGCTGTAATCGGTGAAAACGTCGCTACTTACTTTTGTTTCACTTAGGTGGTCCACCGAGTTTTCTGCAATATAGTACTCTGTAGACTACAATGTCAGATGATCCCGGACACCCTATTAGCGCATCATTAATTTGGCAACAGATAATCTGACGGTATGCATATGTATGTAACCATGTGGCTAATGGTGTCGTTCACCTTACGATGATACTGTGTCGTGCATGTACTGATTGCGAAGTGAAACAGAACAAATTCGGTTTCAGCTGTTTAGCTCTGGTAGTATAGGCCGATTTCGGAACTTTGGCGACCAACATGGCTAATCTTACCAAGTAATGTTCGTCCGCACGCGACTGTGGCTGTTGTAGGAAAGTATACGCATTACTGCCCTTTTGTTAAGGTATCAATGTGCGTCTGGTTTCAATAATTCTAGTATTTGAGTAAACAGCTTTTCTCCATACCAGTCTGCCTAGTTCTGAGTCTCCTTATCATATAGATGAATAGTTAATAAAGTTGGAATAGTTACCATCTGGGAATAAGTCCTATATACCTACTATCCACACATATAACTAGAGTAGGACAACTCATCTTTTTTCATTCGATTTGAGAAAAATCCTTCTTCAGTGATGAACGTCTTTGGTTGTACATCCACACCAAAACAATACCGACTTATTTTCATAAAGAAAACTGCTCACAAGGTTGCTGAAAACTCTTCGGCAGCCCACGACCGGTTTCGCCCTCCTTGGGGCTCGTCAGGTAGGCGCATTCACCGAGTTTCCGTCAACCTTATGTTCTACTTGAACCCAAATTGTACTGTTTTCGAGAAATACACTCATTTGCAAATCAATTTGGTTTTCACGAGAGACTTAACTGAATCTCTCGTTTGTGTGTAACACCCACCTATCTTATTTCTTTAAGGATAGCCGTTCTGCGTAGGTTTTTAGATAAATCTATGATGCCTCCTAAATTAAACCAGTTCATATCACATAGTATCGAAATGATGTTTCAACATGATGTTCCACATATGTCTTGTTTTACATTCCAGCTACATAATTTTTAAACTGCCTCCGCCTTAGTGTTTCTCAAATGTATAATGCTACAAAATCAAGAACTGTGGTCGAACGCGAATTCAAATATTAGGAATAATAATAGCTGAGAATGACCAGATGCAATAACTTTAGGAAGCTTAATCAAAGAATTACGAAAAACATACTGTTCTGGCTGCCCTAAAAGGAAAAAGTGCTCTGCATTTGATTGTCTACCACGAAGGATAAACGTGAACACTACCGGTCATTTTTCCTGATAAAAAACTGCTGATCACACCATCGGAGTAGTTAGTAATTGGTGTGTTGACAAAGCATGCCGTATGTGAGGACTTGATTACAGTTTTGAGGGAGCCTCAGTTCAAAGTGTAAAAGAAAACTTGACTTGTGTAGAGGGAGAATCGCGAATATCGCCTCCAACTAGTTAGATACTACTATTGAGCCTTATCTAGGCCATAAATTTCAACAAGAAAGTCGTTCAGTGTACATGTACGAAGTCGCCAAAGTGTCCTGCAACACTATTTTTATACGAAGAAGCTTCTCTTTAGTCTGATTTGGAATGCTATCGGGAAACTTTGTGCTTTTCTGATTAGGGGAGTTTAAAAATAGACAAACTTCATGATCAACTTCACATTTGATAAGCTTTCCTCGAGAATTGTGAGAGAATTCCACGACTCCATATGAGCCCCCGGATGTAAGGAAGGTCTTGCCGGCATCGTCTTTTTTTCAGGACTGCAATTTTGTGTGAACTCAGTGCACATGCAATAATAAGAGGTTTTTCTTGCCCTGGGGGTTCTTTTTAGACCAGATGAAAGCTAGTTTAAACGGGAGGCTCACATGAATCTCCCGTATGTTATTCTTCAGCTGAATGTGCTACACAATGGCACGATATTCGGAATGTGAAAGTTTATTTTATTGACACAACACACTGTTTAGAGTGTTAATAGGAGCTATTCTGCAGCCCATTACCGGTATAACCCTTGGTAAATCACCTAGATATGACGCCGACTATACAATGTACGTCGGATATCGTTCCAACTGAAACATGGGACGGACTTATCGCTGCACATTCTTTAAGGAATATTATGAACGAGAGATTTCATTGAGACTCTAGTTGACACTAGTGTAAATTGCAAATGAGTGTTTCGCCACTTGCATATTTCGATGTTCAAGTGCGGGCTACACTTACCCGAGGAGTCTCAAGAAGAGTGCAACCTGCAGTGGGTTTTAAAACAGTTTTGGAAAACATTATAAGCATCCTGTTTTGTCGAGAAATGATGCTTCTGCGTTTGTCCAACGTCTTGAAGTGGTCCAGAATGCGTATGTAGAGTGGTTTTGAGTAACCTACGGTGAACTGAAGGGTTTTCTACTAAGAGATTGTTAAAGGCTAGAGACCCATTGGGTTTTGAAGAACTAGTGTTTTACGAGGACGCGAAGAGTCTGGTATGGACCACCCGCTTATAATTCTGCTGCACGCAGCAGGTGAGTTCTGAGCCACAGCGGGCTCCCGGTTTTCAGAAATGCTTTGACCATATCATTTGTTACTTAATATATCACTGCTCACGAACCGTTGGACAATCTGGCTTTGTTATTCTCAAGACAGGCATTTTCCGACCCGTTCTTTCTTAGTGAAGGGCAGTATTTCTGCTTCGAGAGGCATCCATACTGTTGTCTCAGTGGACATGACGATTCTACCGGTGGTTTGCCTCGTAATACGATTTCTCAGGGGCTTGTTAACCTTCGCTTGTCTATGAAAAGTAGACACTATGTTTGGGATGGATCGCAACTTCTGAGGATCCATTCTCAGTGCCAAGATGTCATTCACAGAGACCCGTCCCCTGAGAGTAGCACCACAGCACCAACTCCCCATTAGTCAGCTTCCTCTGTCAGGACGTGCCCAGACATGAAAAAAGCACATGTGCAGAGAGTGACGCATCCCCAAAGTTCCCCACCGGTACGACTCGTCCGGAAAGTAGGTGAGTTCGCGGCTCTCACCAAACACGGCTTAGCAACATACGACCAGCATAGTGGGCCTAAGATTGTTCACGACCGGAACACCGCCATTGGCTTTACAGAACGAACAAGTGAACGACCATATTTGGGCATTTAGTCATCCTATATATTTGCGCAGACGCTCTGTATGTTTTGTCCTAACAATACAGCCGTGTCCCGAGTTCTCTGTCTTCACCCTATCGCGTAGTCTGGCAGGGTCAGTGCAGGCGTAACCATCCAAGATACAACATCCTCCAAAACGTGTAAGTAGTAAACAAATGAAAATCGTTTAGCTGTAACGTCGTGTCATCCAAAGAAAGCACGAGAGCGAAGATGCCATCCGGCCACCCAAGCCTGGACATGAATTCAAAACGTGCTATGAACAACGAAGTAAACCAGGAAATGAAAGTTCAAGCATCCCCAGCGTACTCCACCAGCAGTTAGAGATATGGATAAAAGTTGGTTGCAAAACACGAAAACCTTTTTGCTCTTGAGGAATCCTTTTGCGCTTCCTATGAGGTCCAAATGTTCACAGTTCGAAGAATGCTACAGTACAAGGTTTTGTGATACGCGGAATGAAATGGAAACATGATGAAAGGAAATACAGTGATTCTTGGTCGTCAATGGATCCTATGGTGTTCCAGGATTTAGTGGAGTTTGTAGCTGTGATCAATACAGCCACAACAACTAAAGAAACCAGCCAGGTCTTCGCGGTGGATCATTTCGCTGGTAGTTTCCGGTCTGCGTATAATGCTGAGATCTCCGCTACAAAACCTGTAAGGCCTATCATCCGGTAGTTCGTATACTCAGCTTTCTGACCTTTACAAAGATGTGAATTAATGGCACTGCAGGTTACAAGGCCCAAACACCTTTGCCAGTGGAGCATCATCACGAAAAAAGCTTCCGTCTTTGGCCAGACCAAAAGAATTATATACTCATTCTGCCTGAGAAGAATTTACCAAGACGAAGCAGACCTATAGAGCTCGCTTCCTGGTTTCACTGGTGGTGGAAGAATTGGGCTTACACTTTGACCGGAGCCGCTCTATTCAAAGGTTGGCTACCCAAAAGAGACGTATTATGAGCATCCGTTAAGTTCGACGGTCGCTTCACCCACAGCTTTCCGCTCAGTGCTGATTGGACGAGTTAATCCGAATTAACGGTTGGCACCGCCATCTCGATCTGTTCGGCTGGTTTACGTCCTCGTATTCTTGTGGCTCTCAGCCGGCTTTAGAAGGGTAGATGCATATCACTTTCCCACTGTATATTGCATCGGAATGTAGTGTTTAGTTAAAGGGTGAAAATCATCCAGAAACGTTTCCTACCTCGTTTCAAAACGGATACTGTTGGATTTTCGGCGGTGGAACAACCTGCTCCTATCGGTGGACGTGGCACCATAAACAGTTCATCCTCAGCGATAACCTTTAGCCCATTGCCTTATTACACCATAAACTTTTAGTAGTTCCGTTTTACTAAAAGGCGTTAGGAACAGACTAGGTCGTTTGAACTTTTGTGTGTGGACGAAACGGATGGACATCAATCAGAAAGGTAAGACAGTAACCACTATCAAGACGTTTGACGGGCGAAAGTCCAGTAAGAGACAAGACAGCAAGTAAAGACGTCTCAAGAAAGACCGTTATTTTGTTTTTATTTAATTAATGTAACTGGTTATCTTGATATGTTTATCCCACTTTATGGAGTCATATCGATTTGTGTAAAATTTTGATAATAAAAGGATGTACTAATACATGTAGCAACCTCAAAAGCGAAACACAGTCGTAGCTTTCTTGGAGAAAACTCCCAATAGGGCCAAGAAACGTTGATGGCTTCCACACGTTAGCTTTTTCTTAGAGGAATTTTACCGTTGAAACAGGCTTCAAAACTCCATCATAATGTGTTCTGTTCGGACAGGTGTGCCTACTTGGTGGTAGCAACTTCATAAAACAGAAACCCCACCCTGTAACGCACCTGGCAACGTACGCACTTCTCGCCAGAATATTCGCAGTTTTGCTGCACGACTACAACCTACTGACCTCATGGGGAGGGAAGGTGTGACGTATCATTCGGAGTGATAGCTGATCGGAGTTAGGGGACGACACCTCTCCTTGTATGTACTTGATCACTCTACACCCAAAAATTTAGCTGAATAAGCAGAAAGCAGTTTGAAGAATCGAGTGCTGATTTCTTGAAGTTCTACACAAGGCTCACTCTCCTCATTCAAGTGATCCAGTTCCACGTAGCTTTGGGTATTGATGCTTTCGCGACCTTATTTACGCATACCTTTCGAAATTGTGTACTTGTCTCTATCCACCATAGCAGTGTAGGTCTCTAAGAAACTGGGTATGAGTCACCTTCTATCTCTAACTCTCTAGTACAGATAGCGTTACTAAGACTTAGTTTATTACACTTACATTTGCCAGGACAAGGGTGTTCCGAAGTATGAATAAACGTCATTTAATGTTTTCACGGTCACCTACTGGTTTTACTCATCTTTGTCTCCTAATGACTAATGGCCATCAAAAAGGGGAAGGAGTCTGTGCTGTGAATTGCACACGAACCGTTAAAGTTGAGCATACAAGAAGGATTGTTGGACCATATGCCATTGGTATGCAAAGGACTATTGCGGCAACGTTCTGTACGTAATGACTTCCTGTGGTTGGTATGAAGTGACAAATTTACGCTGAGTGGTGAATCCCAAGCTTCAGGCCCTTTATATCGTCCTTTCTGTCTTGAGTGACGCAAACTGTGAAAGTGAGTTAGTTGACCGTACGCGTATACAATTTGAAGGATAGTATACATCTTTGGGACTTGAACAAGAAAAAAATCCTGCATATATAGACCAGGGAATAAGTAGTGGACGAATTATGAAACGTTTCACTGATCAAATACGGTGGTATTTCAGAAGGACGATATCTTAGAAATTGAAAAGACGAATGCTTGGGTTTGCGTCCAATAGGTCAACGAGTAGACCAAAGTTGAGGGACTCTCAATATCACTGTGAGCAGTATGCAAGACCAAAAACTAGTTAGCATTCTCCTTAAGTTGGAAACGAAATGGGTCCATATTCGAATAGGTTCACATACAGAGTGGCCTAGGTAGAGAACACGATCGCGTTACCTTGGAGCAGATTCGTGATGAATGATGATCTTAGATTAAGGAATTTTATTTCGAAATAACGGATATAAAGCAGCTGACAGATTCGTACCTGAATATACCCGCTAAATATCCCCCCCGCAATTTTTGTTATTTCAAATTGTGACAAAATTTCAACAGGGCAACGAATCTAAACTAGCTGCTCATCTCACGGAATCATGAATGCCATATCCATTTATTAGACGGCGAGGCTTACACGCAATTCATCACAAAGAAATGGCAAGAGTTCACATGCGTTCTCTCTCAAAGGTAAAAAGGGGCACGTTAGACTGTATATTTTAATTGTCAAGGATATAAGAGGTTCATTTTTGGGTAAAGTAGTAAGCTGGGTGCATAACATAACTTCTTTCGGCCATCATATGGCTCCCCCGCAGAATGTCAGCGGGCTTGCCCTTTCCATTTCAGCAGTTTTAGTTTAGAGGTTTGAGGATATTGGAAGCACTGGTGGTTAACGTTTTGTATATTTTCTTTTTAGTAAGTATTTATTAACGCAGAAGTAAATCTCAACAAAGCAATCCAAAGCAATTCTTGGGAACGCTCAACTAAGCACGGTGACAAACTTGCCAAAATTACTTCAGTTCCGTAAGCTCATGTGATCACAAGAGGAAATAGTGTAAAACAGCTTCGTGACTCCATTTCTTCCCGGTGTTCACAAGTATTAGGTAATGGATATGGTGTTCGGCATAGTTCCATTACTGCTGTCAGTTGTTTGGGTCGAAAACCCATGAATATCACGTGTCACAGGAACGCAGAGTCACGAAAAGTACAAGAAAATGATTAACTAATGTTATGTCGTAACAGTCCTAAAAGCTAGGTGTGCGTTTCCAGTGAAAGCTTCGCTTCAATTAGCAGGATCGGAAATGAGAAATGAAATAGATACCCATCGATATAATACTCAACCGCTCAAGTTCTTATTGTGTCACCTTAGCAGTGAGTAAAACGGAGAAATCCTTGGAAAAGGTTGCTCACGGTAACGGAAACGTTAGATTATAGTATCTTATTCCACTTCGCTGTGTTCTGGCTTTAAAAGTTTCGAAAGTATGCAGATAGTCGACCAGATTTTCGTGCAACAAGCCTGTTAGACCGCTAGGAACGGTGCAGTAGTACCCCTATTTTCAATAGACTGCAGAATGAGAACCTGTCCAAGAAAAAATCACCCCAAAAGTTGAGTGAGCTGAGGGCACTTGATTGCTTTCGAGAGATAACTGTCATGATTCTATGAAGTCCCAGTCGGCTCGCCACGCCCTTGTTCTGTTTTTGAGCGGTGAGTTGGGACTGCTTTTGTATCGCAAGCAGAACTGCTGATATGCGTTTCGCTTCCCGTTTAATTTGGCGACTCAAACTGCACACTCAATCAGTCCGTATACCAGAAAAAGGTTACAATAATGGGTATAAAATGAGTTTTTCTACCGATGGAACTAAATTCTAGCATTTTTGCATATGACTAGCATATTTATATGAAGAAATGCAGCAATCCTCGGGAGCGACCATTCTCCTGAACAGAGGTGACTCCCCAGGAATGTTCATACCCAGCATTCCTCGTCACGTTTCCATCAGCCGACATATCTTTTCAAAAGTCACCTCTCACATAGTGCTTACGATGACGTCCTTCAACGATCACTTTTACTTCCTAAGAAAGTCCTAGACCCTGTGATCAACAGAAGGATACCGCAGAAAACACACCTATCATGACCCGAAGAGAATTTTCGGAAAATGCAGGCCAATGCGCTAATGTCTGCACATTAGTTGGTGGCTTGATGGTTGATATTCTGTCTTTCGAACACGCCGGCTGGTTTGAAAACCTTACGGCACAGATCGTACATAATCACTGCACCATCACGTGGGTAGACAGTCTTTTCTGTATTCCAGGAAAGTACCATTGTCCAAACCCATAAAAGCTTTAATTGGTTCACTACTAAAACCCTCTAGTTTGGTGCGCTGGGTCGTCCACTTACTTTCAGTACTAGCTCAAGTTTACAATGCCCTGTGTTATGCTGCATTTTATTCGTCCGGGCTCCATTCTATCGTAATTTGTTTTATGTGTGCTTCACAGATGTATCTGCGACAAACTGGCCACGCTATTCTGGGCATCCCGCACTTCCAGCGCGGCAGCACCAGAGGTGGCTGTCTGATGATATTTGCACAGGCCATTTTGAATACTCGTTGACGCCAGCTAGCTACATGTGTACGCCTTGGTTTGAACTTCCAACTATCGTTTACACATGCTGACGGCCTCAACCCTTCGGTTGTCCTCTTGCGATATGACAGCTGGGCATGCTGATGGCCCTGAAACTGCCTATTCTTTTTTCCTTCTCGTCTTATTCCTTCGGGTTCACATACATACATACATAGTTTTTGGTTGTTTGCACAGGGCAAACCGCATGTGGCTGATGGCCCGAAACTGCCTATTCTTTTTTCCTTCTCGTCTTATTCCTTCGGGTTCACATACATACATACATAGTTTTTGGTTGTTTGCACAGGGCAAACCGCATGTGGACTGAGTGCAACATATCTCAGATTCTTATGCGTTATTTTGATCTTACGTCCTTGTTGACCAAAGTACTATTTTTTTTGAGATTGTTGACTAGCTTGTTACGTAGCAGCACTTGTTCATTTTACCTCTTCTCCGTTGTAATTCTCAGCGGTTCTATTTTGTTCTATATACAGAACAAGAAACCTTATTTTACGAACACACACAGGCTGGTACAGCCGCGGTCGAGGGATCTTTTTGCTAACACTGGCAGCTATGTTCATGAAAACTGAAACAGGAAACTTTATTACCCTACAAAAGATACATTGAAGAAATTCCTTATTTGAAAAAACGTTGGAAAAACGACACAAGACACCCTTCGGAAATTCTTAATCCACCCCAATCAAACGTTCAGTTTTTCTCTGAATGTGCACTTAAAAACGGACTCCTTTTCTGGACATATTACCAAAAAGATATGCAGATGAATTCACACGGCACTTTGTTAATAGGTAACTCTCTAGGACTATACAGTGCCTGAATTTTCGTAGTTTCTCAGTTATCTGGTCAGGAATTCATGTCATCGAACCAACTTAATATGTACTCTGGATACCCTATCGAAGGAGCTCGAATTGTTGCAAAGTACTTTTAAACGAAACAATCACCCGGACACATTTACAGTGCTTTATAGTTTGGCGAAATCCTCGAAATAGCTGAAGCTTAGTTCTCCAAAATCGGTGGCCTATCTGAAGCTAACAGTCAAGGGTGATAATCCCACAAAATTGGTAAAATTGTGACTGTCTTAAGGGGAACGCATGACGCTACTCAACTTAGAATGCCCTTACGCAAACGGAACATACCATTCTCGGCGCACAAAACACTTTTTCTCGGTTCGTTTTGTTTCACATTAAACACATCGCCCCAGCTGTAGCTACGAAGAATTTTTCCTGGGTTTGTGCGAATAAATGATCCTTACTTCTCATTGCGCCAGACCTATAAGCAGCGTGTCCACTGGCATTTGCTTGTTTCTTTTGGACTATGTTGTGTGCTGCAACCGACGAAACTGTACGACATGGTTATTTCTGGCGATTCCTGTCATCCTTCTTCTCATTCGTACCGATATAAAAGGCACGATGCTTCAAATTCCCAAACAGTAAGACGGGAAGAAAGTGGGAAACTTACGCCACTCATCCCGCTCCTATTAATGGTGCATTTGTGTACCAGATAATCAGAACTAGTCCATTTATTTGACTTACACACCCATCTGCATACCACTTTGGCTTTGACGGAAGACTCACCTGGAATCCAGCTGAGTCTCTCGTTTACGATATTCTCCAATTGAATGTGCTGCACCAGGCCGCCCCATGCTTCACTTAGTGTGATCCTCGAGAAACGCAACCAATGTGTAGACGTAATGCATTATTCATTAGGTTACTGAAAACTATTCGACAGCCCGCGGCAGGTTTCCAGCTTTCTAGAGCTTATCAAGTAGGCACGTCCTTCCGTTCTAATTCAACCCAGATTGCGCAAAGTGGACTGAACGCACTCATTTGCGCACCACTTTGATTTTCACGGAACCCAGCTGGGTATCTCGTTTATGATGTTCTCTCTTTACTGGTCAAAAAAGTAAACGGTTGAAAGTACTATACTTTTCGGTATCTACGGTTTCACTAGGCTACCCCAAAAGTGACCACAGATGGACCTGCATTTCTTTATGACAGAAAAGACCATTTCGCTTTGAAGTGTACATCCAGTCAACATAACTAGATCCCAATGCCGCTAGACTGGGGTGAACTTCAATTTCGCACTTCTGGAGACGAGTCCGTATCCTATAACATTAATTCTGGTTGACTATAGAACTGCCCATCTTTAGTTGTTGCATTCATTTTAAGTTTTACCATAGGCACATGAGCATCTCTCTTATCGGAATACCATTAGTCTCAACGGTTCAGCCAAAACCTCAATCGCGTCCCACTTAATTGACACTGGGCACAGTCAATCCGAATGAGTAGCATCATGTCATTTAGCATGCACCCAGTGGACTACGAGTATCGATCCAACGGCGTTGCTTGAATACAGCAGAAGTAGTCGCTATACTTCTTCAAAACCCGATACTGTGCTGTCAAAAGCGGTTCGTACGAACGCGGAGTCTGGTCATGTGACACGAATCAACCGGCTTAGTCATTCAGCGACCCTCTAGACTGTCTTACAGCATCCATTTAGATGCGATGTAGGGGCGCAGGCAACCAATCGTTCGTGTCTCGACACTTTACCTTTCACTAACCAATCTTCGCTGCATATTTCATTTTTAATTCTATTTTGACCATTAGATATATACTGACCTGATGAATAGATCCCGAAAACGTGAGTGTTCGTCACTGTGTCCTTGTTCAAACCGTGGGTGTACTTAAGCCAATACATATTTCGCAATATTGCTGACAGTGTTCCATGAGTCCAAAACTACCATTAAAATTTCCCATTAAAGCTTGGTATAAATCACGTCCCTAATCTTGTAGCCACAGTTCAGAAGCAGTTGCCTCGTCCATCGAGTCACTTTATTAAACTGGATCCTGTTGATCCGATAAATTGTAACACGCTCGACTTATTTGTTTCTTTTGTACAAACACCTCCAGATTGCTTTTAAATGACTGTCTAATTTTGTCTAGACGCCATTAGAAACAGAATCTTCTGCCAGTGCCATTGTTACCGGACAAAACACTTTAGAGTGATGTCGGGCTGATAATCACAGACCAGCATCTCTTCAACATTCGAAGAACGCAACACACGTCAATATGGATGTGTAAGCCCATCAGATAGGAAGCACGGGTGGTGAACCAACGGAGAGTTGCTGTTTTCTCTCCGAAAAAAAGATAGTTAGACCAGCGAACCGTTGGTTATGTGACTCAAGTAGGTCATGGTTTACCCTATGGAGGAAGTCACACAGAAGCGCTTGTTCTTGGATCGCCCCTCCAGATACTGAAATACCTTTTCGGTGCCCTTTGTAGTTTGCTTATTGGTGGCATCGTGTAGTTCAACATTTGAAAGAAACCACCGAGTATGGATTACTTCGTTCTCTTCTTCATGGTTCCTTCCCTTTTCGGATGGCCCCCTAGAGGGGACCTTGTGACCTTCACAAATGTGATCTTAATAGTGTACGATTAATTTGACCACAGCTCATCACCCGAATACAGTTAGCTCCGCCGTTTTTCGTTAGCTTGTCGGGAATGTTTTACCACCAAAATCAGCAGATGAACCAACCGTCGCTGCAGATAATTTTACTAAGCCGGCATGCTTATATCTTGTGATACTGGCATCTCATTTCACGTGCCGACGTTTGCAAATGCCATAGGATCCTGGACAAGTGAGCTTTGTGCAACCGTCCACTAAGGCCTTAAGCTGATGAGCTCTGCTAATGCTCACCAAATATTTGGCGGTTTCGTGTTGACAAGACTCCTTATTTCGTGGAATGTAAGCGGTAGTCAACTACAGACGATTAATTAAAACCTCCAAGTTAATCACAAAACCCCTAAATGGTTTAGAGTGACGCAGGTTTGCCCGATTACCGGAACGAAACCATCAGGGCTGCAAATAGTGACGACAGTATGTTTGACCTTTGCAAAGACTAGCCATCTTCACTGGGTGTCGTATACAGTCTTCTGAATTCCGGTCTCTTCGACCGAGAGTACTATGAAGTTTTTTCCAAAAAATTGTTTTCTCTCGGATTCGGAAAACTTTTCCTTCAGCGCTCTGTGATGACCAAGGGCCATGCCCTGAGGAGGATAACTCAAGAGGGACCTACTGCATCACAATAGAGCTCAGCTCTACTTTTCAGCTGTTATCGTCTACTTATCCATGCTTACCATGCATAACGGTGAAGAAACAAGATGCCTTTAGGCGGAATACACTCATTCGCACACCAATTTAGTTTTGACGGGAGACTCACCTGGAACCCATATAAATCTCACTTATGATGCTCTTAAGCAGAATAAGTGCATTACGTCTATACAAGGCGCCATTTATTTTTAAAAAGTAATCCCCTCCTCGTAAGGTTTCCCATGAAATTCGGCGTGGAATTTATGCCATTTAAGTGACCTCTCTCGTCCAACTTCCAAATAAATACCATGCGAATATTCTTGCAGCGCAAAACCATCTCAAATCCAAAGTCGGAAGAAGATGGTTCATACAATTCATGCGTCAATTCCAGCATCAAATAGTTGTCCAACTGTGCGGGCCTCGAGATATGAAGTTCACCGAAGCTTCGCACGACTACTAAAGCTTTCCTCTTGTGCAGAGATGGCTTTTCAGCTAATCATTACCCTACCAAGTGGTAAATATTTCCTGAGGAGTGCACACCAAAATGCGACAGTTTACTACATGGAAGTTTCGAAAATCTGTTCTGGATTACATCTCTCTCAATTATATTTTTTGGTACATTTGTTTGTTCTGTGGATGGATCCGTCCTCAGTACAGTAGAAAGTGCGGAATGATCAAATACTGCAATATTGCTAAAATAAAAATCTCACTGTAGGTCACTCTTGGGGAGTCCGCGATAATGTTCGTTGTCGACCGTGATCTACAGTGTAGTCCTTCAGATGAGGGGCCACCGTACTCGTTTCAAGTGACCGATTAATGTGATCTCTTCTGTGAAGCTGTTTGTTATTGAAAAGCACTTTAAAGTCAACTAAAAATGATCCTTCTCGGAGTTTCGGCCTGAGCCAATGTCCTCGGATAATAGTACAAATATTATGGAGTCACTGTTACCTCACCATATTAGAAGTATAGAGCATTTGTAGATCGGCACTATACACAGGCCAATGTTGTAGTACTCTCTGAAGTTGCTGCACAATAGGAACAACACTTATCAAGTAGTGCATGTCTGTACCAGCGCTTTCCGAACAGTAAACACAAATCAGCGGTCTGCACAAGCCATGCGGCCTGGACACCATACTTCTAACCAAATGGAAAGAATGGTTTCGGAGGTGACAACCTTCCGGTGCATCCAGGTGGTCTCGATACAAGGAAACAAATGCATGAGGTGGATGATGCCAGCCATTAGAAAAACAGATAACAACAAGCTATCTGCGTAGCAATCAGTCTAACAGGATGCCAGAGAATTGTTGCACACAGATGAGGTCAATGAAGAACCAATCAGGAAAGGCAGTATCGTACGTTTAAGTAAGCGGCAACTTCCTTGTTTTGGACTAATTTAGATATGGACTACTTCATTTCTGTTATTAGAAACATCCACAATTTATGGCTTCATTTCATAACCCGGGACGCTGAGCTGGTTTTGGTAGGCATACACTGAAATTTCCCTCGAAGATCTACATTTCATTGTGAACCCTAGCGCTCGCTTGCTTAATATTGAAGTGCCTGCTGTTAAAGAATTGCCATACCTCATACCATCATTCCCATATATGGTAGTTTTCCTAATGACCCTGCAACATTAAAAGCATTCTTAATCTGAAAACGTGCGCAGAAAAATGTACTCAATCGGAAAATGTTTGTGGAAGTGAAAATAAGTAATAAAAAATGATCGTTTATTTATAACTCCATTTTATGGTTAGATGTCATGCCACCCGAGGGAAGCGCGGGGGCTGAAATACTGACAACCTGCGAAAGCCTAGATACGAACAGTCGGGTTCAAACCACAAACCTTCCGTTCAGTAAACTCAAGTCTTAACCACTGAGCTACCTTGAGAAGCTAAAATAGCTTAAACACAAGTAGCTAAACACAAATTGGCAACCGTGATACCTCCTTGGGTAGTGCTTACAGAGCGGTTGCTTTTTGAGGTTGTACCTCTTTTCGTGGACGGTACAGATGCTCATTGTATTGTCAGTCTTACAGATGAAAATGCTGACTGGAGAAATATAACCACCAGAAATCATGGCAGTTTTGTGTGTTTGATAATTTCGAGCAAGTGGTGTGTTGCCGGGTTGCCACCAATATATCTTCATTTTCTACTTTATTGATTTCCATCACATTCATGCGTACTGTTCGAGTTCCAGAAGTCTTCACTTTTTTGAACCTTGTGCGCGGCTTGTGCAGATGTCTGAAAATAACCCATCTGGATATCCCCGAGTACTACGCTTACAACGGCGCTAGAAATGACTTTTGTGACCATCGTACAAACTAGTGATTAGTGGCTGCCAAAAGCTAGCATTTTGTCTTGTGAGAGTATTGCGAGTAATGCGGGCCACCTTTGCACCGTAGATTCCAACTGTTGCTCCCGCATGATGTGACAATTAAGGACCACCAGAGTGGTAAACTGGTGTCTCTAGGGCTTCCCGTTCGTGTTCGCACTTTGATCTTATTCTCTCAGATGAGTCATGCCAAGTCGGTGAAACACTCAGCTCAGCAAAAACAGCGCGAGGAGTCCGTCGGAGCATTTTGGCAGTACTTTCGATTCCGCATTAGTTTTTTTATCAACGAAAACACATGATTTGGAGAGCAAAAATAAATCTCTTGAATATGGGGTTAGAAAGCTCATGTAAAAATTACGAAGAGCGAAATACCCGACCATACATTCTAGTATTCTTCCTAGCCTACGAGGATAGTAGCTCACCTCCAATTTGGGAAACATACGGGTCCTAACCTCGAACACAGCACGCACGTGTTGCAACATGAAATGGTTTTTGCACCCACAACAACTGTGATGGAGAGATATCAACTATTATCACGTGTATGAATAATCCATTCATCAAACTTGTTTGTCGAGTACGCAGCACAGACCACATGCATTGTTGCTAGCATTTTAATTTCAGTCTAGATTACTCTGTCGTTGTTGCTCATTGTGTCATACTTTTAATAGTTTTGCGTGAAGCTCCATCCATTTACCGCGAGGAAACAATTACTGCTTTCAAATGCTCATTCAGCTCAAAGTAACAAGTCCCCCTAGAGTACAGTAGTTACAAGATGAACACCAGCTCGACAAAAATGGCCGACTTAACTTGGACTGGTGACTTTAAGCAGAGGCTACCTGAATAGGACAGCTTTAGCTGTTAATCCAACAGCACTGTACTAACAAAAACCAAATTTCCCAATACGAATTATAACGGATTCATACACAAATTCGTTGGAATTCTTGTTTATTTAATTTATGCCAGCCTTTGTGACAGCCGAATAGGTTTCGAACCCACGAACTGCCGGCTAGTAGTCTAAATACTCAACCGTTCGGCTACGAGTGCTCAAAATACTAGCCGGGATGTCGCGGGGTCGAATCTCCCTGGAGTTTTCTGAGACGCCCGTTGCTGATCATTTGCAGTAAGTATGAAAAAATGCAGTGTTTTCAGCATAGACTGCCCAAGTTTTGGGAATTACCCATCTTCGACTAAGAAAACCCTGTCGGAACCTGTTAGTGTAGACAAACATCGCAAGACAAGCCTCAGGCAACCGGCTGCCCTCCTCCATTATCTTCATCCTTTCTATTTTCACTCAAACTACAACAGTATGGGTTTCTTCAGGGCACTGCTTTCTTGGCCTTTTCACTTGATCCAGTGTGCCGATGGCCTCCCAGGATGCGAAACGCGTGACGAGTTGTGCACCATGAATGAGCGAACAGCTTGTACTGCGCCGACGATTAAGGCGACATACACGAAGTCATGAATGATGGTCTTACACACATGAAAAGCTGGTCAACTGTATGATTACACAGACATTAACAGTACAATAGTGTTGTGTTTTAGATGGAACGGGTGGAAATATGAGTGGCCTAATATGGGCAACACTTGAGTGGGACCCGTTACGAAGAACTGGGACATCTACTTCCTTGGGTACAGGTCACACGTAGCCAACAGAAAAAAGTCGAAAGTTGAGACATCCTTTGCAATTCTGTCATGGTAACCTACTCGTATATCTAGTCCACCTGTCACGTAACCCAGGTAACGAAGCACTGTACTGGATCACTAAATCTCACCGAATGACGTCAGAGGACGTTACAATAAAAAGGCCGAAAAGTCTATTCATTCGATAGAGGAACATGAGAACAAAGAAAGGTGTTGTAAAGCGGTCCAAGAAGCCCAGATATACCATCTTTCATCACACTTGTGTGGGCAAATCTTTGCGAATATATGTATTTCTCGGGTTTACGAAAAAAATCAATTTGAAGGAACGGTTGATCGTGCTGTTCCAACCTCCCAGCTCATGGTTAAAACGCGAATTTACAGACCATTGAGTCCATGGTTCGAATCCAACCTCTGCCTCTCGTCTTCCCCTGTCTGGGCTTGGGCAACCTGGCAGTATCCCAGCCCTCGTGCTTCCTTTGGATGGCATGGTAGCTAGGTACCAAAAGGGTGCTACAGCTGAACGGTTTTTTCAAGTCTTTAGGGCAAAAACTGCTTCATTCTCTAAGTGCGTAGTACAGCACCACCCATTTTTTATGTAGGAAGCCAGAGAAGAAATGGTTTATGGAAATGTCGCGCCCTCCTGGGGCAGCTCCTCCGTCTCTAGTCCTATCTAACGTCAGTCAGCTGTTTTTAACCGACACTAACCAGATCTCGGAAGGCGACCGAAAGAACATAACAGTAGTCGAGAAGCTGATGAGACCTAACGATGAGTACACAAAGACAGTTGCCACTGATAAGAACAAAACGGGTCAAGGAACGAACCGTGATTTTTTTCGGCTGTCCCGCAGACGACATCCGGTTATCCAAAAGGATTCCACTAAGCACGCTCCCTCGAACCGAAGCTGAAAACATTTAGAAAGACAACTGTAGCCCCACAAAACACGTATAGCAGAAATCAGCTGCAGTGAAAATTTAGCCATGCCCCAAGACAATGTGTCCTACGCGATGATGCCGGCCGCCTATAGGGTAGATTACCCCCTAGGTTCCATCCTGGGTATAGTATTTTGTGACGTGTGGACTGTCGGATATCCGAAAGGGAGTTCGTCGCGTAGGTTGAAAGATTTGTGAAACCCACATTGGCATCCTTGCTTGCGAGCTAAAACTTTATTTCAAGAGTGGAATGCTACGCCCCCTTAGATGCACGGATGCGATATATCTTGAGGGTATTATTGAGGCAAACAAAATAGCGAACACAACTAGCGTGAAAGCTACTCTAATCACGTCTGATTCCGATGCAGTGCGAAACTGTTTTCAACCAACTGACCCCAAAGGTAGTACAACCCATTAGGCACTCCCTACCAGGCAAAACCGTTCCAGGATAGTTTTGTTCCAAAAAGATCTGCAACGTTCCCCACAGCAGGTTGAGTTTGTTTCAGTTCAGCAGTGGAAGTGGGAGGTGAACACGGTCTGTCTGGTGGTCATAGAACTTAACGCGTCATAAATAACCGCAACTTCCACTAAGCGCACAGAAACCAGAGAGAGGTGCTTATGAACAGTGACAACCTAACAATAAAAGCTGCATAAGGTCTATAACCTGCATAAGGGTGGTGGGCATAAACAGCCCATACAGAAAGTTTACATACCACGCTGCCTTAAAATCGGAAGGACTGAAACTCCACCAGACCGACAAATGCGAAAGACGGCAGAAGTGAACTTGAAACAAAGTCCTTCATAAAATAAGCTAATGATAACTAACGGGCTATCATGCGCACAAAGGGTTCAGAATAATTGCTTGATTCTCCTCCTGCCATGTAAAAACAAGCCAGTAAGACGGTTCAAATCTTACTTATTCCGGAGTGGTATATTGGAAAATAGAAATGACTACGGAGGCTTCATACTGCCACTATGTACAAAAGAACGCTGTTGGTTTTCTTTATGGAACGAGAAATGCCTACACAGCAATTTCACATTCAAGGGGTTTGGCTACTGCAAATCAACTTGCAGAATTGGTTATTCGAGCGTCCTTCATAAACACGGTTTCCTTGTTTTCAAACGGCATGAAACCTATTAGAAGTGGAGAGAACGTGACGTGAATTCAGAAGTAGCAGACATACCAAACTGTCTGGATCGGGTGATCAACTGTGAGATCCTCTTTTGCATCGGAATACAGAGTCCAGTAATATGTCTTCCGTAAATCCTACCGGTGTAGGGTGAAACAAATTGGGATAAGAGTCGCACATTCTAGTGACTTTAGAAAAACTGAAAACGGGGTTGGTTACCTTGTAATCCAGTTCAATATTGTGCACACATAGCATGCACTTCCTTTTGTTCTTTTTATAAGGGTCTGCAATTTGGACAGGCTAAAGGGGGTATTTCCAAATGGTTAGAAGCAGTCGGTACTTCGTCAGTCATGTTGGCTGGGGAGGAACAGGTTATTTGCGGAATGCTGGAGACGTTTGAAGAAAGTTGGCGCGATTGTGGTAAGATCCTTCCAGGTAGGTGTAACAAACGGAACATAGTAGACGCCATCTGCGCAGCACAGATTCCCTCGGAGGAAACTACTCCACGCAATGTTAAATCTAAAACTGAAGATCAAGATTAAAAAGAAAGCTCAAAAAGTGACTCATAAGGAATGCCAAACTATTTTTCTAATACGTATAGAGTATACCGTTCACGAAGGACACCATGTACTCCCTTCCGAGATTTAGGGTTACGATGGATAACAGCCCAATAAAGAGAACTTTACATCAAGTGATAAGCTCCTGATCCTCAAACGGAAGGATAAGCATGGAAATTTCATATCTTCTTCTGAAGGTTCACACACAGGTTATTCACTTGCTTTTCACCGGAACTAGTCCAATGTCACCATATAGCTGGCCTAATGTACTTGGCTCCCCGACCTAAAGCTGCCACCTTGACGTGGTGGTCGGGCTTCAGTGCTGCAATGATCCCGCGGGCTACACTGGCTGGAACTTCGTTCCACAAGGTGCAACCATGCCAGGAAGGCCAAAGGGGAGCAGCCAGACCAAGAGCAGCGAGACCCCGTACTACGAGTAATCGTGGTACGAGGTGGTCTGGGGGTAAAGTCGTACCGTCCTCTGCGACAGGAGTGTGAAGGCAGTAAGGTGTTTCCCCCAGGCGACCAGCATGTCCATATTTATGGAAGCAGCGATGCTGCCTTCCCCCGAGGAAGGGCTTAGAAAAGGTCGACCCCAAAAACCGCACACTCCGATCGCCCAACGGTTGACCGTGACCGCCAGCGCATTATCC